>NC_058376.1:136783891-137097527 GCF_018350175.1 Felis catus
ATTCTTAAATGTTTATTTTTGAGAGAGCAAGCGGGGGAGGGACAGAGAGAGGGGAACAGAGGATCTGAATCGTGCTCTTTGCTGACAGCAGAGAGAGCCTGATGTGGGACTCGAACTCAGGAACCGTGAGATCATGACCTGAACCGAAATCAAGAGTCAAATGCTTGGGGCGCCTGGGTGGCTCAGTTGGTTGGGCGACCGACTTCAGCTCAGGTCATGATCTCGCAGTCTGTGAGTTCGAGCCCCGCATCAGGCTCTGTGCTGACAGCTCAGAGCCTGGAGCCTGTTTCAGATTCTGTGTCTCCCTCGCTCTCTGACCCTCCCCTGTTCATGCTGTCTCTCTGTCTCAAAAATAAATAAACGTAAAAAAGAAATTAAAAAAAAAAGTCAAATGCTTAACAAACTGAGCCACCCAGGAATCCCTTGGTAAATTATTTAAAGTGCTGTACAAAATACTTTTGGAAAATACAGTTGTTTGATTTTGTAGGGCATTCCTAACTGCAGTTTTGTGGTCTCGGTACAAGTCTTAGATTAGCAAACAGTGGGTTCTTAATATTTCAGCCAGGTTTAATGAGACTGAGAATTGTTATGTATACTGGAATTGAAATTAAAAAGACTGCGAATTTGGTTGATTGCTGGTGGAAATGTCCAGTTGTGCCTGAAGTTCAAGCTTGAGGAAGTCAGCAATTGTTGGCCTTCCTGAGAATTACTAAAATGCTCTCAAAGGTCTGTATTGGGAAACTCATGGACAGCACCCCGTATATAAAGGAGCCCCAGTCTTAAGAGGCCAGAGCATGTCTTCTGAACACTGCAGACATAGCCTTTGACTGGAAAAATATTTCAAAGCACAATAGCCAGTGAGGAAATTGACTGGTAGAAATCATGCAACAGGGAACACTTGTGGTAGGTCACTCTGTAGTTCACCCCTGAAGCCTGTATTATTTAACGTGCAGTCTCACTTGCTTACTGCATGATTCTAACATCTCCAAAATTCCTTTTTATAAGAAAAAATGGGTAGAAACACTGAATAGACATTTTCCCAAAGAAGATATGCACATGGCCAAGAGGTACATAAAAAGTGTCTAAACATCATTAATTATCAGGGAAATGCTAATCAAAACCACAATGAAGTATCTCAGACCTGTTAAAATGGCTATCATCAAAAAGACAAGAGATATGTTGGCGAGAAGGTGGAGAATGTTGTGCAGTGTTGTTGGGAATGTAAATGTAGCCTCTGTGGAAAACAGAGTGGAGGTTTCTCAAAACCTTAAAAATAGAACTGCCATATGATCCAGCAATTTCACCTCTGGGTATTTATCTGAAGAAAACAAAATCACTAGCTTCAAAAGATGTCTGCATCCCGGTGTTTATTGCAGCATTACATACAATAGCTGAGACCTGGAAACAAGTGTCCATCAACAGATGGATGGATAAAGAAAATGTGGTATCTATATCTATATCTACATCTACATCTACATCTATATATCTATATCTACATCTACATCTACATCTATATATCTATATATATCTATATATCTATATTTATATATCTATATCTATATATCTATATACACACACACATACATACACACACACATACAATGGAATATCATTCAGCCATAAAAAAAATAAGGAAATCCCACAACATTTACAACAACATGGGTGGCCCTCGAGGGCATCAAGGTAAGTGAGAGAAGTCAGACAGAGTAAGACATATACTGTATGATCTCACTTATATGTAGAATAAAAAAAAAACAAAAATGAACTCATAGATACAGAGAACAGATTGGCAGTTGCCAGAGGTAGGGGTTGAGGCTAGGTAAAGGGGTCAAAAGGTACGAACTTCCAGTTCTAAGATAAATAAGCTCTGGGGATGTAATGTACAACATGGTGATCATAGTTAACAATACTGTATTGTGTACTTGAAGGTTGCTAAGCTAGTAGATCATAAAAGTTGTCATCACAAGAAAAAAATTATAATTCTGTGAGGTGATGGATGTTATTGTGGCAATCATTTTACAATACTTACATATATCAAATTATTATATTGTGCATCTTAAATTTATGCATATTATATATCAATTATATCTCAATAAAAGAAAGTTAAATCATGAGTCTCATACAAATATAAAACAAACACATATCAAAGATTTTACTTATTTGAGTAATTACTGAGGGAATCGGTAGGATTCCCATAATTTTCAAAAGAAAAAAAAAAACACTATGCAGTTATAAACATTGAGGAGTAGTGAGATGAATTTACAAAGAGATGCAAAACTGGTCTCTCTCCAAAGGACAATAATCAACCACATCTCCACTGGACACAATTCATTTGCATTTGTATAGACAAAACCATTTGCATTACAATCCATTTTCTATAACTTAAAAAGAGTTGAAAAATAACTTCAAACACAATGAAAGCTTAAGATAATCTCCAAAGGCATGCTAGTCAGGACCTCTAGAAAGTTTTTTTTAAAAAGTTTAACTTTTAAACAATTGTAAAGTCTTCCAAAATTGTTGCTGACCAATATTATGAGCCAAAAAGTATGAATAATTTAGGAGGAGTGACAGAAAATAAAGCTTGAGATTTTTGGTAGGTCTAGGTCATGAGGAACCTTTTACATCATGTTTAATCTCCATTTTCATCATGAGGGTAAAGGAGGAACCTTTGAAGTTATGTAGAGGGCTTTTCCACACTTTACTTGCCTTTTATTACCAAAACAACAATTTCTGCTTTAAAAGATATATTTCTGGTAGAGTATTTTAGGTCAGTTGTGAAGTTCTCTTGGGTTCAGCATTTTCACGAAGTAAAATGGAGATCACCTGTCCATCTGCAAGGGTGCTCGGTGTAGGAGCACATCGACACATCCAATGTTTGGTAACCAATCTTTGATCTTAAAAAAAACAAAACAAAACCCTGGGTAACTCCGTTGGTTAAGCATCCAGCTTGATTTTGGCTCAGGTTGTGATCTCATGGTTCTTGAGTTCAAGCCCCTCATCTGGTTCTGCTCTGACAGCACAGTGCCTGCTTGGGATTCTCTCTCTCTTCCTCCTTCTCTGCCCCTCCCCCACTCATGGTCCCCCCCCCCCCAAAAAAAACCCAAATAAATAAACACTACAAAAAACCTGGAGGCAAAAATAATATAAAAACAGGGAGGAGGACAAGACATAAGAGACTCTTAAATATGGAGAACAATCAGAGGGTTACTGGAGGGGCTCTGGGAGGGGGGATGGGCTAAATGGGTAAGGGGCATCAAGGAATCTACCCCTGAAATCATTGTTGCACTATATGCTAACTAACTTGGATGTAAATGAAAAATAATAAGTAAGTAAAACCCAGAATACTTTGTATGAGTTATCTGTTACCGTGGAATGCGTTACCCCAAACCTTAGTGGCTTAAACAGCAGTAAATACTTATTATCTTTCCCATTCTGTGGGTCAGGAATTCAGGAGTAATTTAACTTGGCTGCTTTGGCTTGGGTTCTCCCATGGGATTGTCAGATGTTCACTGGTTTGGTAGCTATGTGAAACTTGCCTGGAGCTGGCATAAATACTTCCAAGGTGGCTTACTCATAAGGCTGCCAAGTCGATTGTTGATGTGAGGCCTCAGTTTCTCCCCACCTGCTCTTTTCCACGCAGCTGATTGAATGTCCTCATGACGTGCCTCTGACTTCTCCCCAAAGGAGTAATCCAAGATAGAAAGAGAGCCAGAGAGAAGCCATCCTTCTTTTGATATAGGGTTAGAATTAAGATGGCATCACTTCCACCACATTCCATTTATTAGAAGTAAACCACTAAATTCAGCCCACATGCAAGTGGTAGAGAATTAGGGTCTGACTTTTGAAGGGAGGAGTTTCAGTGAAATTACTAATGTATTTTAAACCCACCTCATGTATAATTAGCCTTAACTCATCCTTACCAGTTATTTATATTAACACAGTTGTATCAAAACTGTGCTCATCTACACTTTCAATTAATTCCTCTTTGAGCAAGAATACCAGTCGCTATTTTAAATTGCTCCCCACTGCGTGACCACTATGGGTTGACAAAGTTACGCTGCCCATATTTGTGTACCCTACTGATTCGATTTGTGTTACTGTCCTGATGTAGGGCAGTGTCCATATTGTGTGTGTATATTAACAGTGCACAGGAACAGGCCACCCTCTTATGAAAGTCACAGGTTTATTTACATCCAGTTTAAATATAGAGCGCACTGGAGGTTTTCAGTTGCGCTCACCCATCTTTGCACACTAACCTCCCAGAAAATCTACCAAATCTGCACTTGTGTTTTTTTTTTTTAATTTCGTATTAAAACTATTGCTGCCATGTAATGTGTACTATATATCCCTGTAAGTTAATAAAGTGAACATGCTTGGATTAGATGTTCATTTATGGATGCCCAAGTAGCTTCTATTTTGGTTAATTGTTGATCTTGTATTTTTTTTTTAATTTTTTAATTTTTTTTTTAGTTTTTGAGAGAGACAGAGACAGAGCATGAGCAGGAGAGGGGCAGAAAGAGGGAGACACAGAATCCAAAGCAGGCTCCAGGCTCTGAGCTGTCAGCATGGAGCTCGATGTGGGGCTCGAACTCATGAACTGTGAAATCGTGACCTGAGCTGAAATTGGATGCTCAACCAACTGAGTCACCCAGGTGCCCCGAGTTGATCTGGCATTTTAACCGGCTCTCTGCTGACCTTAGGTACAGAACTTACGCAGTTTTGTTTTGGATGTCTTCATGTTAAATTTATAGGCAAAACACTCTTTTGGACAGAAGTTGCATTTGTTTAATATTTAGGGTTGTTGCAAGAAGGGGGGCAGAAAAGTTACCCTGTGCTTATTCTTGGGGGAATGTAGCCAGCCAGTATTATCCATTGTTTCACCTCCTTGTGTGGGCCCGTGATGACAGGTCCCTATGAGCATGTTGACAGCAGTTTCCTGCTAAGAAACAGCCCCCTATACCTTATGTTTATTATTAGCCAAGAACATTTCACAAGCAGTAAGTTTTAACACTCCAGGGGGCCTCTAATTATCTGAAGGTAGATGGAAAAATTTTCAATCTAGTGTGTAAAACAAAAATCTATCTTAATTCATCTTATTAAAATATTCAGAACCAATAATTAATTTCAGAAAGGGAAGACGTAGAGGGAATGGCTGTTTTGAAATTGAGGAAAGAATAGCTGGCCAACTTCTAAACTTGAGAATTAGGGCCTGAGAGGGAGAGGGACAAGTTGGATCCCAGGTCTTGGTTGACTTGGTCTCTGACCTGCCTTTGTTTGCATTTTCTAGATAGTGCTAACCTAACCTAACCTAACCTAACCCAACCTGATATGGGAACCAAGAGTAGTTCTGTAGGTCCGCTGTTAAAATTTTAGCAAGAAGCTTTGTTTAATGCCGGCATAGTGATTAGGTATAATGTTGACTGATTAAATTCTGCAAAACAATTGAAATAACACTGAAACTCGGGGAAGCTCAAGTTTCCTGTCTGGAAAATGGGCAATGGCATGGCAGTAATCAAGTTGTATTTCTTGCCTTTGTACTGACATGCAAGCATGCTCACTGAGATATATTATTAAATGCAACTTACAGTTTTATAAATAAGTCATTATTATTATTTTTTTTAGTGTTCATTTATTTTTGAGAGAGAGGGAGCATGATCAGGGGAGGGCCAGAGAGAGAGAGGGAGATACAGAATGCAAAGTAGGCTCCAGGCTCTGAGCTGCCAGCACGGAGCCCGATGTGGGGCTCAAACTCATAAACCGCTAGATCATGTCCTGAGCCGAAGTCAGACACTTAACTGACTGGGCCACCCAGGCGCCACTATAAATAAGTTCTGATATAAATATTTGATTTTAAAAATTTATTTATTACTGTGTGTTTCAAAAACTTAGAGCTTACCCTCCACCTTTATTTATGATCTCATTTAGACAAGAGTCTAAGTAGATATGGCCCTGCCAGTGACTTTGTATCTCTCTGTTGTCATTGTTGATGGTATGTAGAGAGAAGATGATTCCTAAGAATATGCTGAATGGAAGCATGTGTTTATTAACTATATTATTTTTTGTGAGCCTTGTACATTAACACGTCTGATGCTACCTTCTCAGGAGAGTTCCTGAGAAACCCCATCCCCGTAATAAAACATGTCTCCCTTATGCTCTCTGAAATCCCCCTATATTACTTACCTTTAAATGTCTTTTATTTTTATCACTGATTGAAGCATTTAGATATCCAGGTAATACACAAGAATTTTTTAGTTTGTCTTATTAATCTAGGATTAACCAGGTACCTAAGGAAACAGGATTTGAAACACCAACTTTCAGTGTAAAAGAATTATAAATCAATATCATATCATTTCCTTTTAAATGTAGGATGTTGGAGGACCCAAGACCTTCTGTATTTCAGACTTCTAGCCCTTGCTCCTTCTACCATTTGGGAAGTGATGTGCTGGTGGGTGTTATGTTGAATACAGTGGGGATTGTTTTCTGAGCAGGCCACTCTGCCTTGAATCCTCACATTTCAATCTTTGCATGGAATCTCATGCATAGTACTATTCCAGGTAGTCAAACCATATAGATCAGCCACTGTAGGCATAGAGTAAGGCCATGCCACATTTTATTTATCCATTTACCAATTGACACATTCCCTCCTCCCCCCCCCCCACAGTTTTAGTCTCTTATCAATAATGCTATTATGGGGGAACCTGGGTGGTTCACTTAGTTGTGTCCAACTCTTGACCTAGGCTCAGGTCATGATCTCATGGTTCGTGAGATGCAGTCCAGTGTTGGGCTCTGTGCTGACAGTCCCGAGTTTGCTTGGGATCCCCTCATTCCCTCTGTCTGCCTCCCCTCCCCACCCCCCACCCCCCATGTGCGTGTGCTGTTTCTCTCAAAATAAATAAACTTAAAAAAATTATGCTATTATGGATATTTTAAATCAAATCTTTCTTGCCTTTTGTGTTCATTGGGGCAAATTTCAGCCATTTACAAAAGTAGACAAAACAGTTTAATGAATCCTTACGTGCCCATTAGCCAGGTTTAACAGTTGTTAACTTATGGCCAGTCTTGGTTCTCCTCTACCCCACTCACTTTTCTCATAATTGTATTATTTTAAAGCAAATATCTGATGTCATATCACTCCATCTATAAATATTTCAGTAAACATCTCTAAAAGATAAGCCCCTTTTCTTTTCTTCTTATTTTTTAAAGATAAGCCCCTTTTAAAATCGACATAAGCCTCGGGGCACCTTGGTGGCTCAGTTAGGCATCTGACAACGGCTCAGGTCATGATCTTGTGGGGTGAGTGTGAGCCCCCCATTGGGCTCTGTGATGACAGCTCAGAGCCTGGAGCCTGCTTCCAATTCTGTGTATCCCTTTCTCTTCCCCTCCCCCGTTCATGCTCTCTCTCTCTCTCTCTCAAAAATAAATGAACACTTATAAAAAAGATAACTAAAATACCATTAGCATACTGGAAAGTAGCATTGACTCCTTCAGTTTCTATACTTAAATCTAAATTGGATAGCCTTAGTGTTCACACATACGATTTTCATATAAGTATCATAAATTTTAAAGTTTGTTTGAATTAGCAAATACAGTTCGCATACTGCACTTGATTAGGATAAATATTCAATGTTTCTTTGACACTGTAGCTTCTCCCTTCGTCTCTGTCTGTGTCCGTCTTTGTTTTGGAATTCATTTGTTGAAAGAACTGGGTCATTTCTCCTCTGGTTTCCTATACTCTGCTTTTTGCTGATTGTGTTCTCATGGTGCAGTTTAACATGTTTTTATGTTCCCTGTATTTCCTGTAAATTGGTAGTTGGATCCAGAGGCTCGATCAGAGTCAAGTTTCATTTCTTTCTTTCTTTCTTTCCTCTTTCTTTCTTTCTTTCTTTCTTTCTTTCTTTCTTTCTTTCTTTCTTTCTTTCTTTTGCAAAACCACTTCATAGGGGGTATTGTTCTTCCTTCTGGAGGTACACAATGCATGTTTTTTTCCTCTTTTTGGGGGATAGCAGCTATCTATGAACCTCATTCGTATATCCTCAGTTCATTAGGAGTTGCAGCGTATGCTATTCCAGTGCTTCATAGCTTCTTCTTCAATGAAGAGAAATTCATCTCATCTACTGCTTTGATTACTCAGTGGTACAGTTGATAAAAGAAAGCAAGAATGAATGCTTCATTTTTTCTCCTTTTCTTACCAGTTTTCAAAATAGTGAGCTGCTACCCTAGCATCCTCCAGTGGTGACCAACCATCTTTTTTATTTAAATCTTTTTAAAAATAGCATTATATAAAATAGAACTACCTGACGACCCAGCAATTGCACTACTAGGTTTATCCAAGGGATACAGGTGTGCTGTTTTGAAGGGACACATGCACCCCAATGTTTATAGCACCACTATCAGCAACAGCCAAAGTAGGGAAAGAGCCCAAATGTCCATCAATGGATGAATGGATAAAGAAGATGTTTTATACACACACACACACACACACACACACACACACACACAATGAAGTATTACTCAGCAATCAAAAAGAATGAAATTTTGCCATTTGCAACTATGTGGCTGGAACTGGAGGGTATTATAGTAAGCGAAATTAGTCAGAGAAAGACAAATATCATATGTCCTTCATTCATATAAGGACTTTAAGATACAAAACAGATGAACATAAGGGAAGGGAAGCAAAAATAATATAAAAACAGGGAGGGGGACAAAACAGAAGAGACTCATAAATATGGAGAACAAACAGAGGGTTACTGGAGGGGTTGTGGAGGGGGGATGGGCTCAATGGGTAAGGGGCACGAAGGAATCGACTTCTGAAATCATTGTTGCACTAGATGCTAACTTGGATGTAAATTAAAAAAATAAATGAAAATTAAAAAATTAAATTAAAAATAGAATTATAGATTAAAATCCAGTCACATTTGGTACAATTCTATTTTCTTTAATTTTAGAGAGAGAGATAGAGCGTGAGTGGGGGGAGAGGCAGAGAGAGAGAGAGAGAGAGAGAGAGAGAGAGAGAATCTCAAGCAGGCTCCATGCTTAGTGGAGCTTAATCCCACAACCCTGGGATCATGACCTGAGGCAAAATCAAGAGTTGGATACTTCACCGACTGATCCACCCAGGTGCCCAATACAATTCCATTTTTTTTAATTAAATTCTTAAATTTTATTTAAATCCAAGTTAGTTAACATATAGTGTAATAATGATTTCAGGAGTAGAATTTAGTGATTTGTCACTTACATGTAACACCCAGTGCACATCCCGACAAGTGCCTTCCTTAATGCCCATCACCCATTTAGCCCATTCCTCCACCCCCCACCCCTCCAGCAACCCTCAGTTTGTTCTCTGTATTTAAGAGTCTCTTATGGTTTGCCTCCCTCTTTTTATCTTATTTTTCCTTCCCTTCCCCTATGTTCATCTGTTGTGTTTCTTAAATTCCACATATGAGTGAAATCATATATTTATCTTTCTCTGACTTATTTTGCTTAACATAATACACCCTAGTTCCATCCATGCTGTTGCAAATGGCAAGATTTCATTCTTTATGGTCACTGAGTAATATTCCGTTATACACTATATATATATGTCATCTTTAACAAAATTTTTTTTTAATGTTTATTTTTGAGAGGGAGAGAGGCAGAGTGCGAGCAGGGGAGGGGCATAGAGAGAAGGAGACACAGAATAGAAAGCAGGCTTCAGGCTCTGAGTTGTCAGCACAGAGCCCAATGTGGGGCTCAAACCCACACGCTGTGAGATCAGGACATGAGCCGAAGTCAGACGCTTAACCAACTGAGCCACCCAGGCGCCCCAATATATAACATCTTCTTTATCCATTTGTCAGTTGATGGACATTTGGGCTCTTTCCATAATCTGGCTATTGTTGATAGTTCTGCTATAAATATTGTGGTGCATGTGCCCCTTTGATGGAGCATTTTTAATCCTTTGGATAAATACCTAGTAGTGCAATGGCTGGGTTGTAGGGTAGTTCTATTTTTAATTTTTTGAGGAGCCTCCACACTGTTTTCCAGAGTGGCTGCCCCAGTTTGCATTCCCACCAGCAGCGCAAAAGTGATCCTCTTTCCCTGCAGCCTCATCAACACCTGTTGTTTCCTGAGTTGTTAATTTTAGCCATTCTGACAGGTGTGAGGTGGCAACTCATTGTGGTTTAGATTTGTATTTTCCTGATGATGAATGATGTTGAGCATCTTTTCATGTGTCTGTTAGCCATCTGGATGTCTTCTTTCGAAAACTGTTCATGTCTTTTGCCCATTTCTTCACTGGATTATCTGTTTTTTGGGTGTTGAGTTTGATAAGGTCTTTATAGACTTTGGATACTAACCCTTTATCTGATATACATCATTTGCAAATACCTTCTCCCATTCCATTGGTTGCCTTTAGTTTTGATGATACAATTCCATTTTAATATTAGGTAGATATATACTAACTTATATTAGTTTACACCCCATGTCTACTTCTGTGTCCTCAGAGAAACTGAGCTCCTGTTGCTAAGACAGAGAAAGAATCATGGAACATATTGGAGATGAAATAGAGGAGGCGGTGAGGCAGAATATCCTGATCTACTGGCAATTCAAAAGAGCTTTTGGAGCATAAGAGAACATTTCAGTGGGATAGAATTGTTTTATACCTTGACTATGGCTGCATTTGTCAAAAGTCATAGAACTGTACATTTTAAAAAGGTGAATTCTCTACATATGAATTATACATAAAAAATCATAATTCTAACTTGCTTTTACAAACATATTCATATTCTTCTCTATTTTTTAAGTCATTTGTAGTGGCTTAATAAAAAATATTATTAAAATGCTTGAATTTGGGGAAAAAATACATCCATAAGTCTAATTTCATTATGGTGGCTTTATGACTTAGGGTCAATTTCTTCTTTTTTTTTAATAATGTGAAAATTTGACTTAGGTAAGTTTCATTGGTTCTCATGGTTTGTTGCACATTAGAATCACCTGGGAATTTTTAAAGAGACATTTATTTATTTGTTTTGAGAGAAAGAGAGAGAGTTCAAGTGGGGGAAGGACAGAGAGAGAGAGGGAGAGGGAGAGAGAGAATCCCAAGCAGGCTCTGCACTGTCAGCATGGAGCCCAGTGCAGGGCTCTACTCCATGAATTGTGAGGTCATGACCTGAGCCAAAATCAAGAGTTGAATGCTTAAATGACTGAGACACCCAGGCACCCCTCACCTGGGAACTTTTAAAACCCTGATGTCCAGAATGTCTGAGAGTAGGAGCCAAGCATCAGTATTTAAAATTTTCTCCCTGGTGATTCCAATGTGCAGCCAAGTTTGAGAACCAATTATATGGGGTCTTCACTGGTTTTTAACCATGGCTGCGTATGGAATCACTTGGGGACCTTTAAAAAAGACTGCTGTCTGGGCTGCTTCTCCCCTAGTTTTAAGTGGTCTGGGGTTGTGGCCTGAGCATTAGTATTTTTAAAAGTCTCCCAGGTGATTCTATTTTGCATTCAAAGTTGGGAACCTCTATTCTATATAGGTGTGACCCCAAAGGCTGTGTAGGGCTTGCTGTTCCTTTGCCACTTCTCTGGGATTATTGTTCTCAAAGTGTGGTCTTCAGACCAACAGCATCAGCGTTACCTGGAAAAGTGTTCCCCAAATCCTTCCCAGGTTTACTGAATGTGAAGCTCAGAGGATGTGACCCAGAAATCTGTACGTTTCAAGTCCTACAGATGATTGTGATACGCAGTACAGTGTGTGAAGCATTGCTTAGGGAATTTTGTTGGCTATTCCTTAGTTATTGGCAGTGGAGATGAACTCTCTTACTGCTAAAACCTGCAGGAAGTTCCTTGTGGATTTGGCAATTCTAGCATCTGAACCCCAGGTCAGAGAGAAATTATTTTGACACATTTGATTGCTTTTATGCCCAAGTGGCATTATGAATGGCATGGGGCTCTAAGAATGGCCACTCTATTCACACACAGTTATTTTAGCAAACTGTGGAAATTATGAACAATGGCATCTTTTAGATGCACCCAATTACACTGCTTTGCTATTAACATGGCCTAGTTCTCTGTGATTCTGTTTCAGAATTTGTAGGTCTTCCTTTGTTGGTTCTGCTTTGATTTAAAAAAAAAAAGGAAGAAGCAAAGCTCATCCTGAAAGAGAACCACATTTATAATAGAAAGTCCAGGGACTTCAGTGATTCCTCATCACAATGTCTTCTATTTTATCATAGCTCCATTTTTTTTTATTTTATTGTAACAAGACTTCATAGCAAGTGGAAAAAGACGGTTTGCCCCAACTCATTTTATCCTGATTTAGAAAGATCTAAACATGTATACCTTAGAAAACAGTACTATATGGAAGAGTTTTATTCTGTACGTGGGCAGGATGGGGCACGGAACCAGTCGTTTCAAATCTATGATTTGGAGTGGTGGTGGAAACTAGTAATCTTGTAGAAGACCTATCTTATGGTTTGTCAAAAATAGACATAAAAAGTAAAACTGGCAATATCCTTAATAAATGAAACTCCAGTCGAAGATCAAAAATTTGATTATCTCCAGTGTTGTATGACACCTCACCTCTTCCTCCAACAAAGATCTGCAGATTCTAAAACAGACTCACACTTTGCCTCTTTCTCCCCACCCAAATATTTTAATATTTAAACTACATAATTGACAGGATGGAGCAGTAAAACATGTCTTAAACGTAGTCCTAGTCACTTTGCTAAGTATGTATACCATCTATATATTTGGACTTGATGTTTGAATTGCCCTAACACAATTTCATTTCTTCTTCTTTCTTTAAAATTTTGTAAGACTTTATATTTTTTAGAGTGGTTTTGGATTCACAGCAAAATTAAGAAGAAGGTCCAGAGATTTTCATGTACCCTCTGCCCCCATATATGCAGTCTCCCCCATTATCAATATCCCTCACAGAGTGGTACATTTGTTACAGTCGACAAGTTCACATTGATGCATTATGGTCACTCAGAGTCCATGCTTTACAGTATGGCTAACTCCTGGTGGTGTGCATTCTATGGGTCTAGACAAATGTATAATGGCACGTATCCATCATTATGGCATTGTACCCGGTACTTTCATTGCTAACAATCCCCTGTTCTTTGCCTATTCATCCCTTCCCATGCCAGGCTTGGCACCCTGCACCCCTGCTCGCCATCAACTACTGATCTTTTTATTGTCTCCATAGTTTTGCCTTTTCTAGAATATCATACAGGTGGGATCATATAGGATGTAATATTTCATATTGGTTTCTTTCACTTAACGATATGTATTTTAAGGTTGCTTCATGTCTTTTCTGGCTTGGTCTTTTTAGCACTGAATAATATTCCATTGTGTGGTGGACCACAGCTTATCCACTCATCTACTGAATGACATCCTGATTGCTTTTACATTTCAGCAATCACGAATAAGCTGCTATAAACATCCACAGTGCAGGTTTTACTGTGGATATAAGTTTTCAGCTCCTTTGAGTAAACACCAAGGAGTGAGATTGCTGGATCAGATGCTTAATTTTGTAAGAAACTGCTTCAAACTATCTTTGAATGTAGTGGTATCATTTTGCTTCATCACCAGCAATGAATGAGAGTTCTTAATGCTCTACAACTTTGCAAACATTAGGTGTTGTCAGTGTTCCACATTTTGGCCATTCTAGTGGTACCCCATTGTTTCTTTATATTTTTAATTTTGTTTGTTCATTCGTTTTGTGTTTTAGATTCCACACGTAAGTGAAATCATATGGTATTTGTCTTTCTCTGCCTCACTTATTTCACTTAGCATAATACCCTCTAGGTCCATCCATGTTGCTGCAAATGGCAAGATCTCATCCTTTTTTATGGCCGAGTAATATATTCCATCGTATATATACCACATCTTCTTCATCAGTTCATCTCTTGATGGACACTTGAGTTGCTTCCATAGTTTGGCTATTGTAAATAATGCTGTAATAAATATAGGGGTTCGTATATTTTTTTGATTTAGTGTTTTCATTTTTTTCAGGTAAATACTTTTTTCCAAAATAGTAGCTGCACTAAGTTACATTCCTACCAATCGTGCATAAGTGTTCCTTTTCCCTACATCCTCACCAACACTTGTTATTTATTGTTTTTTTTTTTTTTTTTTTTTTTTTTTTGATACTAGCCATTGGAATAGAGGTGATATCTCATTGTGGTTTTAATTTATATTTCCCTGATGATTAATGATGTTGAGCATCTTTTGAGGTGTCTGCTGGCTATCTTTGGAAAAATGTCTCTTCAGGTCCTCTGCCCATTTTTAATCAGATTATTCTTTTTGTGTGTGTCAAGTTGTGTAAGTTCTTTGTATATATTGGATATTAACCCTTCATCACATATCATTTGCAAATATATCCTCCCATAGAAGAAGATTGCCTGTTTGTTATTTTGTTGATGGTTTCCTTCAGTGTGCAAAAAGCTTTTTATTTTGGTGTGGTCTCAATAGTTTATTTTTTCTTTTGTTTCCCTTGCCTGAGGAGACACGCCTAGAAAAATGTTGCTAAGGCTGATGTCCAAGAGGTTACTGCCTGTGTTTTCTTTTAGGGGTTTTATTATTTTAGGTCTCACATTTAGGTCTTTAATCCATTTCAAGTTTGTTTTTGTGTGTGCTGCAAGAAAGTAGTATTTCGTTCTTTTGCATGTAGCTGTCCAGCTTTTGTTGAAGAGATATTCCCCGCCCGGCATTGTGTATGCTTGCTTCCTTTGTCATAGATTAATTGGCCATATAAGGGTGGGTTTATTTTTGGGCTTCCTATTCAGTTATATTGATCTGTGTATTTGTTTTAGTGCCAGTACCATTCTGTTTTTATTACTGTAGATTTGCAGTATATCTTGAAATCTGGCATTGTGAGAACTCCAATTTTGTTTTTCTTTCTGGAGAGTGCTTTGGCTATTCGGGGGTCTTTTGTGGTTCCATATAAATTTTAAGATTATTTGTTTTAGTTCTGTGAAAAATACTATTGGTATTTTGATAGGCAATGCATCGAATCTGTAGATTGCCTTGGGTAGCATGGAAATTTTAGCAATATTAATTCTTTCAACCTATGAGCATGTAGATCTTTCTTGTTTGTATTGTCTTCAATATCTTTTATATCAATTTTAATAGTTTTTCAGAGCACAACACTTTGACCTCATTGGTTAAATTAATCTTTAGGTATTTGATTCTTTTTGATGCAATTGTGGATGGGATTGTTTTCTTAATTTCTCTATCCACTACTTTGTTTTTACTATATGGAAAGCAACAGATTCCTGTATGTTAATTTTGTATCCTTCAGTCTTACTAAATTCATTGATTAATTCTAACAATTTTTTTTGCTGGATTCTTTAGAGTCTTCTGTATGTTGTATCATATCATTTGCAAATAGTGGTAGTTTTACTTCTTTCCTACCAATTTGGATGCGTTTTATGTCTTGGAAGATTGGATGTTTCTAGGGATTTATCCACTTTTTCTAGGTGGTCCAAATTATTGGCACATAATTTTTTTTATCACTGTAAGTGATCGATCTCCTAACTTTACTATGTCTTTGCTTTTCCTCCTGAAATTTCTTCCTTACTTCTAGTAATGGTCTTCTCTTTCCACTTGAACATGTGCTTTCTTACGTTTCTTGTAAGGCTGCTTTCGTGGTGTTGAATTCCTTTAACTTTAATTTCTCTGGGAAACTCTTTCTCTCTCTTTCAATTCTGAATGATAATCTCGCCAAGTAGAGCATTCTTGGCTGTACGTGTCTTCCTTTCACCACTTTTAATATATCATGGCACTCCTTTCTGGCCTGCAAAGTTTCTGCTGAAAAATCAACTGATAGCCTTATGGACTTTCTCTTGTACTTAACTGTTTGCTGTGCTCTTGCTGCTTTTAAGGTTCTCTCTTTTTCTTTACACTTTGCTAAGTTAATGGTTGTATGTCTTCGTGTGGACCTCCTTGGTTGGGTTCATCTTGTGTGGGGCTTGTTGTGCTTTCTGGACCTGGACCTCTGTCTCCTTCTCTGAGTTTTAGAGGTTTTAACTATTATTTCTTCAAATAAGTTTTCTGCCTTTTTTTCTTTCTCTTCTCCTTCTGGGACTTCTCTAATGGGAATGTTAGTATGCTTGATGTAGCTCTAGAGGTCCCTGAACTTATCCTCATTTTTTTTTTTTTTTTTTTGGTATTCTTTTTTCTTTGCTCTTCAGTTTGGTTTCTTCTACTGTTCTCTCTTCCAAATCACTGATCTGTTGTTTTGCATCCTCTAATTGCTGTTGATTCCCTTTAGTGAATTTTTCATTTCGGTTAGTATATTCTTCAGCTCTGACTGGTTCTTTTTTATATTTCTGTCTGCTTGTGAAAGTTCTCACTGAATTTATCCCCTATTCTCTCAAGCCTGTTTTGTGTCTTTATGAACATTACTTTGAACTCTTTATCAGGTAATTGCTTATCTCTGTTTTGTTTATGTCTTTCTCTGGAGTTTGTCTTATTCTTTCATTTGGAACACATTCCACTGTCTTTACATTTTGTCTCACTCTCTGTGTTTGTTTCTATGTATTAGGCAGGTCAGCTATATGTCCTACTCTTAAAATAGTGTCTTATGTAGACCATGTCCTGTGGTGCCCTGTGGTACTATCCCCCTTAGTCATCAGAACCAGGCACTCCTGGAGTGTCTGTTGTGTGGACTGTGTGTGCCCTCTTGTTCTGCCTGGGCTGCAACTGCTGCTGGTACTTTGGGTGTCGGGCTGTCCTTGACCTGGTTCTTAGCAATCATTGGCCACAACTGCTGTGAGTGCACTGATGGGCAGGACTTGCCCACTAGTGGCTGGCTGAGAGGCACAGTTGTACCTACTGCAGGGATGGATGCTGGTGGGCAGGCTGGTTCTCAGTCTAGGTGGCTGCAATGAATTGCCATGACTCTGCAGGTGCGCTGGTGGACAGAGCTTTTCTCCAGTGTGGCTTGCTGAGAGGTTGGACTATAGCTACTGTGGATGCATTGGTGGGTGGGGCTAGCTCCCTCCTTCCCCAAGGAAGGATTTGCTCCAGAGGGGCATTGGTCCTGTCAGGGCCCGCACACTGGGTATGGTGGTGTGGGAGCCACTTTGGAGGGGTGCCTGCCAGGCAGGTGGATCCACAGGGGAATGCTGGATAGGGCAAGTGGTGCTAACAAGGTTGATGGAGAGTTTTCAGAACTGGTACCCATAAGCATCTGACTGGGTAGGCTGAAGGAGGGCAAGAAAAATGGTGCCCACTACTACTTCTGTTCCCAGAGGGCGTTCCACAGATCTCTGACCCTCTGGCACATGTCCTAAACTTAGTCTATGAATCTTTTCACATATTATCTAGGTACTTCTCAAACTGTTCCTTCTGGTTTGGTCTCAGACTGAGTGATATAGTGTGCTGGCTCTTTAAAAGCACATATTCATTTTCCTATAGATCTCTGGCTCTCCCTGAGCTAAGCCCTGCTGATTTTTAAAGCTCCATAAATTCAGCTGCACTGATTTTCAAAGCCAGCCATTATAGGTTTTCCAGGGACAGAGATGCCTGGTGTGGGGCTTGATCCCCTCACTGTTCCATCCTTGTGATATCCTTCCTGATTGTGGGCAGCCCCCTTGGGGGTTTGGTTCCTGACCAGGCCTCTACCCCTTCTACCCTTTTGATATGACCTACTCTTTATGTGTTCAGCTATTGCTGATCTCTTCTGCTAGTCTTTAGCTTGTTTTCAGAGTGAGTTGGAATACACAAGAGTTGTTACCTTGGTGTGTTCATGGGAGGTGGTAAACACAGAATCTTCCTACTCCATCATCTTCTAAGTGATCCCTTTGTTTCATTGTCCTTCTTTTTCTCTTCTTCCTTCCTTCCTTCCTTCCTTCCTTCCTTCCTTCCTTCCTTCCTTCCTTCCTTCCTTCCTTCTTTTGCATTTCATCTCAATCCTATCCAGTTGTTTGTATATTAGTTACAATAATTTGGGAATAAAGGCTTTGAATAAGAGACTTCAGTGAATGAGGTGATGATTAAAAGGAGATTAAGATTTTGAATTATTACAATGAAAAATTTAGGAAAAGATTCTGAAATGTTAGAGTATGACATTTAAATCCCCATGTTCCAAATAATTTAATCTAAATATTACCTTAAGGTAAATAAGAGAAACGAAGTGGCAATTAGAGTACTTTGTTAAAATAATTCTTGGTTTTGGATGGCAGCTGAGATTAAGAAATGGAATTGAATGTTTAAAAAAAGTCTTTGATTAAATAGTAGAATGGAATTTAGGGAGGATGCCTATGAGTCAAAATGAAAATCTTTGGTAGTGAAAGTTTTTATGCTATTTAGTTCTTGTACTGAAAGGGAGTTTTCCAAACTAAATTTTGGGTTGTAATTTTTATTGAAATAAGTACTTTGTAGCAACTTCAGAATACCTTCTCTGTGAGTGAGGTTCTAAGATTTGCTGGGCCAGCCTCCAGTTTTGAAGGGCCTGTAGGAAAATTCTCTTGGGCGGCTCAGGGCTCTGGCACAGTGATGGGAATGTGACTGTGTAAATAGCAGGTACAGGATTAGCTAACCCTCCTGGGATGTGCAGAACTAAGAAGCCTACTTCTGTAAACATGGAAAACCAAAGGGATGTGGATTCTTTTATTGGAGCTAAAAATAAGGTCTACTTAAAGTCTCTGCATTGGGGGATGCAGATTTTGACTTTAGGCTTATTTTTCCTTTAGCATGCTGACTGTGACCAAATAATTTAGATTTTTCACCCTTCCTTTGTTGAGCGATGGAAATTTACAGTTATTGTAAAGAAGAAAGAGGTGTGTTTGTGGGGAAGTATGTGACTGTGAGCATAGATGTGGGTATATGGAATATGCAGGGTAGAGGATTTGAAAGGGAAGTGTGAAAAAGCAGAGAATAACAGACGAATTTGAGAATTATGACTTTAATTTATTTAATCTCTTAGAACTTAATATAAATTAAATCTAGCTAAGGAGATACATTTTTATAGAAAATTGTGTTCATTTATTTCACGATATTCCATCCCTGTCCTCAGGTTTTTTTTTCATTTCATCTTTTAATCTTCATCTTTCTTAAAGATCAACTCTGTGCCTTGTTTAATTTTTGTACCTATAAGTTAGTCAGATAATATAATGGCGTATGAAGACTCAGCCGCCAGATGCACAGAGCTATGCCTGCAGGAAGGAAGCAGAGTTTGTAGATGGGCTGTTTTATATCCATATTTCAAGAGGAGTCCACATTGCCTTCTTCTGACTCTCTAAAACTAAGAACTGCATTTCCACCCGGTATGCTGGTGAGATAATAAATTACATTTACAAGATTAGGGCTAGTTCCTTAGAAACACTTCTAACATTTTTAGTTCCTAGTTTTTCATGATCAGAGTGACCGCCTTTTATTATACCAGTACCTTTGTGCCAGTAACACATAAACCAAAGCCAAAAAGTCAAAAATAACAACAACAAAACCATCTGAAAATAAACTCTTGATGTGTGTTGGAAAACAAAGGAGACATGTCTTTACATCATGTTTGAGCCTCTGAAAACACTTGGTTATCTGTTCTTGGCTATTCAAGTGGCCTAATACAAATGTATTAGTTATCCATTGCTGAATTACAAATTACCCTGAAAGCATCCTCTGAGATGGCCCTCAGCAGCTTAAAACAGTAACCTTCCTTCTATTACACAAGGAGTGGCTTCGCTAGGTGGTTCTGACTCAGGGTCTCCCATGAGGTTGCAGTCAAGATGTTGGGCAGACTGAATGCTGTTCTGGGGCTGTAGGTTGGCTTCCATAGAGTGTCAAGTTAGCACTGGCTCTTGGTAGGAGACCTCTATTCTTGCTGTGCAGACCTCTGCATAGAGCTAATAGAGTACCCCCACAACATGGCAGCCAGCTTCCCTCAGAGGGAGCAATACAAGAAAGGGCTGGGTAGAATTCATAGTGTTTATGGCCTAACTTTGGAAGTCACACACTGTCACTTTCACAATATTCTCTGGTTATGCAGGCCAGGCCTATTATAGATGAAAAGGTATGAAAACCAGGAGATGGAGGTCATTGGGACCATTGTGGAGACTGGCTACCACAATGTGCATTTCTAAAAGTCATAAAGAAAAATGAGACTAGGACTGTGGGCTTGGAATCTTTTAATTGACTATAACAATTGATATTTTTTATTTCAGGAAATGCATAATCCCATTACTTTAAATGTCATATCTAGAATCTTGCACTCTACCTTGGCTTTAAAAAAGAGAAGGTTATTGAGGACAGGCATGCAGCCTTTAGATCAAATCACATAAGGGTCAGAAGAGAACTAACAGTCCACTAAAGGTCAGGCACTTACCATGAATTCTTTCTCTCATTTATGCCTCACAGCAACCCTTGGAGATGAATGGTGTTAGTGTCATTTAGCAGAGTCAAAAATTATGGTCCAGAGAAATTCAGTAATTTGCTCATAGTCATAGAGCTCCTAAGTAGTTGTCTTGATTCAAATCTAGGTTTGTTTGATGATACAGTTTGTGAGTTTCTTATTGCATTGTATAGCAGTGGGCTGTCCACTCCAGTGGGGTGGGTCCCAGTGCCTGCTGTCCTCATTGGTGAGTACAGGGCATCTTGCAGGCAGATAGTAGGCAATTGATAAATATTTGTTGAATAAGTGAAATTAATGAATGTCTGTGTATTCTGAAATTACCACCAGAAAGATACATTTTGATCCTCAGAGATGGCCCGTTGGATATAATTGAGACTTCAGACCTAGATGAATTATACCCCAGAACATTTGAAAAAAAATATCTGCTTATAACTAGATGAAATGACCTTAATAGACATCGGTAGCAGTGTCTGATGTATATCACATTCTCAAAAATTGTTTCATTCCTCACTGCATTTGTAGAAATTTTGTCTAAATCACTGCATGATTGGGAAAACATGTATACTTTCACGAAAAAAAAGCTACAGAGGTTATAAGATATAGCTATTGATAGATAGCTATCTTTGCCATCAATTAATGACAAAATTTTAGTGTAAATTGACAAAGGAGTGGTTTAGGTCGTTTTAGAGTACAGTGATCATTGGGAGCTAGCCTTGGTATAGGCAAGGCAACCTGGTCCTAGGCTGTCTGGTCTTTTGCCCCAACTTTTTAATATTTATTTTTTCTATCTTTGCCTCTTCCCATAGTCCAGCAAGTTGATTTGTGGTGGGAATTTAGGACCGTGTGGTATCAGTTCAACCTTCAGAGTGGCATGAGACTAAAGGTCAGCACATGGGAAGTCATTCATGTCTATGTGACAAAGCCCAATAAAAACTCTGGACACCAAGGCTCAGGTGAGTTTCTCTCATTGGTGATACCCCACATGTATTGTTACACATGATTGCCAAGAGGATTTAGTGCAGTCCATTTGTAATAAACTGTAATCTGAGTATAATAGCTTTCAGTGAGTTGGTGGGTCCATAAAGTGAATTATGAAACCTGATGGTGGTCTCAGGGACCACTGAGCTTTTAATTGGTGTCAGAAGTGAGGCCAGTCTTGGGGACTTCTCTAACTCCAGCAACTGGCCATTCACTTGTGTGTGGAAAAAAAACTTATAATGGCCTTGGGGGTCCTAAATATAACCTCTGCCTACCTGTCCAGTCTTGTTTTGTATCACTTTCTGCCTCACACATTACCCACCACCACATTGTCCCTTTGTTTCTCAGGTGTGGCCATAGCTTCTTTGCATGCACTATTTTTTTTTTTTTGGTTGTATTACTTACAAAGTATACAACCTGTATACTTACAGGGTTGATTATTTTATTAAGGTCTTATTTAAACATGTTATCCCTTCCAAGATGCTTTCCCCGATTACTCACACTAAAATAGCTTCATTTACTCACTACTCCAGCATTTATCACTTTTTGCCATGATCTTATTCATTGGACTACTTGTTTATCTGTCTTCCTCTATAGAAAGCAAAAACACTTGTCTATTTTGTCATTGTTGTGTGCAAGTGCCTGGGATGGCAACGAGTGCATTTTGGGCATTTATTAAATATTTGTTAAATAGAGTAATAAAATGTATTTCCTTTAAAAAATAGAAAAAGCAAGCTGGAGGATCAGAATACTATTATAAGCCATAGTATATTTTATATTAAAAGACATTTAACAAACTATCTTTCAGTATCTTTGCATCCAAGCATAACTAGCTGAGAGTTGATGAATAAATCTGTTTTCACTGTTGGTGTACATTGACGTTTTCTTTAGCATTTTAATTAATGAATTGACAGAACATATGTATTATCTCTTTGTGTGCATATATATAAAGTTATATATATATATATACACACACACATATATACATAGTTATATGTAATATAGAGAGAATTTTCAAATAAGACAAACTTGAGATTCAGACAATTAAAATTTGAAAAGATTAGACCAGGTAGGAAAATTGAACAGAGACTTTTAAACATGAAATTGAATTAGGATAAATTTAAATTATTGCCCTCAGTTTAAAATATAAGGCTAACGAAAGATCTTAGAAGCCCCTATTCCATAGGAAATAGTTAAGGAAACTGAAGATGTTAAACTTGAAAAAGTGAAGGTTTAAGGAGATGTGATCATTTGTCTTCTAAATACCACAAATTATTTAGATAATTTGTATCTAAAGACTATCACGTACAACAGGGATTAGATTTATTTTGGATAATCCTACAGCTACAAATGAAACCAGGACTTGGAATTTTCAAGCAAAGGTAGATTTGGGTAAGGGAAAATGTTCTAGCAGAGCTGTTTACAGTGTAAATGGGCAGCTTGAGAAGTGTTGACCTCCCCTGTTGCCATTTAAAGCGGTTAAACATGATCTGAGTGGCCGTATACTAGGTAGATTTATGGGAAGCTGAACTGCATACTTTTTAAAGACTGCAATAGGTCTCAGACTCTCATGGTTTAAAAAAATCTAAGGACCCGTTTCTAGGACCTTAGAGAATCCAAGGACCAGATCTTTAAGACAACATGATATGGCAGGGTCAATGATAGCAGATTTAGCAAGGGATAGACATTCTGGCCACAAATTCTTTGAAACTTCTCTCATCACTAAGTGAGCCTGAATGACTCACTTTAATTGGTACAATGCAGTAGAAATGATCTGCATGATTTGTGAGGCTAGGTTAGAAAGGCTGGTACAGCTTTCACTTGATATTCCCTTGGGATGCTCACCCTTGGAACCCAGTCTGTGCTCAAGTTCAGAATTATACCTATTGAGTGACTTTCCTAAAGCATTTAACTCTCCCTCATTTAGCAGTCACACGGCGAGACCACATGTAAATATTCCAGGCACGTCTCCAGCTAAGGACCCAGCTGAAAGCCAGCATCAACTAACAGGTATGTGAGTGAGTAAGCAAGTCTTCAGATGGGTCTATCACCTAGTCTTTGAGCCCCCCAGGTGGTGCTGCATGGAACAGAGATGAGATGTCGCCATTGATCCCTGCCAAAATTGCAGGATTTTTGAGTGTTTTAGCTTTTTTACCTTTGGTGAGGCATGGTGAGGTGAGGTCAGAGGCAGATCAAGAGAAAGAGGCCAGAGAGAATTTTACATGCTTGTTAAACCTGCAGTTCCCTGGCGGGGGGGGGGGGGGGAAGGGGGACATGGCATGTTGTGCCGAGTCCCTCGGGGAAGCACCAGGTTTCATCACAAGTTAGAGGGAAGAGAGAACAGTGAGAATGTGGCTTTCCTGGGATTTCTGTGGGAAGAAAAGGGCAAGGCAGGACAAGCAGGCTGAAGATTGGCTGATTTGAATAACACCAGCAGGTTATGGGGCATGGGGCTATCCCTGCTTGTCTGGTACCTGGCCCTAGGGTGATTATGCCAGGCTCAGAGTGGCCCGGAGTGTGAGACCCAGATGAAGGAGCTGCTTGGAGTGTGGATTTCATCAGCTGCTCAAGAAAAGAACTGACCAGTCTCTAGCTAGGGCCTTAAAACTGGGTCAAGATAGAATTTATAAAGCTGTATTACAGATAGAATTTATAAAACTGTATTGCTGTGAGCAAAATAAATGTTGACATTGTTTTAAGCCACTAAATTTTGGGTAGTTTATTATAGAACAGTAGATCATTGGACTACTTTGACTATTGGTAATTGCAAAAGCCCACAATATGGAAAGTCTGTTGAGTTCTTCTGGATTCTAGGAGAGTGTAATATCTTCTCTTGGCTTCTAGGGCCTTTTATAGAACCCAGAAGGGTCTCTCTGATCTGGAGTTCAGATTTACTGACTTGCTGGGTCAGAATATGGGCCATAAAACCTGCCCCCAGACTTGTTTCTGTGGCTCTTGTGAAACCCAGAGGGTGTGATTTTCTACAGGGAGTCCCAGAGCAGCAATGAGAGAGGTACTTTCTGGGTTTCAGGACAAAAGGAAGTCTATCTTGGTTTACTCTGTGGATGAATGTATCTGTCACAGTTTGGATTCCCCTCAATTTATTCCTCTTTGTTTGGGAAATGATCCCAGAAAGCAGTAGACAGGGAATGGGAGAGTTAGAAAGAGAAAGATCCAGTAGAAGGGGGTGTTATCAAGGTTGTTGTAGGAAACAAAGACTTGATTTCCCTGGGAGCTCCTGAAAAGCATACCTCTTAAAGATATCCTCCCATAGGGTAGGATTCAGAGATATTTATCCAACCTTCTCGTTTCCCCTTGGGTTGAGGGCTGTGTCCGAGAGCAAGCTCTGGACTGTACTTGCACATGGGCTGAGCAAGCTTCTGTGGCATCAGAAAAGGCTTTTTGGCAGAAAGCAGAGATGAATGACATGTCTTGACTTGGGGCACCGTCACCCTGAGGGTAGTCTAAGTTTACGTAGGCTTCAGCTGAGACTGAAATTCAACATGTTGAAGACAATATGCTCTGGGACACTAGGCGTGTCTACCACAAAATCAGAAGAGGAAACTGTACTGGAATTGGAGTCAAAGGTCTGCTTTCAAGCTCGCACTTATACTAGCTCCCAGCATTTAACTCCCAGCTTTAGTTTTCTCATATAGAAGATGAAGATAATATTATGAGGGCATATGCCGTGTGGAGGTTATGGAGCCAAGCCCAGTGTACCATTAGGAGAAGTGAACTGGCTGGCAGCCAGGGGATTTCAGGAGGAAGTCTCTAAAATCCATGCAGACTAGGGTTTTCCCTGTCCTGATAATGGTGTCTTCTTCCAAGGCAAGATTTGTTAACCAAATTAATGAAGACTGACGTACAAACCATCAGGGAAATTTATTCATTTATGTATGTATGTATGTATGTATGTATCTATCTATCTATTTATTAAATTTGAGAGAGACAGAGACAGAATGAGCACGGGAGGGGCAGAGAGAGAGAGGGAGAATCCCAAGCAGGCTCCACACTGCAGGGCTTGAACTCACAAAACTGTTAGATCATGACCTGAGCTGATACCAGGTCATGAGTTGGACGCTCAACGAACTCAGCCACCCAGGCGCCTCATGAATTTATTAATTTGAGTGAGAAAGGTGAAGATCACCAGGGATGGACAGTAGTATTCCTTGGTTAGGGCATATTGTCTTTGTAGGCCAACTATTTTGGAAGTACAGTCAAAGTCAGAACGTTACGTGGGAATAGGATTCAAATAAAGGTAGGGGGTTTCATGGTTTGAATTTTGAAGCACCAGGGAAAGGGTAGCTTTATGTATCCTTTTCTATAATAGGGTTATTAGCTTCTCTGCCTTGTCATTATGAATGACCCAGCCATTGGCAGGTATCTTCAAACTTGTCTTATGCATGTCTGGGATTCAGTTGACTTTATAAATCAACTCTGCATATCTCCATCACAATGCATTTTATTGATTTTGTAGTGCAACTCTCAGAGGGCAACTTTTTTTTTTTTTAACCAAACTCTTCAGGGGGAATTCATCCTCTATGCTGCCTGGCAGGGTTTTGTACAGTTTAGGTGACATTGTTAAACTGATAAACGTTGTGTGTGTTACTCTTTCACCTTATTAAATCATGGAACCCAGTGGGCAGTGATGGACTCTGGCAAGTGGAGGAATGAGTTCGGTAATCAATGCAATAGAAAAGTACTTTTTAACATCCCTACTTTGGTGGGAAACTTAAAGGACTTTTGTAATCACGAATAGAAGAGCTTATGTTATTTCAGCTTTTTCAGTAGCCAAATGCTGTGTTTAAACCTAGATCCCTGTTGATCAAATTATACATTGATCTTAAAAGCATTGTGAAAGACTTTATAAGGAATTGTCAAGTCCAGTAAAAGGGGAAAGAAAACATTTATAAGTTTGGGCTTTTTGCACATAAAATATACTTTTTTAAAAAGCTACGTTTGAAAGAAATAGCACTAATCTGGGAATCAGAAGCCTGGAGCACTTGCCTTGCTCTGCCAAGCAGAAAGCTGAGACTTTGGCCAACTACCTCTCTGGGATCCCAGTTTCTGCAGTTGTAAAGAGAGGACAAGATTAGTTAATTCTATTCATATTTCAGCTCTCAAACGTTTTTGATACACCTAATTAGGGAGTCTTGGGAGGTGGGCAGTTGGAGCCAGATAACTTTTAAAAGAGTGACTATTTGGCAGGGAAGGGAGAGAGGAGAAGAGCTTCAAGTTTTTGTAGATGGGAAATCACTGACAGTCCAGGAAGTTACAGTCTAACATTTTCAATTTGCCAGCGCTAAATGGTAGAGAAAATACTTGGGGAAAAGTCCATAGGAAGTCCCTCATAATGGCGAGCAACCATCCTGGTTTTCCTGGAAGTGAGTTCATCAGAAAGCAGGACTTTCATTGTTAAATAGGGGAAAGACATGGGCAGCAGGGGATGAGCTGGTCTCCTTCCTCCTAACATGCATTCTATACTTGTCCTAGTCAGTTCGGGCTGCTCTCCTGAAAATACCACAGACTGAGTAGTTTAAGCAACAGACATTTTTTTCTCATGGTTTCAGAGGCTGGGAAGTCCAAGGTCAAGGCACCTGCAGATATAGTGTCTGGTGACTGCCTGCTTCCTAGTTAATGGATGGCCATCCTCTGGCTGTGTCTTTATATGATGGAACAGTGAGGGAGCTCTCTGGGGTCTCTTTTATGTGGGCACTGATCCCATTCATCAGGGTGCCACCCTCATGACTTAATCATTTCTTTTAATTTTTTTTTATTTTTTTAACACTTTATTTATTTTTGAGACAGGGAGAGACAGAGCATGAACAGGGGAGGGTCAGAGAGAGGGAGACACAGAATCTGAAACAGGCTCCAGGCTCTGAGCCGGCAGCACAGAGCCCGACGTGGGGCTCGAACTCATGGACCGTGAGATCATGACCTGAGCCGAAGTCGGCCGCTTAACCGACTGAGCCACCCAGGCGCCCCATGACTTAATCATTTCTTGAAGACCACACTTCCTAATACCATCACATTGGGGCATAGGTGTCAGTGATGAATTTTGGGGTGGGGGGAGGGGACACAAACATTCAGTCTACAGTAGTATTATTTCAGCATAGGCTTCAGTTGTGCCTGTATTAATGGCAGCCAGCTGGTTGTGATAGTTGCCACTAATTAACTTCAAATTCTACAAATCGTGTTTCTAAAAGGCACCATTTAAGTGATGACTGCCATTTGAATATCATAAGCAGGGGCATGTGCAGAAAAGGAGGCAGATTAAGAGGTAAGAGGACAGAAACACTCCCTCCCCCCATGCCCCCCAGTGTTACATACCCAATTATTTGTTCATTCATGTCTTTGGCATTACTGAGTACTTCCTCTGTGTGAAGCACAGTGCCAGTTGCTGGGAACGAAAACAAATGAATAAAAAAACAGATAATAGAACAGGAACATCTTTCTCATGAAATTTATTTTAATCTACCTTCTTGTTATTAAACTTGTCTTCCCATTCCTCCTCCAGAGCGCTGTCCTATAAGCGCCTCATTCATCTTGGTACTGAGCCCAGAGCCTAGTACTTGGTAGGCACTCAACAAATGTTTGTTGAATTGAATTTCTATTATCCCCTTTGCTCTTTCTGCTTTAAAAAAGCCCCTCTTTTCCCTTTTTTTTGTCTCAAAGGATTCCACTAATATTTTTTTTCTAGGACCTAAAGCACTTGGCAAACATTTTCCAAGATCTTTACAGCCTGTCTCTGAAATAGATAAGAAGTACCCTGATAGCAATTGTACCCATCACTGGCTATGGTCTCTCTTGGTTCTCTTATATGCTATTACTGATGGTTCATTTGAGCTTCCACAGCGGGTCAAGACACAGTTTAATAGTGCTCATGGCTCATTTTGGGCATCTGCAGGGTAGTAGTCTCAGGAAATATGTGGGCTTCAAAGGTACTTATTGGAGGCAAATTCAGATCAAAGCAAACAGCACAGTAAATTTGCCAAGTGTAGGCCTCGTGTTCCACAGCACAGGGCCTATAAAGGTCTCCCGAGGACATAAGCCAGCAAGAGCCACCTGGTGTTGTAATTTTCCAGTCCTTCTGGAGACTTAGGTGAGGTCACTGCTGTTGATTCCATTTTGGAGTTTGGCAGCAGGAAGGGATCTTGGGATTTAACTTTGTCCGAGTGTCACTACGTTGAAAATAGGACAAAATAGGAAGACATTTATGACAAGGCTATTTGCTTTTTGCATAATGTCTGGAATTGAAGAACTAAAAATATTACTAAGTTAGAACAATCCTCAATTAATTCATATCGCATCCCAATGGGATAGATGAGGAATATGTCAATTTTTTTTCTTTATAGAAAGGATGACTGAATCCCTTAGTAATGATTGAGGGCCACACAACAAATGAACAACAGCAGTACTCGCACACAGACGTCTAGAGTATAACACCACGAAACACTTCTTGTTTTCAACAGCTAGTGCACATTTGAAACGATGCAAACTGTTGGACTTTGCTCAGATTATAGGGCCACAAAACATAGAGCAGGTGCACTGCTTTATCTAACTTACTTATCATCCATCAATGTGACCTGGTATTTGCACTGTTAAATGACTCTTCAGTTTAGATTTTTCTAAATAATTTACCTCCTTTTTAAGCAGGCAGTTTGTAAACGATTGTGCCTTTTTTGCACTCGGGCAAATTCTGCACATGGGCAGGAAATACCCTTAAAGTTGGAAGAACAGTTGGAAAATTAATTGATGACAAGGTAATTAAGCCAGCCAGTCCTTCCTAATGTGTGTGTGTTCGTGTCTGTGTGCACATCGGAGCGTACGTGTGTCTGTGTGTTAGCTACTAGATGTTAGCATGAGTCATCAGCAACTCTTGAGAAAAAAATACAACCATTCACAGTTCTGTAGGGTCTTGAGGGAAAGATTCAGTAGCAAGCAATTAGCCAAGGTGGTAATGCTTTCTAGCTGCTACTCAGAGATATATATATACATGCTTTAAAAAAGTTTGTATCTATCTATCCATCTATCATCTATCTATCTTAGAGTTAATACATGCATGTGGTTAAAAAAAATTACAAAGTGTAAAAACGTTCATAGTTACAAGTTTCCCTCTTGTTCCTTGCCCTCTGTCTGCCAAGACCCCTCAGCCATAGGTAATCACTCTTCTTAATTTCTGACATATCCAGATTTTCAGAGTTTCAAAAAATTTATAAAAGCCAATTAGAATTTGATTTCTTCCCTCCACCTATTGCACAAAAGGTAACAGGTTATAGACAGCCTTTTACAGCCTGTTTTCACCGCCTAACAAAAGTTATTGGTGACCTTGCTTTAGCAGGATATAGAGAGCGCCTTCCGGCTGCATGCTGCCTCACTGTTTAGATCAGTATTCTTCACATTTTGACATGCATCGGAATGACGTACAAGGCTTGTTAAAATACAGATTACTGAGCTATATCCCCAAGTCTGGTGCAAGAGGTCTGCGGTGGGATCTGATAATTTGCATTCCTGGTAAGTTCCCAGGAGATGCTGATGTTGTTGTCTAGGGACATGCTTTAAAAATCACTGTTCTGGGGCACCTGCGTGGCTCAGTCAGTTGAGCATCTAACTCTTGATTTCAGCTCAGATGATGATCCCAGGGTTGTGGGATCAAGCCCCACATCAGCATGGAGCCTGCTTAAGGTCCCCCGCACCCCACTCTTCCCCCTCCTAGCTCATGCTTTGTCTCTCAAAAAAAAATCACTGTTCTAGGGGTTCACAGGCGGCTCAGTATGTTAAGCATCTGTCTCTTGATTTCGGCTCAGCTCATGATCTCATAGTTGACGAGCCCCACGTTGACGTCCGTGCTGACAGTGTGGAGTTGGCTTGGGGTTTTCTCTCTCCCTCTCTCTCTCTGTCCCTCTCCCCTCTCAGAATAAATTTAAAAAAATAAACTTTAAAAATCACTGCTCTAGATGTACCATAATATATGTAGCCTGTGAACAGAAAAAAAGGATTTTTCTACCCTCTTGCTGTTATAAACTATGCAGCAGTGAATAGTCTTGTTTTTCTATCATTTCATACAGGTGTAGGTATAGTGCCAAATTGGTGGTGGTTACAATTTATCTACCAGCAGTACACAAAAGTACCTATTACACCATATTAAAAAAAAGTCCAATATAAACTTTTTTTTTTGCCAGTCTGATAGGCAAAAAACAGTTTGAATTTACATTTATCTTTTCAAAAAATAAGGACCATATGTATTTCTTTTCTGAAATTTACTTTCTTGAGTAAGTTATCTAATCCTCGACCTCAGTTTCTTTATCTTTTTTTTTTTTTAATTTTTTTTCAACGTTTTTTATTTATTTTTGGGACAGAGAGAGACAGAGCACGAACGGGGGAGGGGCAGAGAGAGAGGGAGACACAGAATCGGAAACAGGCTCCAGGCTCCGAGCTGTCAGCCCAGAGCCTGATGCAGGGCTCGAACTCACCGACCGCGAGATCGTGACCTGGCTGAAGTCGGACGCTTAACCGACTGCACCACCCAGGCGCCCCAGTTTCTTTATCTTTAAAATGGGAATATTAGTAATTCTAAGGAATTAGGCAGCCCAAGCTGCTGACCCGAAAAACTTTGTTTTTGATCCTAGATAATCAATTAAATTTCACTTTATTTCATCACAAAGTGTCATTCATTTTTCCATTTATTTATCCATGGAATAATTATTTAGCACCTACAATATGCTAAGTATGGGGGATAAAGAGGTGAAAACCTTACCTTCAGGGAACTCACTGTATACTAGGGAAGGTCAGCATGCAAAGGATTGTGTTACAGTGAAAGAACGGCTGTACTGAAGGTCCTTACAAAGCTGAAGAGGTATCATGACAAGGAGCCCTTATGGTCCTTGGGGGAATTAGGGAAAGATTTGTGCATAAGGTGCTTTGAACTGACACTTGATGAAGAAGAGTTTGCTAGATGGATGGGGTGGGGAGGGTGTCCTAAACAGAAGGACAGCCCGGGGTATGAGACCAAAGGGGTATGAGAAAATATGGGTATTAGTGAACTATAGTAGTGTTATTGCTTAAAGAGTAGGAATGGAAGAGGGGCCACTCGAATTTTCTAGTTCACCTTTGCAGCGGGAGGAGGACCTCAAACCCTTCAAATTGGCTCATTCAAACCCCAGACTGTCATATGAAAGTGTCCCTCATATTTCCAATATTCTGTCTTAGTTCTCTCATCTGGTCCCCTTTTGACCATGGCATTTATGGTTTGGACTCTTCTTTGTTTCAAATGAAGATTTATCCGCAGCCTTGCTGCATGAGCGTGCCAATTTAATGTTCCATCCATTTCCACATAATTCTTAATGAGAGAGTCAGAGGTTAATAGAAAAATAACATAGAGGGAATATATCTTAGGCTATAACTTTAAGAGTATATGTTCTCAAGGACTATTTGTGGAAGTGAGGAGATGCTCAGACATATTACTGAGTAAAAGGAGAGGATGCAGAATGTCTTAAAGATATAATAGGTGTTGTTTCTGTTATTTTTCATACATAAACTCATCCACCCACCCACCCACCAATCCATCCATCCTATTTATTTGGCTATGCAACTTTTCTTTTTAAAGTCAATGTATTCTGATATATTTCTACATCATTAAAACTCTCCATAGACACCAGTTTTAGGCTGTCATTGGCTACCATCCATGTATCATTGGGTGGATGGACCACAATTTGGCTGTTTATTCTATCATTAGACATTTGGGTTTCTGCATTTTTTTCCTTATAAGCAGTGATAAAATAAATTATTAATAGAGTTTGTCTTGAATAGCAAGGCAATGGGTAAAGAAGATCTTTGTATAAAAATGTTTTAAAAAAAACAAGCCAGGTATAAGAAAGATACTTTGGCTGCCATAGCAACAATAATAATGGCAACAATGAGCATTTCCATCAATTTAGCATTACTGGACTTTGCATTATGTTAAGATTGAGAGTCTGACATGTTTTGTATCTTGGGCTGCTTCCTTCTCCAAAGGCCACACAATGAGGTCTGTGTTGTTATCAACCCTCTTTGACACATGGAGAAAAATTTTATGTTTTAATAAAAAGCTATAGCATACCTTTTTGGGTTACTAGATTCTGATGGTTCCTGGTCTTTGAGCTGTTTTGTATCTCTCTGTAAGTTGCAGGTAGATGCAAACTCTGTCTTTTCCAGTAGAGATTTCATTAATGTTTCACACTGTTACCTACTTACAGATAGTGTAGGTGTAGTTCTTTGAATTATCCTTTGAACTGGTTGTAACATCTTACTGGTTTCCTCATTAATTAATGCATTACATAAAATCTTTGGCACATGATGTTCATTTTCTGTTCATTTGTATGAGAGTCATGATCATACCTTTTTTTTTAAGTTATCCTTTAATAGATAGAGAAGCTGGTGTAATCTAGGTTACATAGCTAGTGGAGACTTGTCTCACATAAGACTCAGACCACAGAGCACATGCTCTTACTCACCGTGTTAAGCTCAGAAGCTACAAGATAAAATGGAGAAGGAAAAGCATGTTGCCTATTGAGACCCATGTGCTAATGGTTAAAGCCATTGTTTCCTATGGGGAATCAAATTGAACAGATAAGTTCATTTAGGAAGAGTTGGAAAACCTACATTTTGCCTAGAATAGGTTCCACCAAAAGGCATCTCCTAGCATTTGGGAATTAGAGCAATTAGCGGAGAAATCAGGCTGCTCTGCTGGGCTTAAGGACATTTCCTAACAAAGTCTACTCTGAACATGGAATTTTTAATTAACATTTCGAGAGAATGGTCACATGGGGTAGTGTGCCCAGGGTGCTGTAGCAGTTGCTTTGTTTGAGTGAAGTCCCTTAGTGTTAACGGTTGGATATCTGCAGATTAAGTGGAGACAATACTTGGACAATTGAAAAAGTAATTTTTTGATGCTTTCCCCAGCTGCTGCTGAGAGATTGGCTGGGATGTTATCCAGGTTCTTCCACTGTAGCTGATAAAACTGTATGAGAGCAGCATGTGAGTTTCTACATTATTGTTGATTTAGCTGGGAAAAGAATCTGGAAACACTGTTGCACTCCTTTTATGGGTTGTGAGTCAACTAGTCTAGGCTTTGCCTGCTGGACATTGTTCCTGTGGGGAGGAAACCTGTTACTAAAGATAGACAAAGAAACCTATACGAAACAGTTATTCTAGGTGTCTCTCTGGCATCCATTCCACCTCATCCCATTTTGTGGCCACCATGATGCATGTCTCCTGTATTGGGCTGTGGAATAGGTAAAGCCATTCACGGTTATTTGTGTTTCCTTGTCACAAAGATTGGTAAAGGTGGGAATTACGGACCCGGACAGAAGGCAGTCTGTGGATGATATTCCCCGGCTACAGTCATTGTTTAGGAATGGTCCAATCAGAGTAAAGTTTAGAGTTTTTGTTCAATTTTTTTTTTGTGGAAAACTCATCTCAACCCTGGATGTGTTGGAGAAAACAACTGTAGCTCCACTTTCTGCTAGCAATGCTGTTAGGTCTGTAAGAAAAGCCATCTTGAAGGTCAAGTGGATACAGAGGAGAGCCTAACGAATCCCAGAAAGATAAAACTGAGACTTAATGAAATTGCACGTAAGGCCATTTGACCTCTGGACTTTTCAGTGCCTTGAACCTGTAAATTCTCTTAATAATTTCAATAAATCTGATTTGGGTTTTTAGTCACTTGCAGTGAGGGATTCCTACCACCAAACATGGCATCTTTCTGTGGTCACTGCTGCTTCCTGCTCTTCACACAGTGCTGAATTAAGTGTGAAGAGGGGATTTTGGATAATGACTGGCTTGAGTCTCACCTATAGTGGAGGAGCTGGGATTATGCTCACTAATGTCCTCCTGGAGGGGTAAGAATCGCTTCAATCTGGCAAGCTCTTCACCTTTGCTAGCCCTTGCCGTAAGAGGTATAATTTTTGACTGACTTTCTGTGACCTTCCAAGGTAGTGAAAATTCTGAGAGAATGGAATTGACCCCAATTAGGGAAAGCTGGAGAACTCTGGACAGATAGTGTGCCATGGAATTTTCTCTGGGAGACACAGTTTTATAGATTTATGCAGTATACTTACATTTACAGATTTCTAGAGTATACTTACATTTGTGTATCTTTAAGACTGGGGGAGTCTTGACGCCTGACTCCCCTACCAGCTCTGTAAGGTCCCTAAAAAGTAGGAATCATGTTTGTTTTATACACTGCTGTATGTATCCCCAGTGCCTAACATGGCGGCCAGCCCCCAGGAAGCATTAAATAATTATTGGTTAAATTAAAAGGATAAGCAGATGAACAGGAGTGAAATGGTACAGAAGTTTTGTAGGTTTCTCTTCTTACTCTAGGAGTTTTCATGTCAGAACTCGTGATTGTAATTACAGATTCCTCTAAAATAAGATTATTGGAAATTTTGCCCCCTCACCCAAATCTTTTTTTTTTAACCTTTTCTTCGAAATGCAAAAGAAACCCATAATCTGAATTTCTCTGAGAAGAAAGTTGTTTCCTTTATAACTATTTTTTTAGGTTTTTTTCTCCCTTCGATATATCTTTATTTGAACATATTTAATTATAAGCTGACTTTATTAACATACCTAATTTTTTTTTACCATTTTAACAATTTTTAAGCGTACAATCCAGCAGCATTACATTCTGTGTTGTGCAGCCATCACTCTATCCATTTTCATAACTTTTTCATCACCCCAAAAATGTATCTATTAAACACTAACTCCCCTTTCCCCTGCACCCCTATCCCTTGTAACGTCTACTCTATTTCTGTCTCTTTGAATTTGCTATTCTAGGTACTGCCTATCAGTGGAAGCATATTATGTATTGAGCTTATTTTATTTAGCATGTTTTCAAGGTTCATCCACATAGTACATCCATGTAATCCTCCACTGTAGTATGTATTAGAATTTCATTTTATAGTTAAGTAATATTCCGTTGTATGTATGCTGTGTTTTATTTACTCTTTCATCTGTTTATAATGGTTATGAGTGTAGAGCCTACTTAAGATTTTTTTCTCTCTCCCTCTGCCCCTCTCCCTAGCTGAAACACTGTCAAAATAATAATAATCCTTTGTAACTATTGAGCAAGTGTTAGGTTGATGAAAACTCTATAAGCCATGAGTAAATAGATGAAGGATATGTATGCACCTGAAGAACCCTGTCATGTTGATTGTTTAAAATCATGGAATAAATTGCAGAGTCAAGGTCCGTGTATTTGAGCAGCCCACCTTTGGTATTACTACTTAAGTTCCAAATAGCTAAACATGGTAAAGATAGAAAAAAAAAAGAGGAATGTCACTGTTAGCTCCTTTTCTGTGCTGTAAGACATTAGTTGAAATATTAACTTTTTCCTTACCTAAAGGGACAGAAACCGTGAATCCAATTCTGCTAACTCCCAGGGAAGACTAGATAAGAACCGTTCAATTACAGGTTGCTTATTTATCTAATTTTCTTGGCAGGATTTGCTTTTGGTGAAACAAATCACCTGTTGAAGGGGGAAAAAAAAGCCATTTAAGTGATTAAAATCTACTTCAGCTAATTTCCTCTTTAACCTATTTGTAAGCCAGCAAGAGCTGATAATTGTAATGAGTAGTTCTAATGGGAAGCGTTAGTTGACATTTGGATCTCATTAAACTTTGAGAAACTTCTGCCGTCTTCTTCTTTTGAGTTCTTTTGCTGGGAGTACAGTTTTCAAGGTAGGCTTCTGTGCATAGAGTTTAATGCATAAGCTTTGAAACTTCAGAGGTTGGAGTCAGCTTTGCCATTACCAGCTATGTGAGCCAGAACAATTCTCAGTTGTTTTTGAAACTCAGTGTTTGCAGTTTTGAAATGATTTTCATGATAGATTGTTATGATAATTAAATGAGCTAATATAAAATGCTGAGATTATAGGTGCATAATACTCAACAATGTCTGGCATATGGTAAGCACATATTAACAGATAGGGCTCATTATTAATAGGAAGCTCTAAAATGGAAAAGCTAAACAAAGATCAATTTCCTCTTTGTAATTAACTTAACAATTGCTAGGAAATGTAGCCTACAAGTAAGAGACATTTGCTCTGTTACTAAGACAATACTAGAAACAGGCATCTTTTCAAGTTCTGCTACCAGACTGCTTCTGTGTTATATGTACCATCCATTTGGAGTTCTTCTTTTAAAGGACATCTTATCTTAGGGGTCAGAGTGTATAATATTTCTTGAATAGAAACATCTTAGCCCCAGTGGAGAATTAAAATCAGTTAATGTGAATGTCAAACTTTCCTCTTGGTGTTTTAAAGTATATATCATTTAAAGGCGAGGAAAGTGTGAAATGGAGAAAGAAGTGACTTCAGGACCCAGTGAATGTAGACGGTGTGAGAAAATGTATGCGAGTGAAAAAGGAGAGAAAGATTAGTAGCTTCTTGATATGGCATGTGTGTGTGTGTGTGTGTGTGTGTGTGTGTGTGTGTGTGTGTATGGGGAAATCATAGATCATTGTTATTTTGTAGGCATATCATTAACCTCAATTTTTACCCTTTTTGAGGCTGTAGAATATGAATAATAGTCCTAGACAAATAAGTCAACTTTTGATTTTCTGTGCAGAGGAGATAGTGGGGTTTGTAAACTGACTTAAGTATGTATTAGAATTTTTTGTGTGTGAGGGGAACAGTTTGGTTTACTGTCTCAAGATATTTTGTTCAGGCTAACCTTAAAATTAATTTATGGTTTGAAGAAACATCTAGTGTTTCTGTCCCTTAGAATACCAGTTAAGGCCAATTTAGATGGATTTCAAAGTATGCAAAAAGCATTCATAATCTATATGCAAAGAGAAATAATAGGGATTGCCTGTTTTTATTTATTCAGTACTATACTTTGAGTTTAGATCTAATCTCTTGTTTATAGTGAAAAGCTGAGGAATTTTTTCCCAGTCTAGAAGTGGTTTAGCCTGGAGATAAAAATAGCCACACGTCACAGAAAGAACAGAGTTTGGTGCCTCTGCTCTCACTTTTAAAATGTTCCTTGATTTCCTAACCGTGTGCTGATTAGACATAACAGAATTCTGTTGTAGAAAGTGAGGCAACATCCTTATCAGAAAAACAACAACAACAAACTCTGAGTAGTTGGGGCAACAGGTTGGGGGTGGGGGCTCAGAAGTTGATACTTGTATATTTCTCCTCCTTTGTAATTTCTCTTTATATCACCAACATTGTGTTTTTAGCTATCATTCATTTCTGTCTTGATGGATAACTTGATCTTTATCAACCTTTCTTTATCCTAGCTGTCTCAGGACCAGTTCCTAAAATGGTCTCCTGAATACCATCATCTTCTTTCTCTGGATGAGGGGGGATAAAACAAGAATAGGAGAAAGCACAAGCCTCATATTGCTTTCTTTGTTAAACTAGAATTAAAACTGAGACGCCATTTACTCTCACGATCCAAATTCCTGGGTCTCCAATCTACTCAAATAGGTGTGTTTCCATTTGGGGAAGAGTCGCTTCTTACCACCTCCTTCTGGGAAATAAAATCATTTAGCTCCTGCTGAAATCTATATTGTCAAGGAGTTTGCAAGGTGTAGGTATATACACTAGAGGTTGTTTTTGGTTTTTGTGCTTGTGTTTAGTATATTCTATTGGAAGGTATTATGGGGGAGAGAGAGAGAGATTAAGTGGTGTCTGTAGCTTTTGTAAACAGCTGGGGCTTGGAGCAGAAACTCTTTACACTGTACATTTGAAAGTAGCATCTGGCATAGGGGGAACAACAGAGCTCCAGAGACCCCAGAAGAGGTGAAGTAGGAGAGCTTGTCAGGTTTCTGGTAGTTTTAACGCCAGACCTTAAGAACAGAATTAACCAATGGAGACGAATGAGATTTGCTTTAGTGTCTTAGAAAACACAGCTAATAGGATTTCAGCTGGAGTGAAAAGCATGTGGACTGTGATTGAAGAAGCAGGGGTTGGAGATGCTATAAATTAGTTTGAGGCTAGTGGTTCTCAAAGTGTGGTCTTCAGATCATCAGTATCAGTATTACCTGGGAATTTGTTAGGAAGATACATTCTTGGTCCCCAGCCTAGACTCACTGGATCAGAAATTGAAGGCAGGACCCAAAAATCTATGGTGCGATGAGTCTTCCAGGTGATTCTGATGCATGCTGAAATTGGGGAACCATTATTTTAGGGCACTGGTGCCACTTTTCTTTACTGAGTCACCTTAATGAAGAAGTAGCTTTCATCTGTCCCCACAACTGATTGCTCCCGGCCTGAGAATGAATACATGGGTGGATAGCAGAGCCAAAAAGTGATGACACAACCTGGAAGGGCTTTGCATTTCATTTTCCTAAGACCTGAACTGACCCCCCCCCCCCCTTTTAGGTGTTTTGGCTTCTTCCCAAGCCTTAGCTACCTCAGTCTCTATTACTTTTGGTAGAGGCCATCACTTGTTTTTTTTCACTGTGGAACTGAGCTGTTCAAAATGGTAGCCACTAGCCACATACGGCTATTTAAATTAAAATGAAATCAAATTAAAAATATAGTAGCTCAGTCATGATAGCCACATTTCAATTGTTCAATAGCTACATTGGCTAGGAGCTACTATATTGGACAATACAGATATAGAACACCTTTATTTCTCTAATACTAAACTTGTAAACCTATGAGTAGTTTGCCCGTTTCTGTGGTGTAGATACCCCTACATGACTAATTTCAAGCTTTCAACATCCCACTGAACATGGAGTTAGTTGCAAAGAGATACACACAATTAACTTTTGAGAGACAAAGTGAATTAGTTCCAAGGTACCAATTTTACGGGAGAAATTCTTCCTTGATGGCAAAAAAATGCTGATTCTGTTCTTGATGTTTAAATTTCATTTTACAATAATACTGGCTTTCCAAGAACACAATATTAATAGCTTACTAAAAGTGGCCAATAACTTGGTGACCTTAACTCTGTTTTAGGTGTAAGGTGGGACTATACAATATACAATTTAACTTAAGACATCTTTTCCATGTCAATGGGGAAAAATGGATCGTGAAAGAAAAAGTGTCTTTTTTTTAATGTTTATTTATTTTTGAGAGAAAGAGAGAGACTGAGTGTAAGTGGAGGAGGGGGCAGAGAGAGGGAGACACAGAATCCAAAGCGGGCTCCAGGCTCTGAGCTGTCAGCACAGACCCTGACACAGGGCTCGAACCCATGAACCATGAGCTCATGACCTGAGCCAAAGTCGGATGCTTAACCGACTGAGCCACCCAGGCACCCCTGGGACCAGTGTCTTATAGTGCCTGTGTACTCAAAGCTAAACCACACAAGATGTTAAGGTGTATATGTTCTAGTCTGAATTTCATATTGGGTCAAACAGTGGTGCTTCATTGATTCTTTCCTACTAACTGAAGGTGTTCATAATCTTATCTGGTTGTGCATAGTAAGCCTAGTAGTAATGTCTTGTTTATTAATAGAAACTGGAAGGGTTGTCTTTGATCTGTGAGGTCATGAATGACTTCCAAATATGCTGTTAAAAGTGAACAATGTGCTTGACTTTTAAAATATTTGCCATTTATGAGAAAGAATGAAATCTGGCCTTTTGTAGCAACGTGGATAGAACTGGAGAGTGTTGTGCTAAGTGAAATAAGTCATACAGAGAAAGACAGATACCATATGTTTTCACTCCTATGTGGATCCTGAGAAACTTAACAGAAGACCATGGGGGAGGGGAGGGGGGGGAAGTTACAGACAGGGAGGGAGGCAAACCTTGAGAGACTCTTAAATACTGAGAACAAACTGAGGGTTGATGGGGGATGGGAGGAAGGGGAAAGTGGGTGATGGGCATTGAGGAGGGCACCTGTTGGGATGAGCACTGGGTGTTGTATGGAAACCAATTTGACAATAAATTTCATATTTAAAAAAGAATAAAATATTTGCCACTTTTATAGTGCTTAGAAATTCTTTTTGAAAGATGGAAAATTATTCTGTTAAATTACACAAGTTAAACAAAACCCAACTGATATGCAGCCAAGGCTAGTTTTTAAGTATCATGATCAGATTTGGCAAAGATGGTTTTTTTTGACCAGGGCATTATCTAATCTGTGTGTGTGTGTGTGTGTGTGTGTGTGTGTGTGTGTGTGTGGTGACAGTGGAGGTTTATGGTCTTGAATGATGCTCCTGCATCCCTACACTAGCAACTCATCTGTTAGATAAAAGTAAATTTTAGTCCATGGATTTCACACCCCAAATACTTGGAAATGAGAAAGCTAAATCATTCTTACCATATTTCCTTTCTTGAAAAGGAAAATCCCTTAAGTCTGAATGCCTCTGTTGCTAAGACTGTTTGTTAATTATGATAATCATAATTGGATCAGAATTATTAAACCGATAACCTCAATGAATCCATTTATTCCTGCAGAAAGATGATACACATTTGGGTCAGACTGGGTCATTTTTAGGCCCTTGGGAGTCTGCCATTCTAATGCTGGCCCAGCTCAAGCTGGGTGCCCTTGAATGACACCTGCTAAAAATTCAATCAATAAGTGGTGTCCAAATGTCAGAGAGAGTGATGCGAAGCAGGGACAGGTTGAGACAGTGTGCAGGATTTGATTCTGGGCAGTCAGAGTTTAAATTTGACTTAGAAAAGAAATAAGTCAGCATCTTTAATCCTCAAACATTATATGCCATCTAGTCAGTAGACTTAGTAAAGGTCAAGCAATCAATATGGTTGGCATTAGCAGAGATATGTTATGGGAGATGGTTTTATTCCTTGAAATTGTTTTTTATGTTCCAATATACAAAAAGGTAGGCAGACTGTCAGGTGGAGTAAAATAGAACTTGCATGACAGTGAAATGAACAGATTATTGCTCAAAGGGCTAAATTAAGAGATTCACTGAAATTGAGAAGTAATGGAGGGATCTCAAATGGCTTCCTCATTTGTCTCTGTTAAGGATTTAATATTTTGAATGTGAACCTATCCTTTGGGAAAAATTGGGCTGCCTGATGTACCATCAATTCAGCAAGATGGAAATACCAAGAGAAGCATAGCATGGTTCGTCATGTTGTTACTCTAATCTTGACTTAAACTAGAAAAAAAAAAAGGAAAAAAAAAACATGAGTAAGTTTTTACCCTTGTTACTTGCAAAATCACTTGGACCATAGTAAAGGAAAGATAATTAGTGAAAATATTAGATTCTCCTGTTAAATTATATTTGTAGATTTGCAAACTGAGGGGAGAGGGGTCATATATTTTCCATTTATATATTATTTCGAGACAGGTAGTAGAACAGTTATGGAATGGAAAAAGATGAATAAGAAATGGAGAAGGAAGGAAAAATGATTTGGTTAAAAACCTAGTCATTTGAGAACTGAGGAGTCATTATATGAACATATTCAAATAAGAGAATTCATCAAGGCCATTCAAAAGTCAAAAGCTGAAAGCCCTTGTCCCACACTCACACACAAAAAAAGAGTTCTTAGTTCCTTTCTTCAAGTAAAAAAATTTTCAGATGGTGTATGTGTTTTGATTTTTCACCCAGAAAGACTGCAATTGATCAAGAAATCTATGTACCCTAATTTTTAAGATCTTATTATATCACACATATGTGGAATTAAAAATTTTTTAGATGTTTATAGATATGTATACATTTTTAAAATTTAATTTATTTTTTAAATTTATATCCAAGTTAGTTAGCGTATAGTGCAACAATGATTTCAGGAGTCGATTCCTTAATGCCCCTTACCCATTTAACCCATCCCCCCTCCCACAACCCCTCCAGTAACCCTCTGTTTGTTCTCCATATTTAAAAGTCCCTTACGTTTTTGTCACCCTCCCTGTTTTTATATTATTTTTGTTTCCTTTCCCTTACGTTCATCTGTTTTGTATCTTAAAGTCCTCATATGAAGTCATATGATATTTGTCTTTCTCTGACTAATTTCACTTAGCATAAAACCCTCCAGTTCCATCCACATACTTGCAAATGGCAAGATTTCGTTCTTTTTGATTGCTGAGTGATACTCCATTGTGTGTGTGTGTGTGTGTGTGTGTGTGTGTGTGTGTGTGTGTGTACATCTTCTTTCTCCTTTCACCCATCAATGAACATTTGGGCTCTTTCCATACTTTGGCTATTGTTGATAGTGCTGCTATAAACACTGGAGTGCAGCCTACTTTTTTCTGACTGCCCCCTTCCTTAATACCCTTAATCCAGACTAAACACTCATTATGTCCTTTATTCTTTTCAGGTTAAGTGGGCTCCTCCTGAAATAAAAGATCCTATTGTGACTACTGCTTGTATCATTTTCATTCTTGGTTAATTATTAGGATTTCCTGATGGCAAAGATTGCAGGACTACCAGCAACGTAATACATTTTTTTTCATGGTAGAAAAAACACTATTTCATATTATATATAATATTTCATGTTCTATGTAATATTTCATGTTATATGTAATTCATATTTCAATATTTATAATGTTTATATATTTTTGAGAGAGACAGAGCATGAGTGGGGGAGGGGCAGAGAGAGAGGGAGACACAGAATCCGAAGCAAGCTCTAGGCTCTGAGCCAAAGTTGGACACTTAACTGATTGAGCCACCCAGACACTCCTTTATTTTTGATAGAGAGAGACAGAGCACAAGTGGGGGAGGGGCAGAGAGAGAAGAAGACAGAATCCGAAGCAGGCTCCAGGCTCTGAGCTGTCAGCACAGAGCCCGATGCAAGGCTCCAAATCACAAACCGCGAGATTATGACCTGAGCCGAAGTCGGACACTTAACTCCACCCAGGCGCTCCCAGGCGCCCCTTTAGATGTATATTTTTTGACCAAAGGTTGTGACATAGTGACAGACAACATCAGTGACATTTTTCTGCTTTTTCTTAGATCTGAGACTGCTCTAGAATGAAGTTGGGACCAGTTGTCAATGAGAAATTGATGGTCTTAAGTGGTAATTTATGTCAGATCCAAAGGCTCTGATACAATATCTTCAGGTAGCTAGGGTGTTCCAGATCTCACATGTAGAAAAGTTATCCTCAAGGTTGAAGAATTTCCTTTTTATTCAATCTTACCAGGGCAATCTAGAGAGCACCGGTTGTAGTCCATCCATTGAGAAGAGTATATGTGAAGAAAGAGCATGCTGGGAATGTGGAGAGTTCCCAGCCAGTTTTATTTTCTGGGCCATGATTCCCGTCGTGGCTCCAAGTCTTTAACCTATCCCTGTATCTACACCTTTTGCCCTGAGGCTGCATTTCCCCAATACAAAGAGTCTACTTCCTTTGAATGTGGACATATCCTATGAATTGCTTTGGCCCATGGAATGTAGAAGTGACAGCATGCTATATCTGAGCCTGGGTCTCAAAAGGCATTGTGTTTCCCATATGTTCACTTGCTGAGCACACTGCCATGAGAACAATACTGGCCCAGCCTGATGGGTGGTGTGGGACATAGTCTCATCGGCCCCAGACATATGAGAGAGTCTAGGCAATACCATCAGCAAGGCCATTCTGGTTGACAACCCCAGACACGAGAGCAATAAATGCTTAATCCTGGATGCTATTGAGGTGTATAGGTTGTTATGCAGCACTATTGTGGCAAGAGATAACTGATATGGACGCACAAGTTTCCAGATAGACTGAAAGTGGGGAGTTCTGAGTAATTCTTCAAGGAACCCTTGATGCTTTGTTAAAGTAAATAAGAAGACCTTGAAGTAACAGGCTTGCTTAGCCCAATCACCCCCCACCCCCAGGAGGCATTTGTCTAACTGAGTTGATTTGACCTGGGGGCAAAGGTTTCAGCCCTCTGTTTGGGAATATCAGTATGCAAATATATTTGTGTCCCTCCAAATCTGACAGATACACAGGTGTCTAGAAGTTATCAACTTAATACTCACACGGGACAAGGAGCTTAGAAGTGGTTTAATAATGGCCATGGACTCATCTGTCTTTGCCATCAAGGCAGAATGAGCAAATTTTCCAATAGGATGTATTTGGGGAATTTAAATACATATTCTTTTCTTTTTTTTTTTTTAATTGCCAGGCCTATTTCGGATATATATGGAATCCATCAGTGTGCTCTCCTTTCAAGACTGCCATTGAATTGTCTTCTGGCTTTTAGTTCTGCTTCTTCCCCTTACTAGAGAAAACAATGGAATTTTGTGAAAGCCCCAGGGGCTTTTGAATCTGAGAGGGACAAGCTTTTACCTCTGAAGAGCAGGGGAATTTGATTGAAAATAGAGGCTGCTTATGATTCATTCAGGGGAATTTTTCCTCTCCATCATCTTATTTGCCTAGTGATTTGATCCTATGTGGCTCTTCAGAGCCCACTGTGAGATGATTTGCTTCAGCTGCACTGGATCCTTTTCAAATATTTTCCAAGGACAAACACCCTCCCTACAGGTTTCCTCGGCTGCAATGATTGTCTTGTCTGGGGATTGTATTCTGATTAATTTAACTTTTAGCTTCCTTACTGCTTCAGTGGATTCCAAATTTGTCATGGTTTAAAAAAAAAAATTCTCTGGGGAAGTTTCATGAAAGAAGTTGGTGAGAACAGGGCTTAGGATTTATTCCGCTGAGCAACGTTTAGAATGTGGCAGGGGGCTGAGAGGCACAGAGAAGAAGAATGGAAAGGGTGCCAAATTCTTCCTGATGCATGTTCATAGGTCAGGCATAATTCTGTTCTGCAGAAATTTCAGTGATCATTGTTCTGCACAGAGGTGCTCCTGCCGATTGAGCAGAAAGCAGCGAAGAGCATGCAATGTGCGACTTCAGCCAGCAGGGGGCGGGAGCGCCACAGCCATAAGCCACAATCTCTACGGAAGTTGCTTGGACCAGGTATTGCATGCCGTTCTGGAAGCCAGCTGGTTCTGAACTCAGTGCAAGCCTTTCTTTTTGAAAGATTTTTTGCCGTCACTGAATCTCTTCTGCTGACAGTATAGGCAGTAGAGTCAGTATGTCTGGATTTGAAACCCGGTGGCTGCCTTTGTCAGCTTTGTCATCTCTATGTACCTCAGTCTTTGTTATCTGAAATATGGGAAAAGAGCATTTGTCCTGAGGATGATTGAGCTGACTTATATAATCCAGTTGGAACAATGCCTGGCTCTTAAGTACTTGATCGATATTAGCTAATAATAGTATAGCCTTTCCCTTTGCTCTCCACCTTCCTTCCTCCCAAGTCTGAATGTAAAAGCAAATTCGTGTAGCAATAGGTTATGCATGCTGACTTGTCTTCATTTTCCAAAACTCATTACAAAAACACAAAACCAGCTCCGTGGCATTTTCTGCCAAAAATGCTTATGCTAAATCTAATAATGAGAAAATATCAGACAAAACCAAATTGAGGGACGTTCTACCAAATAACTAGATTGTGTGCTTCAAAAATGACAAGGTCAGGAAAGACAAAGGAACAGTTCCAGACTGTAGGGTCCTAAATGGACAACTGAATGCAGTGCATGAGCTGGGAACTTATTTTGCTATAAAGTATATGTTGGGGCAGTTGGTGAAATTTGAATAAGGTCTGTAGTTAAGACAGTAGTATGAGATAGTATTAATTTCACAATTTTGCTAATTGTAAACTATGGAAGAGAATGTCCTTGCTTTTAGGAAGTACACACTGGAGTATCTAAGAGTAAAGGGGGCATAATTTCTGTAAATTGCTCTTAAATGACTTTAAAAATGTGTGTATATATATATATATGAGATATATATATAGATATACATATATATATGTATATATATATATATACATATATATATCTCATATATATGAGAGACCATATTTGTTAGAACATTTAGCACATCTGGAGAAAGGGTGTATGAGAATCCTTTGTGCCATTCCTGCAACTTTTTTTGTAAGCCTGAAACCATATGAAAGTACAAAATTAAAAAAAAAACCATAAATAAAATCCCTCATCTTAGATGCCTTCTTCACTAAGAAATTTTTCTGATGTTCACCTGCCCTGGCTCTTAAGTGGCATAGATGCTTCCGCCCTGTGTGCCCTTGACCTGTGGCCTGTCACAACAGTTACACTATATTGTAACTGCCTGCTTATGTCATTAAACCATGAGCCCCGCTAAAAAAGAAAGGTACTCTCTTTTATCGTTCATCTTTGTATCACCTGAGCCTAGCTAATACCTGGCACAGAGAGGAAACTCATCATGGATTTGTTGAATGATAAGGTAGTGGAACTTGGCCTTATATCCAAGGTTTGATTTTCTAGGGGCCTGTTGTGAATTTTAGGCTTGCTTTTTAGGTTTTGTAGCAGGGATGAAGCTCTGGTTTGGGACTTAGCACATCTAGTCGGGAAGGTGAGTTCTGTCATAGTGCACATGAGAGAGTCTGTTTAGTTTATTTATACCTTAGCTTGGAGATACTGTGAAGATAGAATTTGAGCTCTTTGAAAGAAAGCCAAATGATCGGTGGACTCTCTTTGTCTAGGTGTTTAGTTGGAGGAAATTCCACTGTTTATGGTCAAAGCCAAGTGTGTGTAGTATTAAAAGAACCATGTTTTTTCTTAAAATGTGGCCCCTGAATGCAGGCCACATTTCATGTGGTGTGCAATGAAGAGACAGCGATCTGAGCTGGCTGCAGAACTGACCGTAAGGGCATTAGTGAGAAGTGTGTGCTCACGGGGGCTTCCTACTTGTTCCCTATTTTATGGGTAATATTTGGGATATATAAAGGGAAGGTTTGTCTGTGCATAATGAGCTGATGTTAAAATGCAGTGTCATAAAGATGCACCTCACTCCTTTATTTGATTTCCATATTAACTTACTCTCTTAGGAGGGTCTGCATTGTGGTCACTGTTTCCCTGCTATTCTTCTCTAGTATTAACTTTCAAGCTAGATATTTTGCTATTTGGAAAAGACAACAGTGCAAGAGATAATCAGTATCACTTTTATCTTTGCTAGGAGCCACAGAAGCCTATGTAGAAAAAGTCCAAATGTGCACTCGTGACTCCGGAGGAGGAAACTCAACTACAGACTGTAAGGACTGGGAAGCCAAACCACGTTTCCTGCTGAGGTTTTTTTAGGTGTAATCCGGAGGGCTGGGGCTGCAGCATGTGTTTATGTAGACTCTGTAGGAGTCTCTATGAGGGAGGAAAATTGGATATAGAGGCTCTGGTCAGTATGAATCAGCGAGGAAGAACTCTAGCTCCCCACACCTCAAAAATACTTCCCTCATGCATCCCACCAATCAGAGATTCATTTGGAATAACAGGTTCTGCTGAAAACTGCAATGCAAGTTAAGACTCCTACCACCAGTGTGAATTGGTTTTAACCAGGCATTTTCATTGCCTCTCCTCTAACACCTAGCTGAGGAGATGAAATAGTTAGTGGGCTCGTTTGGAGGAGGAGATAGTTTGGAAAGGGGGCTGACCAGGGGAAAATGCCGAAGCGGGATGCTTCGGAAAGCTGCAGACAGTGTCTTAGCTCTTGGAGTTTGGGGAACAGAGGCAGGGAGAGGAGAAGTGGTCAAGGCCCCAGAAAGAAAAGGATGCAGTGGCCAAAACGGATGTTGACCATACAGCAATGGTAGCAGGAATCCCGCTTAGCATGTCACCAAGTAACGTGTAGGTCATGGTCCTGGAATTGTCTGCCTTGAAGAATTACCTGGCTTGTTTCTCTCAAAGAATGAACTCTCTCAATGATATGTATATATCAGTGTTTATCTTGGGATAAAGTATACCTATGTTATTGATCACTGAACACTTAATTAAACATATTCCTGACACCTTTGCTGTGCCAGCTGACACTTGTCTAGGATCTTACCCCCTGGAACTTAAGTTCTCAACAACGTTTGCAGAGTACTTTGACAAAACTAACTTCCACTGAACTTTAAAAATAAAAGGAACAAATTCCGGAGCAACCAACTGAATAATTCTGTTACAGGAACCATCACTATAAATGGCTCATTTATTTAAATGGCATTCAATCTCACGTGGACATTCAGGATTTTTAAGACAGACAATTTCCCCAAACCCTAAAAATCCCATAAGATAGGGGCAGCAGGCAGAAAGCTTTTGTTCTTGTCAAAATCAGTCTCGACTTTGGTGTATTGTGGTGGCTACATGTCACTGTCATATTCTTGTCCACTCGGGCAGATGCCTTTGGTCCACGTAGCCACAATTCTAGAACAAGGAGCCTTTACAGTATAAACCAAACAGCTGAAGAGGGTACAGATCAGAGCTCAGAATTAGAAAGAGAGGCACCTGGCTGACTCAGTTGGTAGAGCACACGACTCTTGATCTTGGGGTCGTGAGTTCAAGCCCCGTGTTAGGTGTAGAGATTACTTAAAAATCAAATTTTAAAAGTAGGAAGAAAGGAGCCAAGAAATGGCTTGGAGGAACTGGGACTTGCTGAGGGCTTTATGGGGAGGGAGAGAAAGAGAGAAAATCTGTAGGGAATGAATAATAGGGCACAGCAGGCAAATATTCTTGCTCCCCGATTTTCCCCAATAGTCTCTCAGGGTGACTTATTAGAGGAAACAGACTCTTTTGGGGGAGAAATAAAGGCTTATACAAGGCTGGTAAATACATTTATGGACCATCTGAGTCCACTTTCTCTGTCATTGCCTTTATTCAGGTGTATGTCTTCTGTCCTCTAGACAGCTACAATCATCCTGTGGCCTCGCCCTGAGCCTTCAGAGTCGTCTCCTACTCTACCACAGGGAAGTTTTTTCTAAAATGCAAGTATTATTGTTTGACAGCCCTGCTTAAAAGCTTTCAGTGACTTTTTATTTTCTGTGGACTGTATCACAAGGTTTATAGCATTAAGAAGCTTCATATTCTTTTCCTCCAACCTTATCTCTTTTCCCTTTATTAGTTCTAGCTTCATGGAATTTTTATAATTCATGTCTAAGCTTTCTTACACATGCCTGACAAACCACTGCTCTACCTTCCAGAGGCAAAATCAGGAATTTTTTTCATCTTTGGAAGCCCAGTCCTCATAGCCGTACCTCCTAATTCCAAAAAGTTGAAGTGAGTATATTCACCGAGGTTGCCGCTCTACCTAGCATACGTATCTAACTGCATTTTTTTCCTACAACCTATTGCAATTGTTTTTGCATTTATCGCACATGCTAGATTTTCACCTTCTTCGAGGTTAATATCTCATTGATTTGTTTTTGTAGCTGTAACACATGGCACATAATAAGTGCTTAACAATTGTCTATTGGATCAATGAATGAACTGTTCATGCTTAAATCCCAGTATTTAGTTAGTAGCTCCATAAGTGAAGCTAAAGACTATTTGCCTGAAGTCAGCCCAGCCCCGGGCTGGGTCCCTGTGGGGGTTGGGAAGTGAGGGAACACTGGCTGGAGAGAAGTGTTGATTCAATACAGATGTGGGTTCATTTTTTTAGGACAACATAAACAATAGCTGGTGGGAGCGTCATTATTACTGATTGGGAGAGATTCATGATATGGAAAAATAATTACTGTTAGGTTAAGTAATGGGCACGGGAAATATATCATAGTAGAGGCAGCCATGCGCATGTTTTTGGATCGGGATGAAATATATGGAAATAGTAGAATTAGGTAAACATGAGTTGGTTCTCAACCATATGGAGAAGGAGACAGGTGGCATCTGGGATGAGTTTGTGTAGAGAACAAAGACCGTGATCCTTTTTTTTTTTTTTTATGTCTGATCTTATTTGTTGCTCTTAGAAAATTTTGCCCTCTCTCTCTGCTCCTCCCCCGTTCATGCTCTGTCTCTCTCTGTCTCAAGAATAAATAAACGTTAAAAAAAATTTTTTTTTAAAAAGAAAATTTTGGTTTTTTTTTAAGTTTTTAGAAAATGTTTATTTATTTTTGAGAGAGAAAGAGAGAGGCAGAGGCAGAGAGAGAAGGAGAGAAAGGATCTGAAGCAGGGTCTGTGCTAACAGCAAAGAGCCCTATGTGGGGCTCAAACTCATGAACCATGAGATCATGACCTGAGCTGAAGTCGGACACTCAACCAGCTGAGCCACCCAGGCACCCTGAAAAGTCTCGTTTTTGACTGGACTCAGACTTAAAGGTAGAAGCTCTCAGGGAAGACAGCCCCTGTCTCTTGGCAATCTGTCCCTGGCATTTTTCTTTGGTCTTCTTTATTCTCTTGGCCAGAAATTTAGCATATTCTGCAGCATACTTCATATGCTGTTTCTTCAGAGAAATGCGCCATTTGTGGTAGATTACGTACGGAGCAACAAGATGCTGAATCTTGGGCACTTTGGTTGTAAGTTTCTTACCTTCTTTATTTAGGGGCTTTCTCACAACATACTGGTGGACATCGTCTTCTTTAGAGGGACTGAAAAGTTTGTGGCTTCTGCTAGCTTTTTTAGGTGAGCTCTTTAGGGGCTCTTTAGGCCCCAGGTGATGAGGCCCTGTAGTATCAGTGGTCCAGGAATGTCCTTCTCGCCTTTTGTACAAGGACCAAGTTGAGAACGTTGAGATTGGCATTCACAGTGCAACCCCAGACAGATTTGTGCTTTCTTTCTCCAGTCCTCCTTCGTCTGTACGAGGAATGCCCCTTACTCAGCAGCAGGTGGACACGGCTGTGGGTCAAGACACCCTGCCTCATGGAGAAGCCTGGTTTGTCGTTGCCACCACTAAGTCGGACCGTGTAACCCTTCCGTCCTTCACCCACAGCATCAGCAGCAACTTCTGTGGCCATTCGCTTCTTACAAAAGCTACGGGGTTTGCATTCATCATCCACATTGATGAGTTTCTGGCAGCCAGTAGCTGGAACAGAGTTGTTCGGCTTCTTCCCAAAGCAGCCTGCCGCCTCTGAGGTGCCACAACAGGGGCGCCTGGGTGGCGCAGTCGGTTAAGCGTCCGACTTCAGCCAGGTCACGATCTCGCGGTCCGTGAGTTCGAGCCCCGCGTCGGGCTCTGGGCTGATGGCTCGGAGCCGGGAGCCGGGAGCCGGGAGCCGGGAGCCGGGAGCCGGGAGCCGGGAGCCGGGAGCCGGGAGCCGGGAGCCGGGAGCCGGGAGCCGGGAGCCGGGAGCCGGGAGCCGGGAGCCTGCTTCCGATTCTGTGTCTCCCTCTCTCTCTGCCCCTCCCCCGTTCATGCTCTGTCTCTCTCTGTCCCAAAAATAAATAAACGTTGAGGTGCCACAACAAAGAGCGACTGTGATCCTATTTTTTTTACCGCATCAGGACTCTCCTCCCCCAATATGAGGAACCTCCTCACACTATGCAGCAATGTCTCGGTGACGATGAGCAATAAAGGTTCATGAATTTTCTATTTATCGGTGCTGTAACAGCTGCTACAGTTAGAGGCTCACAGCTTGGTACCTCAGCTGTATACAACTTTCTGACCCAGTGTGTAGCTCTTCAAAAGATATTTTATAACGAACATTTTCAAACACACAAAATAGACAGATTTTACCCCTGTGCCCATGACCTAGTTTTAACAAATATCCATGTTTTGTGGTCCTTTTTAATGACATATTTTAAAGCAAACTCTAGACTCATATTGCTTCAGACATCAGTATGTCATGATGTGTCTCTAACTGATAAAGATATCAAAAATAATATAACCACCGAGCCATTTTCACATCCAGGGTTGCTTTAAACACGTGCCAGGACTTATTCCCTTCCTTTCCCCTCATCCCACTTGTCTGTCAGGCTGTACATACTGGGCCCCATTATGCCCCAGCTTTGTCTTTCTGAGGGAGGAACCGGCCATTGTACCCGTTCTCGTGTGCGAGCAGTCTTCCATTTGCAAAACACCATCTATGAAGAATGAAGTTTCCTGGCATGTGCCTTTGTTCAGCCCGTACCTGATATTTTAATTAGCAAAAAGATGTATTCAATCTGCACACTAATCTAGCACTGTTTCGTGTCACCTCTCCCTGATATGACAAAAAGGTTCATTTTTAAAAATCAGAGAGTGCATTTAAAGACCTTAGAGGAGGAAAGAACGTGGAGAGATAGTAGGGAATTTCAATTTATCAGAACTTCTGTTTTGATTTTTAGTTGAGAAGCCAGGGTCTTGAGATTTATATCTTAACCATGAGAGGATGCTTTTAGAAGTTTTATAAGTGATGTTTAGGATAATGATCATAATCACTTTTGCAATTTATTTTTCTTAAGAAAGCCGGTGGGAATGAATCCCTTGTTGAGAGTATAGTATGGAGTTTCTAGACTAGCCCACAAGCTCCATCAGAGCACATATCTAATTATCTTGTACATTGCACTGGTGATTGCCCCTGGTGTTCTGCAAGTTCTAAGCATAGTAATTTCCCTGTGAGTGTGTGTTGAATGAACAAAGATAATGTACAGTTTTTCCTCCATTTAAGATGTCATGTTAGCGAGGCTGAGATCTAGCAAGATCTATGAACTATTCCTTTCCCTCCAGCAGAAGCCACAGATGTTGACTTCATCCTGTGCTCCTGACTCATCTCCTCCCTGGTCTTTGGTTTGGATTGTATCTCTCCTTCACAGCTTCTCTGGTATGCAGCTGCCATCCTTTATTAGCACATGACTGACCCAGCATCTGTGCTTTCTTACTGAATACAGAGCAGGGAGAGAAAAGCAAGAACTCTCCCATTTCCACTCTACCACAAGCTTATCTTTAGGGAGGGATGATGTGGGTACCAAGAGGGAGAAAGAGAATGAAGTGGGTGGAGACATTTGAGTGGTTTGTGTAAGAGATTAAGCAGCGATTGCAAATGGGAGTCATGGTTATGGGCCACGCTGTCCTCCTGAGTTTTTAAGATCAGAGGGCACCATTTACTCAGATTTACTCACCATTTACTCGTAATATCAGAAATGAGGTGCTCCTCGCATGGGGATTTTTCTACTTTTTAGAGAAAAATTGCCCTCATTTGTTGGTAACATGTAGGGATAGAAAGGAAGAAGTCTGTTAGTTTCAATGATTGCATCTAGCATAGTTTCTCTTGCATTCCTAGGACTGTAGCCTTTGTTGGTAAGACCTGCACGAAGATGTTTGCATGGATGAACACCTGCCAGTTCAGATCATTTGGCTTTTTTTTTCTGAAGGTGTGAGAAGATGGGTTGAAGGGTGACTGGGTGGGAATGGCTTGTAAAGAAGACCTATTAACTGTAAATTTTGGAGAAATGAATCGTGACTTTGTTGCTTTACTTCATTTATACAAATTTACAAACAAGTTATGGTTTCAGGAAAACTGGCAGCAAAAAAAGAAAAAAAAAAGAAAATACGACTCCTAGCTTTTGCATCATATCTTTTTTAGACTCTTCATCTTCACTATTTGTAGTTGCTGGTCTAATAACTTTAATAGTTGCTGGTTTAAGTCTGTTAGCCAGGGTATGCTGATTGCAGTGACCAGTAGACCTCAAATATGTTTCAAACATAATAGAAGCTTATTTTTTGTTAATGGAATAGTAATGGGAATGTCAACAAGTGAGCACATAGCACTCCTCTACTGTCATTTAGGGACACAGGCTAACCAAGGCTCTGCCATGGAGAGGCTTTGAAATGTTCCCAGGTTTTCTTTTTCTTTCTCCTTTCTAGTTTGTATAGAAAAGAGCAAATTTGTGTCAACTTTGGAAGTGGGATACATAATTTCTCCTTGTATTCCCTGGGTTAGAATTCAGTTGCACGGGCATATCTGACTACAAAGGAGCCTGAATAATGTACTCATCTAACGTAGGTTCTCTAGAAAATAGAATCTGAGGCAAGGACTAGGTGTTGATGTTTTTTATGAGAGATATGAGTCCAGGGCAGCAAGAGTGAGAGAAAAGGGAAGTGAGGCAGGGAAGGATGGTAAGCAGGGCGAGGCAACATACAGGCTATTACTTCCCAGGAAGTTGAAAGAGATAGCAAGTCACTTAGCAGGTCAACCCACTTGGCCAGGCTGCATGGTGAAATCACTACTGAGAACGTTCCATTGGAGGGAGAAAAGGAAAGAGAACTTATCTACCTGGTTCTTTCCCATCTCTTTGCTCTTCCTGGTCAAGGTTTGCACCACAGTTTGCCCTTCGGCACTACTGGTGTGCACCGTCCAGCGTCTTCAGCAGCTTCTTAGACGCCAGAACAAATGCTCTTTGGTGTGGCATTTCATCTGAATCTCAGAAAGAGGCAGGAGAATATGGGGACTCCAGTGTGGCTGGTTGGTCTCAAGTAACAAAAATTCTGAGTATGTTGGTTGTGATGGCAGCTGTCTGGGGGATAAGTGAAGCCAGTATAATCTGCAAATTGCAAAAAAAGGGGTCTTACAGTCTGCCCCTTGTACCATCGAGATCCGTTTATGACCTCTAGTTGTATCTAGTTCACAAACTAAAATATGGGACATTTGTTTGTTTGTTTGTTTGTTTGTTTGTTAGAACAAGAGGACATCTTCCTGGAAAGTAGAGATACAAGTCCAACCAGTCACAGAGTCACTTTCAAGGTGAATTTTCCTAGAAGAGATAAGGCAGGAAGGTCAGCGAAAAGCTACTACTGCTTCTTCAGTGGGTCCTGAGGCTGTAATACTTATCATTTTTCTCCTCCACCATCCAGTATAGAGTTCCTCACCTTGTGCAAATACTCTCACTGGTACGCTTGCCTAGTGGGGTGACCCAGACCCCAGACTGAGGATTTTAAGTCCTTTGTTGTCCTGTGTTACTGGATAATAGTTGTTCTAATTGGCCAATGACAGTTAGTAGTGGGTGTAGAGATACTGTTCTGAATAATAGTAAGTATTCACGATAACCACGCTTCTGGTTAGAATGAATTTATTGATTATAAGGGAAAGGGAATATAAGGAATTAAACAATTATATAGTAAACATATAGAGGGAGAGAAGTACAGAGAAGAACAAAGAAGGCTTAATACATCAAATCAAGTACTTAACAACATCCAAACTTCTGACTGGGGAAGCCCCACGTTGAACAGCCCGGTTGGAGTCCCGATTGAGGGGACAATCCGGATTGTGATTTATGGTTAGTCATTAAGTTTGCCTATGTGCAGTCCTGAGCGAGCTGGATTTTTGGTTTCTTTTATTATATCTCACAGTTCTAAGAGTCTGGGCATCTGCATATTCCTCTTCCCCGCCTAATCCATTCCACGGGGCCAGCCTGGTCTGGCTCAAGTTGGTGAGGCATGGTAATCCCACTTGGCGTCAGGAACAGAAGGGCCAGTTCTGACCCCCAGGCCAGATATGGAGTACAAGCCAACTAAGCGCCCCCCTTGATTGTGTATATGTGGCTCTGGGGAAAAACACATGACAAGTCACATAAACAATTTCTGTACAAAACACTAAGAGATGTCTTAGTGAATGTCTGTATTTTTACATACTGTGTAGAAGCAACCCTAAGATCTCATGGTAATCAAGGTTGATTATCTTAGCCAGTACATTAACTCCTTTCTGTGATCGCTTCCGTGGAGAATTCAGGCTATCCAAGTGGTAGGTACAGCTTCTGGTTCAGTGGAACCACCTTGCATCCCCTGCCAAGTGTTCCTCTTTTGGGAATTAGAACCTAGGAGCCTAGGCTTATGGAACTGAAAGCACAAATGCCACAAGTGGGCTACAGAGTGTGATGATAAGAGGGGACACTCACATTCCTCTTTGTTCTTGTACTTTTGTATTCAAGTTATTGGAGACATACTACCACATGTCAAGTATTGGAATAGCATCTACACTGCATCCTGGAGGTCAGAGTCTCAAGTCTTCGGTGTATTGTTCCTAAGCAGGCACCCTAGCTGAACCTTTAACAGATCATTCCGCTATTTTTTTTCTTTTTTTGCATGGCTGCTTCTGAGTGATAAACCCATTTGTTAGAAGGGCATGGATGATCTTAAGAATATACCCTATAATCAACAACAAAGCGGACAGGTTCTCTTACATTGGCTACTTAAGAGTCACGCTGTTGGAAGCAACAACCTCTCCTTTTCCTCTCTGCCATCTGCTTGGCAGCTGCAAAGCAACAACTGTGTGTGAATGCATCTCCGTCCGTGTTGGCCAGGCTGGTGCTCAGATTGGCAGTGCTGGCTGGGAGCTCTATTGCCTGGAACACGGCATTCAGCCTGATGGGTAGGTGCCAAGTGACAAGACCACTGGGGGAGGAGATGACTCCTTCAACACCTTCTTCAGTGAGAGGTTCTGGCAAGCATGTGCCCAGGACAGTGTTTGTAGAGCTGGAATCCACCGTCACTGATGAAGTTCACACTGGCACCTACCACCAGCTCTTCCACCCCGAGCAGCTCATCACAGGCAAGGAAGATGCTGCCAATAACTATGACCAAGAGCACTACACCATTGGCAAGATGATCATTGACCTTGTCTTGGATTGAATTCAGAAACTGGCTGGCCAGTAAGCAGGTCTTCAAGAGCTGCTTAGTTTTCCGCAGATTTGGAGGGGGAACTATTTCTGGGTTCACCTCCCTGCTGATGGAACTTCTCTCTGTGGATTATGGCAAGAAGTCAAAGCTGGAGTTCTCCATATTTCTGCCCCCCACCCGAGGTTTCCACAACTGTAGCTGAACCCTACAACTCCATCCTCACTACCCACACCACCCTGCAGCAGTCTGATTGTACCTTCATGATAGACAATGAGGCCATCTATGACATCTGTTGTAGGAGCCTCGATATTGAACACCCAACCTACGCTAACCTAAATAGGTTGATAGGTCAGATTGTGTCCTCCATCACTGCTTCCCTCAGATTTGATGGAGCCCTGAATGTTGATCTGACAGAATTCCAGATCACCCTGGGGCCCTATTCCCACATCTACTTCCCTCTGGCCACATATGCCCCTGTCATTTCTACTGAGAAAGCCCACCATGAACAGCTTTCTGTTGCAGAGATCACCAATGCATGCTCTGAGCCAGCCAACCAGATGGTGAAATGTGACCTTCGCCATGGTAAACACATGGCTTATTGCCTGTTGTACCATGGTGATGTGGCTCCCAAAGATGTAAATGCTGCCATTGCCACCATCAGGACCAAGAGTATCATCCAGTTTGTGAATTGGTGCCCCACTGGCTTCAAAGATGGCTTAATTACCAGCCTTCCTCTGCGGTACCTGGTGGAGACCTGGCCACCAAGGTACAGCAAGATGTGTGCATGCTGAGCAACACCACAGCCATTGCTGAGGCCTGGGCTCTCCTGGACCACAAGTTTGACCTGATGTATGCCAAGCATGCCTTTGTTTACTGGTATGTGGGTGAGGGCATGGAGGAAGGAGAGTTTTCTGAGGACATGGTTGCCCTTGAGAAGGATTATGAGGAAGTTAGTGTGGATTCTGTTGAAGGAGAGGGTGAAGAAGAAGGAGAGGAGTACTAAAGTTAAAAAATCACAAAGGGACCAGTTTTACAGGGAAGCTTATTCTGCTTTGCACATTGAAAAGTTGTGCTCTGATCAGTTAATTTGTATGTGGCAGTGTATACTCTCGTATACAGTTATTGATCAATGCTTTAAAACACAACACTTTGTTACAGATCCAAGCTATTCATTTCTCTGATGGGTTTGAATGAAGTATTCCCTGTCTTAAATGAAAAAAGAAAAGAAAAGAAAAAGGATAACACAAAACAGGGTGTGTCGATAATTTTATAAGCCTAACTAAGCTTTATGTGAAGAATCTGAATACTCTTAGCAGAGAAACATACTATGTTTTGTTATTGGATACAAACGTAAGAGATCAACTAATTCTACTGCCCCATTTTACGAAAGAAAATGGAGGCCCAGATGGAAAAGAGTGGCTTACTGTGGGGTAATAGCTAATCAACGGATGAATTTGTGCTGCATCCAGGTTTTTTGACTTCTAGGTCCTTGAAAATTTCATTCTATAACATCATCTTTAAAGCAAACAAACAAAACATGGATTCATCTTTTGAAATTTCAAAGTGGATTTTTAGATGCAAATTGGATTAGTTCCGAGGTTGCAATTATCTTTGTTTATCCTTTGCCACGATAGATAGTAGAATTGTGGGGATTTTTTTGGTTGTTGTTCCTGGAAGTGGTACAGTTGTCCATGGGGAAGCAAGGGAAACATTTGTCTTCAGGCAATAATTACTTTCCACTCTTTCAGGGCTTTGTTGAAATCTCACCTCCTCCAGCAAGCCTTCCCTACATTCTTTAGTTTATGGCAAACTTCTCTTAATTCCCACGGGAACAATTGGCCATCTTTTTGTTATTTTTACTGTAAAACAATTATTACAAGATCACAAGAAAATAAATGAAAAGAAAAAAACTAACATTCTGTCATTTCAACAAATTAAACCATTTTCATTTTTCACAATTACATTCAGCATTTTGTATGCATATGTAATTTGTATGCCACTGGATATTTTTGTAATCATGGCATAGATACATATTTGTCGTCATTTCCGCATTTGGCAATGCACGATCACTTTTTCAAGTTGCTACGTGATTTTCATAATTTTATTTTGAATAGCATTACTCATTACCTTTTGGATATTTCATAGGAATATTGTAATTAACATGTCTGAGTGGACTCAGCTTTTCCATTCAGCATCATGCAGTTTTAGGCAGAAAAAGTCCTCAGCTTCTGCGTCTCATTGCTATCCACTGCTTCCATTGGGTTGAAAAGTCTAATTTTCTACTGCCTAAATATTTCATAATCAAAAACTCTTTTTTCCCACTTCATCACTGGCTTAGACTTCTTGAGGCTCGCCAGTCCAATTTCAGTAGCGCTCATTCCTACTGGTATCCTCCTTGTGGAGGCATAAGTAATCTTTCTAAAATGAAAATGTGATACAATACTTCTCTGCTTAAAAACATTCAGTGGTGGGGTGGCTGGGTGGCTCAGTCGGTTAAACGTCCAACTTTGGCTCAGGTCATGTTTTCACAGTCTGTGAGTTCAAGGCCCGCATGGGGCTCTGTGCTGACAGCTCAGAGTCTGGAGCCTGCTTTGGATTCTGTGTCTCCCTCTCTCTCCGCCCCTGCCCTGCTCACACTCTGTCTCTCTCTTAAAAATAAATAAACATTAAAAAAAAACATTCAGGGGCTCCTGGGTGGCTCAGTCGGTTGGGTGTCCGACTTCGGCTCAGGTCATGATCTCACGGTTCGTGAGTTCGAGCCTCGTGTCGGGCTCTGTGCTGACAGCTCAGAGCCTGAAGCCTGCTTCAGATTCTGTGTCCCTCTCTCTCTCCGCTCCACCCCTGCTTGTGCTCTGTTTCTGTCTTTCAAAAATGAATAAACCTAAAAAAAATTTTTTTAAAAAACATTCAGTGATTTTCCTTTGTCTGTGAGGAGGTTGTCAGTACTTGAAACTGGGGTTATTTTGCACAAAAATGTAGATTTCTGGTTCCTCTTGGGGAATTGAACATCTGGGCACAGTGGGTCTGCTTTCCAGCATGGCACCAGAAAGCAGAAGCTGAGTGGAGGCTGTTTCTACAGACAAGGCAAATGCTCCCCAATGTGACCGGGAGGTCCCCTCAATCTGTCTTGGTGCTCATGGGCTTTGAGTGTGAGATCCCCTTACCGTCTAAGCCAAAGCCTAAATTCCTGTGAATGGCCTGAAGGTTCTTCATCACAGGCCCTGTTGAGTTCTTTAACCTTATTATTGCCCTTATCAAGAGATAGAGAGGGGCTCCCAAATGTGCCTTGTAATCCCCACCATCTTTGCTCACCTTTGCATTGGCTAGGGGAAACTCTTTTTCTTCCTTCCAGACTTGGCTGCATCATCACCTCCTCTCTGAAGACCATCCTGATTTCTAAAAGCTACCAGGTGGCAGAATGATCTGGAAAGGCATTTTCCTTCTCATCCTATTCTATGACTAGTTTTTCCCTGCTCAGGCGAGGAGACCAGGCAAGAAGGTTTCTCTTGCTGCTGCCTCCTTAATCCTTCTCCACTCCTTTTTGTCTGGCTCTCTTCTCTGCTTTCCTAATCCTTTCCTGTCTATTTAATTCAGCAAAAGTTTATAGAAGGGCTGCTGAGGGCTGGATGAGTGAGGGGATGAGTAAGGTTCCTGCAGTGGTAGGGCTTGCATCTGTGTAAGACCAGCAAATGTGTGATGGTGGCACATGAACAGGTGCTTTAAGTCAGATATGAGCAGTGTGCTGTGAACAGGTGCTGGTGTTGGCCAGCCCTGTTTGGCAAAGGCAGGGAAAGACGATTGCTTACATTTAAAAGGATTTCTTAACAGGATAATGGAATCATGTGTTCCTCATAACTCTGTCTTCTGCTTTCTTCTCATCTGTAGATGCCCTTCTAAGCCTCTCTAATATTTCATTTTAGAATGTGACAGGTTGTCTGATTTTGAATCTAACCTCATTACTTATCTCTGTGACATTTGCTAGACCACTTAAATTCTCCATGTCTGTTTCTTAATTTTTTTATTAAAAATTTTTTTTTAATCTTAGAGCAAGAGTGTGCATGAGCGAGGGAGAGGGGCACGGGGAGAGGGAGAGAAAGAGAGAGAGAGAGAGAGAGAGAGAGAGAGAGAGAGAGAGAGTCTTAAGCTGGTTCCATGCCCAGTGCAGACCCCCTACTCTCCAGCTATGCAAGCCGGAGAACTAGGGGTTATACTTGATTGTTCCTCTTCATCCTCATCTATCCAATCAACCACCAATACCTGTGACTTCTTACTCTGAAAGGTCGCTTATATTTGTCCATTTCTTTCTGTTTTCACTGCCTTCCACCCTAGTCCAAGTTACTATCATTTCTTTTAGAGTAAATGCAATTACCTTCTTATGGAGCTATATAATTGCTTAATGAGACAGAATATTATTTTCACCTGGTTTCCATTATAAAACATGCTCTGTCTTCATTGGAAGAATGATTGGAATAGAGGACCCCCCCCCAAATGCAGTCCCCAAACTTGAATCATATCACTGTTAAGGATATTAGGTGATACCAAGATATAGTAGGGCAAAAGGAAAGTAATTTTTTTATGAGCATAAGGGAAAGAATTTTGTGGTCAAATACTCAGTAGAGCAGAGGAGGATAGAAAAAAGGAAAGAGAAGGGAGGAGTAAGGGTGAATAACTAGAAGATGATAAAAATATGAAGGCCAGTGAAAATTCATAGCATGGAGAGCCAATAAATATTTTTTAAATGCTATAGCTTATGTCTCCAGGGCTTACAAAGACATAAAATGCTATAGCTTAATTGTCATTCTCATGTGCTTTGCTGAGAACTAAATCCTTCCTTCTTCCTTGTTCCTCTTATGAAAGTTTTCAAAATCTTTTAAGAATTTGTGAGGGTATACTCTGTTTTGGGGCAACTGAACCTAGTTTTATGAGTAGGTTAATGCAGAGGAGCCATGAACCCAGAAGGCAGAGGTGGTCATGAGCAATAGGCCATGGGAAGTTCCAGAAACTGGAGCAGAACTTTGGTCTTCTGTTAGGTCATGGGATTGTTCAGAGCTTAAGACAATTATTCCTAGATCTCCAAAGAGACGAGGGGTCTCCAGCTGACATCTGACTGACATTTGCGTCTACATAAAATTGTTCCTTCCTACGTGACAAAATGGTACTCTGAGAGAAGCATGTAAATCTAGTTTCTTTTCTTCTTTGCGAAAATACACAGCCAAATCATTACCTGTTTTAATTTCAGGATCGAACAAATCAGAAACTGATTGGGAAATGGCATTCCCATTTTATTCACTGGATTTATTCACAGCTCTGCTTCGTAACTGGGTTCCAAGGGATTTGCCAATGGGAAGTAACTGAACTTCTCTGTGACCTCATGTTTCTCATCAGTAAAATAAGGGATTTAGGCCAACCATTGTTTTCTAAGCTTTGATCTATATATCCATATAACAGAAGATGTGGGAACTTCCCATTTCCATTCACAGCTAGAATGACTGTATGTCCGATTTACTTCATATAGGCCCGGTTTGTGCCTGTTTCCTGGCATCATTATTAATCATGCCCCATTTCACTCTCAAAGATGTCCAGATGTGGATAATAACATCACAATTTCCCTATTAATAGGAATTCCTGGAATAGAAAATTTTAGGTCAAATAATTTTAAGCAGGTGTTTTAACTGCAAAACTTTGCAGATTCTTTAATATGCTAATGTGTCTCACACTTCTTCAAAAGAGAGGGGTTGTAGTTTCTAGGATTTTGGCTTCGGATCCTTATTTTGCTTCTTCTGGGAATAGGACAATGGGACTTATTTTGGGAAAGAGTATTAAATCATCTTAATTCAGCAAATATTTATCAACTACGCTGTGCCAAGCCCTGGAAGAGGCAATGTAGAAATAGTGACGGGTAGAACCTAACTTTGCCTCAAAGTAGTTTATAGCCCGAACCGTGGGAATTAAGATTGTACACAAGGAACTGCAGTTCAAGGTCACATTCTAGTTTTTTTTTTTAACTTTTTTTTAATGTTTATTTATTCTTGAGAGAGAGAGAGAGAGGGAGAGAGAGAGAGAGACAGAGTGTGAGCAGGGGAGGGGCAGAGAGAGAGGGAGACACAGAATCTGAAGCAGGCTCCAGGCTCTGAGCTGTTAGCACAAACCATGAGATCGAACCCACAAACCATGGGATCATGACCTGAGCCGAAGTCGGACACTTGACCAACTGAGCCACCTAGGTGCCCTGGTCACATTCTAGTTTTAATATTTTACTATGATGCCATGTAATTAGAGGCCAAGATAAGATACAAAATTTAAATCCTAAATGAGTGGTATAATCTGTTAGCATTGTGTCAAGTGAAGGTTTCTTTCTTTCTTTTTAAAAATTGTTATTATTAATTTTCTTGCTCTTGGGTCCACATTCATTAGAACTTGGAAGCCCACCCAGCAGCCCTCCTCCTACTCCTAGAAATGTGGCCCTGAGGGCCTAGTAACTGGCCTCTCCAGAGCAGACAGCCCAGAGGCTCTACGGGGGGCCAAAACAAACAGAACACTAAGAAATGTTTTCTGGAAGGCATATGGCTCCTCCCACGCCTGCAGATGTTCACTCTGGTCTGAGTGCACATCCTCCCCAGAGCTTCCAGACCACCAGCGCCATTCCAGCACACCTTCTTCCCCCTCTAGCCCCAAGGCTTCCTTGTGCTAGGGCAGCCATTTGGCAGGGTTCTGGGGCCAGCAGAGGCTGTGAAGTCAGAGGGGGAGACGGGACCTGGGTACCTTTCCCACCGTGTCTTCTCCAGAGCCTAGCTGCTGAAGCATTCCTGCTGGAACTCCTGGAAGTCTTCCTCAGCTACCTTCTTCTTCATCTTGGCCACAGGCTGGTCACGGGCCTTGCAGCCCTAGTTCTGGCCCACAATCTGCTGAGTGACTGACTCAGCCACCGTGCTTTTCGCACTGGTTATAAACTTCCGGTTTACTCCGAGGTAGTCTTGACACTCTTGCTTCTGGAACTCAGCAAATGCCAACTTGGGCACCTTTCCCTTGGCTGAGTTCTGCGTGTTTCTGGGCTTGGGTTGCCTTTGCTTTCTGGCTGCGCTTCACTGGAGCCCCATTGGGCTTGGCCTGGCCTGGCCTGGGGTGCCTTGGGCACTCCCAGCAGCTCCAAACCCCACCGCAGTGGCCAACAACATGGCTGCACTTAGCTCCACCCACAAGCCCACAAATTATTATTATTCTTAATTCCAGTATAGTTAACCTACAGCGTTATATTAGTTCCAGGTGTACAATATAGTGATTCAATCAACACTTCCATACATCACCCAGTACTCATTACAAGTGCACTCCTTAATCCTTATCACCTATTTCCCCCATCCCCCCACCCACCTCTTCTGGTAACCATTAGTTTGTTCTCTATAGTTAAGTCTCTGTTTCTTGGTTTGTCTGTCTCTTCATTTTTCTTTGTTTGTTTTGTTTCTTAAATTCCACATGTGAGTGAAATCATATAGTATTTATCCGTCTCTGACACTTATTTTGCTTAGCATTTTATACCCTCTGGCTCCATCCATGTTATTACAATTGGCCAGACTTCATTCTTTTTTATGGCTGAATAATATTCTATTACATATATATGTTTTTTCCCATTATATCATCACACACACACACACACACACACACACACACACACACACACATCACCTCTTCTTTATCCATTTATCTATTGATCAATATCTGGGCTGCTTCCATAATTTGGCTATCATAAATAATGCTGCTATAAACATAGGGGTGTATGTATCACTTTGAATTAGTGTTTTTGTATTTTGGGGGCAAATTCTCAGGAGTGGGATTATTGGATCATAGGGTAGTCCTATTTTTAAGTTTTTGAGGAATCTCCATACTGTTTTCTAGAGTGGCTGCACCAGCTTGCATTCCCATCAACAGTGCAAGAGGGTCCCTTTTTCTCCATATCTTCACCAAAACTTGTTTAAGTGAAGGTTTCCTAGACCCAATACTTGGTGAATATATTCACTAAATCTCTCAGAATATTCATATAGTGGTCCAGAGAACCAGAATTTTCATACTTATGCAGGCCATCTTATTTTAAGATTCAGAGTCTTGGGGCGCCTGGGTGGCGCAGTCAGTTAAGCGTCTGACTTCAGCCAGGTCACGATCTCACAGTCCGTGAGTTCGAGCCCCGCGTCGGGCTCTGGGCTGATGGCTCGGAGCCTGGAGCCTGTTTCCGATTCTGTGTCTCCCTCTCTCTGACCCTCCCCCGTTCATGCTCTGTCTCTCTCTGTCCCAAAAATAAATAAACATTGAAAAAAAAAATTAAAAAAAAAAAGATTCAGAGTCTCAACAGTGCCTATGAGGAGATGATTGGTAGGGTTATTTGTAAAAAGATGTTGGAAATGCTACTTTGTTGAAAGTTCTTGTGAGTAGACTGTGATTAGACAGTTACTAGGAGATTAATTTTTGGTAGAATTGTTATGGTTAACTGCAATAATTAGCACTTAGTGGGAAATATTCACATGATAGTTTATTCACATATTAATTTATTTATTCCTTACAAGAATCAGATCTTATCAGTATTTGCTCTTTATAAAAGAAACAGTGAAGCCCCGACAGGTTGAAAAACTGACCCAAGTTTTCACGGCAGAACCAGGAATTTACACCCAGGCAGTTTTTCTCCAGAGCTTGCGTGCTTCTTCACCACTAAATGTCAACAGATATTTGTGTGGTTGACTGTGTGCGGGTTTCAGTGACCTCACCTTAGTGGCCTGAAATCAGCCATGGTGAGAGTGTTTACACCAAGAAATCAGTAAACACTACAAATCATAGCTTCTCCTCCCTACCAGAGTTGATCGTCAAACATTTACCAGCACCCCTGGTTGCAGACACATTTGGAAAGCTGGGACTGAGTATTGCAGGTTATTCCTTGGAGAATTGTTAGTGCTGTTTGTGTGTTGTCTGGGTATTTTCATCAAATGAGGATCCATTTTAGTCTGAATTGGAAGAGGATATGCAAAATGAGAATTCTCACGATCATTAAATAATTGGATCTGGGAGTCTTTTCAGAAAATTAAGTGCTCTATGCAGATATTTCATTTCAAGACACTCTGGGAAGGAGTTATTGTCCAACTGCAGTTCTGTTTATGCTTCTTTTGCATTTCTGAAACCCATTATTTGCATATTTCTCACGGCAATTACTTTGAATTCATACTCTAGTTATTTGTGTATGTGTATTTTCTCCCAATTAGACTACACAATCCCCGCTAGAATCATGTCAGATCAGACCACAACCCAGGAGACCGCTTAGTAATGTTTCCAAAGTGAGTTAAATGTTGATTGAATTAATGACTTTTTTTTTCTCTTTCAAATACTACTTGATGATTTAGGTCGAATGGTAAAGGAAACACTTTAAGAAAGCACTTGATGTAATTCTGATCCACAAAGATTTTTCTCAAAACAGATAATCCAATGTATTAACCTGTTGAAATCATGATGTTTCGGATTCTATGCTTGAAGATGTAACTTAATTATAATTTTATTTTTCTTGTTTCAGGTAATACTAAAAGACTGACTTTTTTGTTTCAAGACCTATACTAAGGTAACTACTGGTTTGTGTTTATACATCTAGCTTTAAACCGGTTTTGTTTTGTTCTGTTTTTTGTTTTGTTTTGTTTTTTTCTCTTTCCTCTTGTTAACTCTGATCTTGGCAGTTTGCAAACCACTTTTTTTCCCTAGGTAAGCAGCCCTTTTAACTTTAGATTACAGATTCTATTTTAAAAGGCTTTTTAAAAATATGTCTTGATGGTTTATATTTATTCAAAAATTTTTAGACTCAAAGAAGTGATTTTATTATTTTTTTAATTCCTTTGATAATTAAATATATTTGGAATATTGTTTTAAAAAGATATTCTTTAGGGGTGCCTGAGTGGCTCGGTGGGTTGAGCGTCTGACTTTGGCTTGGGTCATGATCTCCTGGTGTGTGGGTTTGAGCACCCCCCTCCCCCCCCCCCCCCATCCCCGGTCTGGGCTCTGTGCTGACAGCTCAGAGCCTGGAGCCTGCTTCGGATTCTGTGTCTCCTCCTCTCTCTGCACCTCCCATGCTCATGCTGTGTCTGTGTCTCTAAATAATAAATAAATGTTAAAAAAATTAATAAAATAAAAAAATAAAAAAGATATTCTTTAGAAAGGGTGAAGGGGCAGATTTGGTCTTTTCCCCCTAGCGAATCATCAATCTGCTAGCTACTCAGCTAAGGACCCACAACTTTAGTGTGACCTGGGAATTTGGTAGAAATGCAGTGTCTTAGGCCCCACCTCAGACCTATTGAGTCATAATCTGCATTTTAACAACATCCCCAGGAGATTTGTATGCACATTAATGTTTGAGAAAAGCCAATCAATTGGGTCTTTTTCTGAAATTCACCCTGCTGCATAAGCAGCTGACTATAATGTATTCTTCAATGCAGACCACATTTTGGAATTCTGATTTATTTGATGGCTTAATGTTTATTGACTGCACCTGGTGTGCTAGATGCTGCAAAGAAAATTCGAACCACCCAGCCATTGTTCTATAGCTACTTTACTCTAAAATAAGAAGATACAGGCAATTTACTGTTTTGTACTTAAATATACATATACATTGAAAGAAAAAAGGAGTTGGGTAGAGGGAACAGTGAGAAAACAATCCCACTACAGAGGATGTGGCCCATTGTTAAAATAAGAGTAGATGAAGGATATTCATAGACACAAATAGAAATGAAAGAAATTCTGTCAATCATCTATGTTTGGTGGGGGGAAAGCGAACATCTGGATGGCTGAATTTTGTGTAGACGAGGTATCTGGATAATTGCTTGTATTTTCCACTTCTCCTCCAGATGTGTTAGCATTGTGTTGCTGTAGCTCAAACCCATTGCTTTCAGACATTTCATGAATTTTTAGTAGAAAAAATTCTGGAAGCATTGATTTTATGTCTCTATTTCATTCTTTATGAAAATTATAGCATTTTAAATCTCGTATTTGGTCAAGTTTTGCCCCCTTGTGTAAAATTACCACTTTGTACAGTGTGTGTAGGAGACATTCTTAGTCACTATTATGAAGATATGTTGAAATAAAAGTAAGAATTTTGAAGAGGTCCAGAATTTGTCACCCCGAAATGTGCCACTTTGGCATAAGGATTATTTTGAACTGAAGGCAATTGAGAATCCACAAATCAGGAAGAGTTTTTTTGTTTGTTTGGTTGGTTTTTTTTTGTTTGTTTGTTTTGTTTTTTTTTTTGCCTTCCCCTGATCTGCTAAAAGCAGGGCATAAATTTCTCTTTATGAAGGTGTCTCCCTCCCTTGTACTAGGGAGAACAACTCTTTTACTGAAGTCATACTGAAATGAGTCTGCAAAAACGAACCTTACTAAGGTAACCCTTCCATTCCATTAGTTTTCCTCATACATTTCTTAGTTACTTTCATACAATTTATTGTTCCTCAAAGCCTAACTCCCTTTCCTTTGTTAAAATGGTATATAAATCCCACAGTCCAACTGCTTGAGTTTCACTTCTTTACTGTGAACTCGATGCATGCAAAATATTAATACGTTTGTATTTTTTTTCTCCAGTTGATGGGTCTTTTGTCAGTTAGATTTGCATGCCCCTAATCACTGAATCTAAGAGGGTACAGGAAAAGTTTTCCTGCCTAACAATTTTAACTCTACTAAACCTTTCTTTTAAAACTTTAATAAATCATTTCAAAAGAGGAAAAGAGGAAGTCAAGAAGGAAGGACATGAAGGTAAGATATGGAAACATGTGGAAAGGCTGGGACATCAGTAGAAATGGAATGCCGAGTTTTTTGGAATGAGCTATTTAATCATGTGTTTCATCTAATCATTACTCTCACGGTCAATGACTGCAGGCACACTGTATGCAGAGATTATTATTGTCACACCCTAAGCCTGCAGTGAGGTCAACTGTTAGATCAATAACAACTCTGCTCCATCAGATAAGGAATCTAAATGAGAATTGCCACTGTTAATCAGGTATCTTGAAATCCTTGAATAGGACACTGTGATAAATGATTGCTGACTGTTCTTCTCTCTTTAACCTCAGTGGACTTTGCTCACCCACATTTTTAATTAACTAATTTAGTTCAGGATGTTTAAAATGCTCAGATCCTTTCAAAATTCTCCCCAGGGAGGTTATTCCTGGAGTAGACCTCACTAAGAATGTCCTCCTTCCTTTCTTTGTAGAGCTATATTTGGCACATTTTGATTTTTTTTTTTCCTCAAAGAAATACATTTCTAAGGAAGACTATGGTTTCCATTTCACTTAGCACTTAGTTCTTTACCTCCCAGAATGGTAGCATTTTAAAATTCAGCAGAAATAAGTTCTTTATGGTATATTAAACAAAAGTCAAAGCTATGGAAAATTACAACCTTTGGTGCAAAAGGAGATACCTTCTGCTTTTTGAAAGTTAATTAGTAATGAAAAATCTTTTAGAAAAAAATATTGAGTTAAATTGGGGTTATGGGGAAGTCTTAACAATTAAAAGATATTTTGTACATTAAAAAAGACTGAGATTTTGACAGTTACAAATATTATTTAGTTTTATATTTTATAGTCATGATCTTTTAACATGTGTTAAGGTCTGAAATTTCACAACTTTGTATTTACATCTTCTTCTCTACCACATTGAGAAAAGCCCATGATGTTATTTCTTTTTTTTTTTCTTTAATTTTTTAATGTCTATTTTTGAGAGAGAGACAGAGAGCAAGCAGGGGAGGTGCAGAGAGAGAGAGAGAGAGACACAGAATCTGAAGCAGGCTCCGGACTCTGAGCTGTCAGCACAGAGCCAGACACAGGGCTCGAACCCACAAACGGTGAAATCATGACCTGAGCCAAAGTCAGGTGCTTAACCAACTGAGCCACTCAGGCACCCCTATTTCTAATTTTGTAACATTAGAGTTGCTGTAGTTAGCAGAAACAAGCCTATCACCAGAGAATGAGACTGACGAGCCAGTAAAATAAAAACTCATGACTTTTTTTTTTTTTTTTCTTTCTCTAACTTGACTGGTAAGTTAGTGAATGTAGTTAAAACACTCTGGGTTGTGCAGTGCCCCACCCACCTGCAGCTCCTCAGCCCCAGGCCAGAGGCCCAGATGGGGGAACCTCGGGCTGCAGCATCCCTGGAACATGGCAGTGGCTGGACAGGAAGTGAGGAGGGCACTGATGGCAGCAAGTGGGTTGAGGTAGATGGGGACCCAGATGCAGAAGGTGTGTGGAGTCCGGACATGGAGCAGATCTTCCAGAAGACCCTGGCCATCTACCTGCCGTGTGGCTGATAGAAAATCATCCTGCCTAGTGAAGGCCAGGTGTGTGGTGGGAATGAACTGATGGCCTGCTGCCACGAGCTGAGAACAGGGGAGACCCAAACCCAAACCCGCAGACAGGTCTTCAGGCACATCCAGGTTCTGGCCTGAAGGAAATCAAGGGAAGTCCAGTCCAAGCTCAAGGCCTCGAGTGTGGACCAGGTTTCCAAGGACAAGGCTTTCTAAGGACAAGGGAGCACCACATTTACTACCTGGTCAGGGACGGAACGGGGGCCCCAAAAGTGGCCTTCCCTGGGAATACCTTCCTCCTAGGAAGGACCTCCAGCTTTCTTCATGCTTATTTGGGGAGCGGGCTGCTCCCTCTTAGAGGAGACCTTAAAAATTGGGTGGTTGGTGGAGTCGCAAGGATGAATCCTGATATTGGGACGTCACAGCGGTGTCTGAAGGGACAGGTCACTCCAGAGCATCAGGGACTGGGGATGTTAGGAGCCAAGCTCCTAAGCCCTATGGAATGAGAGTTGGCGCAAAGAACCACACGGCACTCCGACGTCGGCAGAGAGTCTTTACTGGTGCACCAGGGCTCCCCAGTGTTGGAAAGCGGGAGAGCCCCGATATACGGGGTTACAGGTCTTTTATACCATTTTGAGTTACATTTGCATACAGGCTGGTGGTAGGCTCTCTGCTCGGTGGTGGTTAGGGTTGGGGGTAATTTCGTCCTGGGAAAGCTTGGGAAATGGAGTTTCTCTCGGCAGATGCAACTTGGAGCCCGGGTGCGAAGCGGCAGGGGACCTCCGGTTTGGGAGCGCAAGCAGGTTTACAGAAGCGAGATGAAAGCGGTCATCGTTATTTATGTGACAACCTGTTCCTGTCTTGCGTAGGGAAAGGTGGGGGGTACAGCTCTCCCAGGGTACGGATGTCTAACTGCAGATATCCTGTTTGTCAACTGGTGGAAGTGCAAGCCCTGCAAGTGAGGCGTTACGGAACTGAAGATAGGGTGGGGGTGTGTTATTAAGCTAAGCAGGGGTCTTTCAGGGACAGGAGTGAGACAACAGTGGGACAACAGTGGGGTACTGCACTGGTTTCTCAGGCTCCAACACTCGCCCTCCCCCAACTTGGTTCTGGATGTTTTGGAGGGCCTTAGATATGTTGGTTTGTCCCTCTGTTTTACAGCCCCTACCCCTTTCCCAGTCTGCCTCCCTTTACCAGCCCCGCCCTGTGACCTTGAGGTCAAATATGGAAGGCTAACCCTTTCTGTGCAGAAGCAGAGCCAGATGGACCCTAGAAAAAAATTTTTTTTAATATTATAAGAGATATTTATAAATGGGTATTAGGGTCAGAATTTTTCTCAGCTGGATAAGCAGTGGGGTGAGGCTTTTAAGTTTAATCCCCTCTGTCTTTTTTTTAATGTTTATTTTTGAGAGAGAGAGAGTGCGTGTGAGTGGAGGAGGGACAGAGAAGGGGGAGACACAGAATCTGAATCAGGCTCCAGGCTCTAAGCTGTCAGCACAGAGCCTGATGTGAGGCTCGAACCCACGAACTGTGAGATTGTCATCTGAGCCGAAGTTGGACACTTAACCAACTGAGCCACCCAGGCGCCCCTGATCCTCTCTTCTAAATAAGATGAGGGCTATACTGTGTTGCCTCCCCTTGCCCCCGAACACTGTTGGTTTGTGTTTTGACAGAGGATTCAACTCTTTTACCAAACAAACAAATGCCCACAAAACAGAAAAGCAACCCCCCCAAAAAACCTCACTGTGAGTTGTCCTAGCATGTCATTGAAAAACGTTTTAGGTTTGAGTCCAGCTTTCTAGTTCCAGAAATCTTTTTGTCTGTTCGGATGAGCTCTGTATAGCTTCCAGCCCTAAAAAAAAAAAAAACAAAAACAAAAAACAACACATTGACCTCTTTTGGTTACCTTCATGCTAGGTATTTTAATTGTTGCCCTTTGTGGCATTTATGAACCACTGTTTTCAGTCATTTATTGTAGCAAAACAAAGTATACCAAAACACAGCACTGAAAAATAACAAAGGTGCGTCAGAAATTGCAAATACGTGATGGATGTGGTTTGTCTCTGCAGCACACAGACGGGGGCCTCAGCTGGGAGCACTCATGTGGCTAAGTGGTGGCTCAAATGAACGGGGGCTGGAGTTATTTGGACACTTCTCACTCGCGTGTCTGATATGTGGGCCGGGACGATGTAAGGGCCGGGCTCAGCTGGAGCTCTTGACAGGAGCACGTACACGTGGCCTCTCCACGTGGATTGCCCTTCTCAGAGCCAGGTGGCTGGGTGCTGAATGGGAGCGTCCCAGGAGGGAGCATCAGGAAAGTGAGGGTTCTGAGACCCACGTGGAGTTGCGTGGCCTTTTGCGAGGTGCCCTCAGAAATCGCAGAATGTCGCTGCTACTCTGTTTGATCCAAGCGGTCACAGGTCTGCCGATGCTCAAGAGAGGTGATACAGATCTCATCTCTTGATGGAGCAGTATCGAAGAGTTTGTGATCGTTTAAAAAAAATTTTTTTTTAATGTTTATTTATTTTTGAGAGGGAGAGCGAGAGCGAGAGCGAGAGCGAGAGAGAGAGAGAGAGAGAGCGCATGCACGGTAGAGGGGCAGAGAGAGGGAGACACAGATCAGAAGCACTCCCTGGGCTCTGAGCTGTCAGCCCAGAGCCGGACGTGGGGCTCAAACCCATGAACTGTGAGATCATGACCTGAGCTGAAGGGTAATGCTTAGCCAACTGAGCCACCCAGGTGTCCCTGTGATCATTTTTAAAAACCACCACAACACCCAATTCATAGTGTTTTTTTTTCTTCCTAAAAGATTTCTCCCTACTAATTATCTTAAAAAGCAGTAGAAAACATTGGGTGCTTTATGGTGGGAAACCAGAGGTGGGTGCTGTGTTCAATGATAAAGTGCAGGAATCTTATCAATGAGTTCCTTTCTGTCTCCCAGTGTTACCCAGTTTATCAACACTGAGTTCCAGAAAAATGTTAGGGGGAAAATTAATTGCCAAGAGAATTCTGTGTGAATTGTGTTTCTTTCAAATTCCCTAACAGTCTATCAGGCTGTTGCATTAGCATCCTTTCTGATGCAGCCTTCAGTAACTATGGCTCTATTAGCTGTTCATTTGCGGCATACAATAGACCCCAAAACAGAGGATTGCTTTTGAACCCAGCCATTGTTTCATGAATATTAGAACACAAATCAATGCATATTGACTCGGGTTGTATAGATGAACGTGATAACGTTGCCCTCCACACAATATCAAAAAGATGCATACGGCTAGAACAAAAATAAGAAGCACTTAAGTTTTTCAAGGTATTGAATTTTGGGTACTGAGCTAATAAGTTCATTTCTTCAGATGCTTGAAGCTGTATGAACAGACACTACTACACTTTCTAAAGTACCTGTTTCTGTGTGGAGAGTGGTGGGCAGGAGGCCAGAGAAGCACAATTACTATAGGGAACACTCCCCTGACACTTTAACGAGCATATGTCATTTTTATTGACACTCAAAACAAACATGTGAGGTGGGGTTTAACGTTCCAGATTTATAGATGGGCAGATTGATGTCAGGGATTTTCTGCCGCATGTCTCAGGTCACTCTGTTACAATGGTGAAAAGATTTAAACTCCTCAGATAAATCGCCTTTGGAAAGTCGTACCTGATCCTCCTTAGCCAAATTAAGTACTCCTCCTCTGTGTTCTTATAATACCTCTAAATCTCTCCGTATCCAACAGTTTGTGTTACAGTGGTCTTCTGTGTTTCTCTCCCCTTGACTTACAAGGAAGGACCATGTCTCATCTATCTGTACCCACTAAAGATTTGAGCTAAAGTGACCAGTGAAGGCTTTGTAGAATGAATGCCTGATGGACGGTCCTTTAACGTGAAAATTCTCTCTACCAATTCATGGTGCATTTCAAGGCAGAAGTATTCTGTTAGAATATGGTGAAGAGCAAAGGGTATTTGTAGATACGACAGAAGGAAGCCATAGACATAAAAACCTGTGAATCATTGGTGTCATTGTTTTAGCTCATTCTCTGGACTGTACCAAGGAACAGTAAGAGGGCCCGTGTACCTGCACAGAGCGATGTAGGGGGAAATATTAGGAATATTAGGAATTGAGGTCAAAGAGTTACTGCAGGGAGAACCAGATCTTGAGTCTTGTAGGAAAGATAAGAATTCTGTTATGACCAGACTTAGCTGTGGAGTGATCCATTTATTTTTTTTATTAAACAAAATTTTTTAATGTTTATTTACTTTTGAGAGAGAGAGAAAGCACAAGCAAGGGAAGGGCAGAGAGAGAGGGAGACACACAATCTGAAGCAGGCTCCAGGCTCTGAGCTGTCAGCACAGAGCCCGACGCGGGGCTCAAACTTGGGAATGGTGAGATCATGACCTGAGCCGAAGTCGGAGGATCAACCGACTGAGCCTCCCAGGTGCCCCTGAGTGATCCTTTTAAAATCTGTCCTGAGAGTAATAGAGCAGGTCTGGGCAAGAGTGGAAGCAGGGAGACATTTTGTGAGCGACTCCTTGCAGTGATTCAGAAGCTGTGGTTGCTTGGACAAAAGTGAGAAATAGTTGTATTTTGGATACATTCTGAAAGTAGAGCCAACAGGACTGAGCAGATATAGGGTGAAAGAAAGGGGAGTAAAGGTGAAGCCAAGCTTTTGGGCTGAAACAACTAATGGGATGGAATCCCCATCCACTAAGATGGGAAAATGCATAGATGAAACGGGCGTAGGAGGGCTGACAACACTGACTCCATCTTGAGCTGTCGGTCTCTGTCTTTATCTTATTCATGCCAGTGCGATGACTTCCCTTGCGACAACACGCGCCAGGCCCTGTGGAGGTTAGTGTGTGCCCTGAGCAGAATGCGGGACTGCTTGTTCTGATCTTCCCTAAAGTGACTCACCGAAGGCCCCGCTTCAGGTAACTGGTAGAGGTGACTGGTGCCCAGAAGGCCTCATTTTAGATAACTACCCTGTGACCTCACCATCAGGCCCCTCACTCTATAAAAGCTGGCCATTGAGATCTGGGCTTGGCAGAGAATAGCTGCATTGTCCCAGGATTGTTTGCCCAATTCCCCCTCTGTAAGTTGCCCTGAATAAAGCTGTGTATAAATGGTATGGAGTGGCTTGCCTCGTGTTTTGGTCTTAAAGTGCCTTCTCAGTCTGGAGGATACATTGCTGACCCCTCCTCCACCTTCTAATATACAGGTTTTGAGAAGGAAGATGAAGAGTTCACTTGTGGACAAGGTAAGGCCGGAGGTGAATATTAGACACATAAAGGGATAACATTAAGTAGGCAGTATTGTTGGAGTTTATGATTAAGTTGAGAGAGATGATTTTTGCCTTTAGGAGAGAGAGGGCACGTGGGAGACATCTCGTGTAGAGATGGTAGAAAAAGCCAGGCGTCAGAATGATAACACCAAGGAAGTGTGTGCATACAATAAAAAGAGATCCAAAGTCTGAGGCTTGAAGCATTGCAGATCACAGGTCCAGGAGAGACAAGAAGTCTGAAAAAGAGACCAATAATGACCTATGAGTGAGAGGGGAATATAGCTATGATGTTTGAGCCCAACAGAAGAAAGGACAGCAAGGAGAAGGTGTGGTCCGACGTCAGTGCTGTGTCAAGCGTGCTGTGGACTGAGAATTGATTATTGGTTTTAGCAACGTGGAGGACATTGGTGACCATGTTAAGAATAGTTTTGGTGGCATGTTGGGGTGTGAAAGTCTGACGATAAGTAGTTCAAGGGAGGACTAGAAGGGAGGACTTGACGCCAGCAATTAATACATGATGCTTCAAGTTTTGCTACAAAAAAGATCAGTGAACAAACTGGAAGGTGGGGTTCTGAAAGTTTTTTGGTTAATTTTAAGAGTGTGTGTGCATGTGTGTGTGTGTGTATACATACATACATACATACATACACACACACATGTATATATGTGTATATGTACATATATATGTGTATATGTACATACATATATACACATACACATATATATATACACACATACACACATATATACATATGTGTATATATATATCTCCCAATGAAATGCAGTATGGAGTAGACAACATTACCCGTCAAGTATATAAAATTTTCCTGCAGCCAAGTTTAAAGGCTTGATTAGATTAGGTTAAATGCTTTTGTCAGTAATCTTTCATGGGTGATGCTGTGCACTTGGTATTGCATTTCGTCAGGAGGCACTAATGTCAGGTTGTCTAGTGATTCTACGTTTCTATTTTTTATTTGGTTAGGGTTGTGTCCAGTGGCTATTTCTATTTATAAAGGCACAATTTCCCTTTTGCAATTTGCCAACAATCTGTGTAGTGATAGTTTGGCACTATGTGGACATTTTGTTTCTCTATTTCATTTAGTGCCTAAATCAATTATTTAGTTGGAGGACTTTAGATGGTGATTTTCAAATTTATCATTTCCCCCTACATTTTTAGCTAGCTTTTTTTTTTCAAGAGCTTTTCTCATCAACTGAGAATGAAGTATACTTTCTCCAAAAAGCTTAATTCTTTCCCTTCAATTACTAATTATGAGAATAAGAAGTTACTTCCAATTACAGAAAATGCTTATTTTTTGAAGGCGAAGGTATATGTGTATGTGGGGGGGGAGGGTTGTTATTGTTTGTTTCTTCAAATAAGTGCAATAATAGCATGTTTACAAGTTGAAGGGAATGATCCAGCAGAGAGGGAACCATCGATGGTACAGGAAAGAGAGAGAAGAACCACTAGAGTAAGTCTCTGAAGAAAAGAAGGAGATGGATTTGGATATATAAGGAACGGCTTCATTCATTTCTTTTAGTGAATGAAGAGTAGATGGCTCTGATGCTGCTAGGTAGGTAGATGTATTTGGGGGATATCTGTGGAAGATCTATTCAGATTTCTTCAATTTTCTTGGTGAAATGTGAAGCAAGGCCAGAAATGGGATGCACAAAATAGAGATATGAAAGGGGTGAATTACTCTAATGAAAGGTTCTAGGCAAGACCACTGGAGCAGTGGGGGACTTACTTTATGATACAGAGGTGGTCAAGGAACTTAGCAAAGTGTTAGAAAGATCATTTATTTATATACTGACATTGGCAAGAAATGGTACAATAGCAATCTTGGGGAAAGGGACAGTGAATCAAGAGCTAAAAATATTAATGACAAGGAGTAACTAACCCATGGGCAGTAGATGACAACTAATGAAGGGTAGAGGATAATTTTTGTGGTGATGTAAAATTCAAAGGTGAGACTATTTCTTTTTTTTTAACATTTATTCATTTATGAGAGACAGAGAGCACAAGCAGGGTAGGGGCAGAGAGAGAGGGAGACACAGAATTGAAGCAGGCTCCAGGCTCTGAGCTGTCAGCACAGAGCCTGACATGGGGCCTGAACTCAAGCTGTGAGATCATGACTTGAGCTGAAGTTGGATCCTTAACTGACTGAGCCACCCAGGCACCCCAAAGGCGAGACTATTTTAAGGGAAGTGTGAGAATGGTCCAGGAGTGATGATGGGGAATAAGGACACCTTTCCACTTCCAGGTGCAGTGAAATGGGCTGTAGGAAGCCAGTTTCCTTAGGGGAGAGGCACATTTCTAAAACAATTGTCCAGCCGTTTGATTACATGTGCTTTGGTGTAGGCTTCTTCACATTGCTTGTGCTTAGAGATTTTTGAGCTTGGATTTGTGGGTTTATCATTTTCATTGAATTTGGAAAATTTGGGGCCAAATATTTTTTCTGTCTCCACCCCTTCTACTCCTTCCGGAACTCCAGGTACATATATTAGGCCTCTTGAAGGTTTCCCACAGCTCAGTGATGCTCTGTTCCTTCTCTTTTTTCATTCATTCCTTATTATTATTATCATTATTATTTTGGATGGTTTCTATTGCTATGTCTTCAATTTTACTAATTTTTTCTTCTGTAATGTGCAATCTTCCGTTAATCCCATCCGGTTTATCTTTCATCTCTCGCATTACAGGTTCATCACTAGAATTTTGATTTGAATCATTTTTTTATCTTTGGAATCTCTTCTACCACATATTCCAGTTCCCTGAACTAGTTTACATAATAAATGTTATAATAACTGTTTTAGTGTCCTTGCCTACTAATTCTATCACCTGTGTCATTTCTGAGTCATTTTGTATTAACCTTCCTTTTCACTAGGTGTCATATTTGTCTGATTTTTTTCACATCTAGTAAGGTTTGATTGTATACTAGACACTGAATTTTACCTTGTTAAGTGCCAGATATTTTTTTTTAATGTTTGTTTATTTATTCTGAGAGAGAGAGAGAGAGAGAGAGTATGAGCAGCGGAGGCACAGAGAGAGAGAGAGGGAGATAGAGAATCCCAAGCTGGCTCTCTGCCATCAACACAGAGCCCAACCTGGGGCTCAATCTCACCAACCATGAGGTCATGACCTGAGCCGAAATCAAGAGTGGGAAGCTTAACTGACTGAGCCACCCAGGAACCCCTATTTTTCTATTCCTGTAAATATTCTTGAGGTTTTTTTCTGGAACTTGGTTAAGTTACTTTTAAGCAGATTGACTTTATCAGGTCTTTTAGGGTTTATTAGGTGGGGCCAGAGTATTTGGCATGGGAGTAATTTTCTCCACTAGTGAGGCAAACCCTTCTGAATACTCTACAAAATCTCCAGTCAGTTATGAGGCTTTCCAGTCTGGCTGAAAGAGCTGGATGGAGGGATCAGACAGTGTTCCTAGCACTGAGTATCAGGCACATTTACTTTTAATCCTTTTGGTTAATTCTCTCCCTATCTTTGGATAGTGTCCTCACATGCATATGCTGATTAGTACTCAGCTAAAGACTGGAGGAGGAACCATTTGCAGATCTCCATAGTTCTCTCTCTGTATAGTATTTTCTTCTCTGATGTTGTGTCCTATAACTCTAGCCACCTCGGTCTCCTTGGACACACAGCTTAATTTCTTCAACTCAGGGAGACAAATGTGTTTTACCTGGGGTCTCCCTCCTTGTTCCATGACCTAGAAAATTACTACAGGCAGTAAGCTGGGGCTGTTATGGGACACACTTCACTTTTTCCCATCTTTCAGGGATAATTGTATTTTGTTGCCTGATGGCCACTGTTCTGAAAACTAGTTTCATGTATTTTATTTTATTTTGCGTCTTTTATTTTCCTCCCTCAAATCTAGACAAATGTGAATAGCTTATTTTTTGTTTGTTTGTTTTAGTAGTAGCCTTTCTGTAGTAAGGTGTAGATAAAGCATTGCAATTTTAATCAATATAACATTTTCATGGTCTATATCCATCTGCAAGAAACAATTTTTATGAAATGAAATAAATGAAGGCTTTAAAAGAGTAAGTAAAAGGAAGTTAGATTTGCAGAGATGGAATCTTAATATCTTAATAGAAAAATAATTACGGTAAGAGTTCTTATGAAGTAAAACTCAATCACAAATTTACATAAAGTATTTCTAATTAATGGTTTCTGTTGGGTTAAAGGACACCCCCCCCCCCCCAAACTCATCCTTACACCTCCATCATTACCATCAAGCAATGACCTTAGGAAGATTTAATCAATTATAAAAGCACATAAAATAACTATGTTTTCTTTGCAAACCTGAATGTTGCATGAAAGGATTGTGCTACCTACTCAGGGACTATAGATTATGCATTATCTTGACTCTTGTCTGCCCACATTCTCTTAAAAACAGGACATCCTACTCACATGTTCTAGTTCATAAGTGAGAGGTGGGAACTGTTATCTTCCTTCTATGACATAATGAGCTATTCAGTTTATTTTTTTGGTAGAGAAGTAGGAGAGAAGGAAGCAGGAACTAGGAGACTGAATTGAATAAATACAATTTTATCAGTGCATTGATAAGTTAAAAATAAAAGTAGGGGCTCCTGGGTGGCTCAGTCAGTTAAGTGTTTAACTCTTGATTTCAACTCGAGTCATGATCTCATGGTTCGTGGGTTTGAACCCTGCACTGGGCTCTGTGCTGACAGCGTGGAGCCTGCTTGGGATTCTCTCTCTCCCTCTCTCTCTCTGCCCCTCCCCTGCTTGCTCTCTTGCCCTCTCTCTCTCAGAAAAAATAAATAAATTTATTTAAAAGAAATAAAATAAGTAAAAAAGTAGAGTTAAAAATTAAAGCAGGGGAGGGGTGGTTTTCAGCTCATGGTTCCATCCTTCATGGGTAGGGGGTCTGCGGGCTCTCTAGGTTGCCAGACTGCAAGTGGGAATGGCTGACACTCCCACTCAACACTGGAGGTCTCATCTGAGTGTGCAAAACTTTGGATAAAGCTGGGCACCTCCTTTAAATCCGGTGATGTAGTAGCCAGTGGTACTGGTATAAGGCACCATGCTTGGGGGCGGGGCGGGGGGGGCGGTGGGAAACAACTTGCCTTGCCTGGGAGGTCTTCCAGTGCAAAGCTAGCCAGATCTATACAACTAGCCTGCTCCACGCTATAGACAAAGGGCTTTTGCACTCCAGACGGGCATGGTGAGGGCCGCGTCTCTATTCATATACAGCATACGAGGCAGCATTCCATGAAGCAAATACTGCATGCAAGCATTATAAAAGTCGTGTGCGTGTGCCTTTCTGGCCTGGCACTGACATCATTCATTTCATCTTCTTGAGAGTATTGAAATTTCCAGTGTGAAGTCCTCGTACTTTTGAGAAACTTGAGTTGTAAGCTGATCTGCTGGGTAGTTGGTATTGTTATAATCCTCCACAGACAGTGGCTACGGTGGTATTAGTTCCTCTGCCGAGGTCTGTATATTTGGACACAATTTGTAGGGAGTGAAATTCAGGCATGGAACGCTGACGCACGCTGGAGTAAGCAGTATGATTAATGTTTCTTTCTCTTTAAGTGTATCAGATATAACTAATGAGAATTCTTGATTCCGATAAAATATCTTTTAGGTTTATAATAAATGGTCACACAAGTCCTATGAGACATGAAGGTTCTGCTTTGGATAGACTTCAAATGGCTAATTATTCTGAAAAAGTGCTCAGGATGTGCATTTGGTAGTATGTCCTACATCTACTATACACACATGCACATATACACACATAAATGATTTCCATGTAGTCACTCATTCAGCAGTTATTGAGCTTCTGTATTTGTACTGTGCTAAATACCAGGGATGAAAAGATAAATAAGACACTCTCTGGCTTGAAGGTTCTTGTGGATAGTTAGGTATGACTGGAGTATAATTTTTATTTATTGGACGGATTTTGAAATTACATTAGCTGCATTGATCAGAGGAGGGTACGAATTATGAAGTGAGTTTCAGACTGTCTTTGGAGAACCAGTACTAACATAGATGTGAGGAAAGGGTTAGAAGTCCTCTGTTTTATTAAGAAATTGAATTCTGACTTACTTTTTGCCTTCAGGGGCACAAGTAATTTGCTTTCCAGGAGTGGGAACAGATCTGCGTTCTGCTCTCCTAATTTTTTTTTTTTTCCCAGGCAGTTCCAATCATTTTAAAGTTATAACTGATGAGTAGCAGAGTCGCACGGCAGAAGCATGCTGGGCCCGTAAAGTTATAACTGATGCATTGTCTGTGCCTTCATATCCCTGATGCCACCAGGGATCACACCTTCCCTGTGAGGGAAGCCAGGCCGGTAGTGGTTTTATTTCCAAGTTACAGACTGACAATCAAACAGAGTAAGCCACTTAATTCAAGGTCACACTGCTACCAAGTGTTGGCGTTAGGACCAGTTGGCTTCTGTGCCCAAAGCCCACTAACCGTATTAAACAAGCTGAAGTTTTCTCAGGTAGATAATTTTCCAGAGTTGCCTTTGACAATTTTAAGAGCAACGGACCCACCAAAACTCTCCACCTTCTTTCCCCTCTGCAGAAGGCCGAGGATGAGCAAGATGGGCAACAGGCAGTGGGTACGACATGCCCAGTTTCTTGCTTTGGAATGTTGTTTTGAAAGGGGAAAACATTCCCTCAGCTGCAGATACTACAGAAGTATCCCACTCTCCGTCTCCATCATCTGACAAGAGAGGTAGGGATCACGTTCTCTCCCTACAGCTGAGGAGACCGAGTCTCAGAGGGTTGAAATCACTGGCTCGTAGTTACACAGCCTGTAATCGCTCATGGTGATTCAGGTCACGTCAGCCTTCAGGTGTTCTTTATCCTCTGATACTCTAGGTCCTTCAGGAGGAGTGTAGAAGAAACAAAAGGGGGATAGCTAGGTTGTAAAAGGAAGTGAGAAGAGCTGGATGAATTAGCATTGATACAGGACAGCAGGAGGGTGGCAAGAGGTGGAGAGGAGGGAGAGAAGCTGGCCTGTGCACAGAATCTTCGGTGTGTGTGACTATTTAACACACTGGCTTCTCTTCCAGGTAGAACAATTCTCTCTTTATGCTCTTCCTTCGCCTCAGAGGTTCTATAATTCTGCCTGTGTTCTTTTCGTGGATATAATTACAGGAAACCTCTTAAAAATACAATTTACTTGAAGGGAAATTATATTAAATTGTATATTTATAAAACATATTATCTTAGTGTTTAAGTCCTAAAATTAAAATGCCAATGAAGGCTTTTTATTCACAATTATAGTGGGGCTTTTCACATGGCTGATATTGCTTCTAATGTTTTGGACCCATAGAGTACCTTTTTAATAAGGCGCTCAGATTATTCCAGTGAGTGGCTGCTTAGCACAGAGGTTAGGAGCAGACAGACTGCTTTTGAATCCCGGCTCTAGCCCAGCTGTGTGACCTTGGGCAAGGGTCTTAACCTCTTTTAACTCATGTACTTATCTACAAAATGGGGGTAATTTCTGCCACACTGAGATGTCATTGAGGATTAAATGGCACATGTGATATGGGGTCTAGCGCAGGACCTCGTGTAAAATAAGAGATCAGAAACTGTTAGTTTTCTTCCTTTCTCCTCCCCCCAGGCTGGAGGATTGACTTCTGTCTTGTCTGCCTCATTGTACAGAGGGAGAAATAGAAACAGAAGTCAAGGATTTACCAAATTTCCCAGCAGAATCCAGTCCTATTAACTTTCAATTTGCAGTTCTAGCTACTGACTTTATAGTCAGGGAGGAAGCCCTGTAGGAGAGAACAATCCTATTTTGGAGCTGTTGAAAGATGCCGATTGTGTGTCACTTTGACATTTTCTGGGTTCTGTGGGAAAAGTATTTGCTAGACATCTAGCTCCTCTCTTACTGACGAGCTGTGTGACTTTGGTCAAGTCATTTGGCCACTCTGGGCCTTGATGCTTTTGTAACAGTTGGACTTCATTTCTCTTTTAGGACTTACATTTTTTTTTCCCCCTTCTACTTTCATTACGTATGTACTTGCCTGTTTCCACCATTAGATCATAAGTATGGGGAGGACAGAGATAGATCCTGCTTCCTGGCATCCCACTGTGTCTCTTCCGGTGCCTCACATATTATTAATCAGAAAAGCTGTGGTACGTTTCGTATGCGATGGTATGATGGTGTTGCAATTGATAGCAAAGTGATGAATCAATTGTAATCACTGAATACACACTGGCATACGCTCAACTCACATACCTGTACGCACTCAACGTGTTGCCATTCGAAGGGAAGAGTGTGATCAATATGGTTGACCGTGTCCTTCTCAAAAAAGCTTTAGGGTGAAATCTTCCAAGGATTCTCTTGAGCACTATGAAAATAGCCCTTGTCAAATTTATTTGTTTGCTTGTTTATTGTTTCTCTTTCCTGCTAGCACATGGACACCATGAGCACTGGAACCTGTTTTGTCCTGTTCTCTACCGTAGGACTCTCTTCTAGTACCGTGTGTTCTCTATTCTCGTACTGCATCCACTGTACTAGAATAGAGCCTAGACATGGGAAGAGTTCAACATATGTTTGTTGAATGAATTCTAGTGAAAAAAAGAAAAAGTCATCACTTCCTCTTACTTTTTGCCTGCAGGCCGAGAGTACCAGGAAGACGACAAGATTCTAGCCATCGTTACAACCAGATCACTGCACAGGCAAGTTACTAGATTCCTGTGAGGAAAGGGGCCTGTTAGGACTTTTATGGGTATTGGGGGGTCACAACACCTGTAAGTGACCTCATCAACAGGTTAAAGAATTCCAGTAAGATCCATGTTATGGGGGCCTCCCATATTAGCCTAGCAGTTGATAGAAATAGAAACTTGATGCAATAACTCTAAATGAGGATGACAGAAGCTACGTTTCATAGCTCTAAAGCAAGATTGTAGAAGCAGATAAACTTTTAATTTGTCTTCAGTTTACCTCCCACCCTGATTGAACCCAGATATTGCCTTTCTCCTGTCTTCAGCTTTTCTAGCTTCAGACTGTAATTACTCGTGTCATCTGGTATCTTTTTGATTTACTTTTTACTCATTTGTCCATTTTTTTCTCTTTTTGCCCCAGGCCACATCTTTCCTTACTCTTCTACTCATCCCGTGAATAGGAGGGGCCTCACACCCAGGATGATGCCTTCTTTCTACCCCCAACTGTACAAGCTCAGCTTGCACACACTGAGTCAGCAGGATAACCCCCTTCTCTGTGTCCTCTGCCTAAGACACTTGGGAGTTTTGCATAAGTTTCTCCTGCTTGGCATTTAATTTCATAATACTGATATAATCATCTATTTAGGTGGATACAAGTTCCAGATGAATTCAGCTCTACAGAGGATCCAAGACATGAATATTCCCGAATGCCCTGGGGAGAGACTGCAAAAGAACCAAGAGAGCTGAGGGTCTTTTAGGAGCAAGAGGCTGCAGGATCAGAGATAAATGGTCAGAATCGTGGACTCCGTCCAGGGGTAGATGCGTGAATGTTAGCTCCTGCCCACTCCAAAGGCCAGTTTCACACTGGCTCAGTGTCAGTGCAGGAAAAAGCAGAGATCGACTACAGCATAGCGTCTTCAGAGGCGCTAGAAATTTGAGGATTTCATTTTCTGGCCCTCACACTGTCACAAGGCCATGTACGCCATACTTCTAATATACCCAGGCACCATCTTGGAGAACGATAAGGGGGAAGGCCACCTTAAATATTTGAGCATTTACCTAGATCATTCAAGCTGGAGCTAGATACCTGCCGACGCTGTTTTCGTTACTGAATCTCACTGAGCGGACTGGTTTTGGCAGTGGAGCTCTAGGAAACCTGTTCACCACCACCTCACAGGCTGGTAAACTTTTCACAGGAAGAATGTTCATTCTGTCATATAGCAATCATTTTGACCATCAGCAAGATGACTTCTGGGCCTAGCTTCAAATAAGTACATGTAAAGGTCAAAGACTTTTATGAATGCTATATTATGACTTTCCCTGGGCCAATCTGTATCTGTTTACTTGCAGTCTTTTTAATGTTTAAGCCTAAAATATTCACTAATGTTGAGAGCAATAGATGTTTGTTGGCATTTGACCTCTGTGAAAGCCACAGTTTTCCTTAAAAAGCTTTCTTTGTGCCTAGATCTGTCACTTTGGGGTCCGGTTTCTAATGTGCTAATGCTCCCAGTGGTTATACTTCTTAAAAAACACCAACCCCAGAACTACCAAAATACGTTAGCTTTACGTCTAAATGAAATTTTTGTTCTGTTATAACTGTTGTAACTACTGAGAGCAAGGGTTATTGTCTCAGCTACCCTGGGAAATTTCAAAGATTTAAAGAGGTTGGACTTTGGAGAGAAATTCTTCCCCTTCCTAACCCTTAACTGGTTGCAGTCATCTATGGGCCATACGGTTGTTTCGTAACATTGTCTGCTGGATCAATATGACGCTTCCATGCCCTTTAGATTAGAAACTTCTGGCTTTAAATCCCCTAACATACACTTTAGGATTAGTGCTAAAGTGTAACACGTAGTCTGTGACCACTCAGTGCTGGGTCACGCTTCACGGGTCACATCAGTGATTACTCAGGTGCAATAGGACCCTGGCAACCTTAAAGGTGAATCATGGGACCTCCCCATTATTTCAGTGATATCTGTCTTTCCTCCTTCACTGAATCAGGGATAAAGTGTGCAGAAGTGTAACAGTGGCATGACAGACAAAAGGCTGGCAGGCAGGTATTAAATTTAAACTTTCAGGGTGAATGGAGGGGAACAGTGCACTGACAGCCAAAGCGGTGATGTTCTTTTCTTGCAAGTTTCTGTTTGGGTGTAAAAGAGTACAGGCCAGCTACACATGAAGCATCCTGTCCAGTGCAGAGCACAGTGTGAGCAATGGCCACTCATGTGATTATGGCTTTTGGTCTCCCATCGTAAAATTATCCGAGAACATTTTATGATCAGGTTCAGATAAGTCCAATTAATGCCTCTGTGGCTTGCTGAAGGGGGCAATTTGTCAACATGTTCATCAGACGAGAGACTGCAAGGCCAAGCATCTAAACCTTGAGATGACAGTATTTTTCTGGTCAAAGGTCTATAATGGACCTTGGGTTATCATTGCTTTGTTTTATTGCAACACGTTTTAGAACATGCCGGGCACATTAACTCTTTAGAGTTTTTAAAAACTCAAATCTCTGAAAGATATTATTTGATGGGGTGGTAGTATTTGTATATATAGCTATGGCATGTGTGTTTGAAGGCACAGAGACAAGACAGTTGACTTAGCTATGAGTTTCATACACGATATACTTTGCCACCTAAATTTGTTTGCTAAAACTTTCTGTTCTATTATTTTTTATTATTTATTTATTTATTTAGAACATTTATTCGTTTTTGAGAGACAGAGACAGAGTGTGAGTGGGGGAGGGGCAGAGCGAGAGGGAGACACAGAATCCCAAGCAGGCTCCGGGCTCTGAGCTGTCAGCACAGAGCCTGACGTGGGGCTCAAACTCATGGACCATGAGATCGTGACCTGAGCTGAAGCTGGACGCTTAACCGACTGAGCCACCATGTTCTATTATTTTTATATGATGAATGGCACGTTTGAGTTGGATATTCCAAAATTCTCTTTATGTTAGTAATCTAGATGTGACATATTTTTCAAAGATGGCTGTACAAATATATATGTGCATCTATATATATATCTCCTGTGCCACATATTATTTTTGTGATATGACTAAATTCCTTCTGCCAAAAAGGAAACTACATTTCTTTCCCTTGAATCTAGGTAGGGAGCTTGTGATTGCTGTGACAAATAGTGTGTGTCAGAAGTGATCCTATGTGACAGCCAAAGCTAGGTCATAAAAGAATATAGCATCTGCGTGGCTCTTTCTTGGTGGGATGCTTGCCCTTGGAGTCCAGCCGCCATGATGTGAGGAAGCCCAAACTAACCCATGTACACTGACCACACAGAGAAGCCTGCGTGGAGTGGAAGCAATGTCCCCAACTGACAACTAGCAGCAATGGCTACATGTGAACGAATGAGCCTTCCAATGATTCCAGTCACAGCCTCTACGCCTTCCAGCTGAGACCCCAGACAGATGTTGTGGAGCAAAGACAAACCTTTCCTGACCCACAGGAACCATGAAAGAATAAATCATTACCGTTACTTTAGGCCAGTATGTTTTGGGGTGATCTGTTATACAGTACAGTAATTGGAACTGGAGCTTTTTCGAGACTTCTTTTGGTATGCTACTTGGAGAACTGTAGGTTACTCCTGACACCTGATATGCATAAGTGTCGCTGTTCATATGGGGTGAATATGTTGATGAGTCTTCTGGCCATCTGTCGTCCTACAAGTCTAAGAGGTAAATTCTTTTTCATGCTTCTACATTTTTCACAGACAGGGCCTTTTCCAAGAAACTTTCCCTGAAACTCCTAGGTTGATTTAGATACCATTTATCTGGGATCCCTTAGCCATCTGTTAACTATGGTCACACTGTGCTGTAATGACCAGGTCACTTGCCTTTTCTTTCTGTTAGACCCTAAGTCTCAGACAGTGTGTGTTCTTTGTCCCCACTTTTGTCTTTATAGCCCTTAGCACCGTTCTGGCACATGGTAGGTGCTTAATACATTCTCACCATAGAATCATGCAATTAGGACTTAGTTTATCCATGCCTTGACTCAGAAAACAATGACAGAGAGCTGAAAGAGTTTCTAGAAGTGGGAAATCACAAAATAGTATTTCTAAGTGAGATTCTGGATAGGAGATTTTTTAATAATGTCCCAAAGAGAAATTTTGCTTCTTAGAAGATTTGCAAAACTCTAGCTGCCTCCAGAGAACATACAAGTCATTGTTATGAGTTGGAATCTAGAGGGAAAGTGATCTGTTCCTGGTGGGCTGTTCCAGAAACACTGGAGATCTTATAAGATGGCATCCCTGGGAACTAGAGACAGCAGATAGGCTAGGGAGATTAGAGTCCCTTCTCTTGCCCTTTTGACTTTGGGCTCAAATGCAGCCGAAGCTTCAGTCTTCAGTTCTTCTTCATCTAAATAGTTCGTGAACTCAGTGTGCCCCAGATGCCCCTGGAGATCTTGTTATGAGTATAGATCCCAGGCTCCAGGTGCAGAATTCTTGAAGCGTTAGATTTTGGTTGAGCCAGGAAGGTGCGTTTTTAATAAGCTACCCAGTTGAATTCAGGACCTTACTTTGAAAAAAAAATCCCCCAAAACAACATGGTAAACTAAAGAATAAAATTTTCTTTCAGATACTTGTGGAAACTGGGGCTTAGAACCTTTGGAAGGTACTGGAAACAATTATGGAAACCATATACAGAAACTTGATCCTTGAATTTCTAACTGGGAGTATGTCAAAGTTTATCCTAGAAATTACTATAAATAAGTGACCTTTCTGGGTTGTGTTTAGGATTTAGTTTCGTCTCTTGATGATGTGTAACATATTCAAGGTTTGCAGTGAGAACAGAGATGGATCCTGAGTACATTTCCTCCCTTGAGTGCTTAGTATTGATCTCCCTTTTGCACTGCTTCTAACCCCATCTAACTATTTCTCTATTATCTCATGACCTCCCACCCCTGCCAGCTGCACCTTCTGTTTCCTCCCAACCTTATGTTCCCTTTTATGTATTAAGTCCGACCTGACAATTTCCAAGGCAGATTTATCACCAGAAAGATATGACTGTGGTTTCCAAGATTTCAACCCCATTCCAGGGTACAGAAATAGATTCCTGAGGTAAAGGACTATGACACTTACCACATAGCTGCTTTTATAACATTTGGCTTTTAACCTCAAATGTTGAAAGTGTAGTGAAAAAATTCACCCAAGTCAACTGTAATGAAACCATACTTTAGCTCTGTTTTGTACTTTCCATGGAACCAGACTTCTGCTTTGATGGTCAGTGCACTCATCAAGTGTCACAGTTTCAAATGGCTTGATTCCTAAGTGGCTGCATTCCCCTCAATATGGTATCTTGTTTTTATTTAATGTAATGAATGACTTTTTTTTCCACAAGGCTCATCTGAAAAATGTTTTGGGAGCAGCCCTTGACCCATCTGTCTGACTCCACTACACTACCCACTATCTGCCTTGACCAGAGTGTGTCCACCAACAGGAGATCATATTATCCCATCAAAGAGGTCTGGAATCCACATTTAACCCTTTGCATTTACCTACGATTCCTGTACATGAAGGATATAAGGATGTTTTTCCCCTAAAACCGCCCCCCCGAAAAGAGAAAAATGAAGAGAAAAATGAAAAATTGAATTTCTTTTTTTAAATTTGAGAGAGAGAGAGAGAGAGAAAAAATCCTAAGCAAGCTCTCCACTGTCAGCACAGAGTGAAGTGGGACTCAATCCTACAAACTGTGAGATCATGACCCGATCAGAAATCAAGAGCTGGTGCTTAACTGACTGAGCCACCTAGGCCCCTCCATCCCCTACCCCTAAATAGAATGTTTAAAAAAAATTTTTTTAATGTTTATTTATTTTTGAGAGACAGAGAGACAGAGAGAGAGAGAGAGAGAGTGCAAGCAGGGGAGGAGCAGAGAGAGGGAGACACAGAAACCAAAGCAGACTCCAGGCTCTGAGCTGTCAGCACAGAGCCTGATGCGGGGCTCAAACCCATGAACTGTGAGATCATGACTGAGCCACCCAGGCACCCTGGAATGTTTTTAAATGCAGAACAGTCTAAGGGCACATGAGTAAGTGGGGACAATGAAGAGAGACTTGTTCTTTCCTAGACCCTGGGAAAAGCTAGTGCAGAAGTATGGAAAGGATTAGGGAGAGCCGGGGAAGCAATAACAGAGCATGGAGATTGTACAAGATCAGCCAATAGGCGAGAGTTTGTCTTTGCATTCATGTCAAAGTGTTTATTTTAGAATGGATACAGTATAATACAAATGCAACTTAGTTTTGTCCCTCACTATCTTAGGGGTCTGTAAAAGCAAAGCCTGCCCTGTGGATTCCTGTGCAAGTGACAATGGTGTTGTTAGAAGGGGAGTGAAGGAAGCAAGATAAGGCAGGGGAATAAAACTCAGTGAGGATTTGGTCTTGACTGAAGTTTGCCTCCTGCCTTGTCCTGTGGGGATCTGTGGCTCCCAAACGGCACCGCGGAGTTAAGCTCCCCTTGATGTCCCAGCTTTTGTACTCCTGAGTCTGTCATTGGCCACTGCCTGTTTGCGGGCGGCTTCTGTTCTGCTGAAGGCAGTTCTTCAGAGGAGATTGCCATGAGCCAACACTCCCTGCAGAGTGTGTGCAGAGACCTGCCGAAGGGGGTCTGGGTGGGACACAAAAGACTTCCAGTACCCTTCTTGTCCGTTTGAAATTTATTTGGTGTGGGACATTTTCCCTCCACCATCACGATCCATAGTTCTCCTGGTCACTCCTGGACAGCTGATAGTTCTACAGTCTCTTTAAGTTGAAAGTATTTTGATTAAGAAGTGAAAATGTGCAGTCTCACATCTCACATAGTACTTCTGACTTTATGCTAAGATACATAGTATCTCCCCTCGCTCCCTTTGACCCATGCTGACTTCCTCAGGTATGTCAGGATAAGGCTAGTTATGTGCGTGAAAATTGCTTGCTCACCACCTTCCCTGACTGAGCTGCTGTTACTCACTGTTGGTAGGGTTACAGTGGTTCAGAAATCGGTGAAAAAGTGGCAGATGTTCTACCTTGACAAGTACTAGTATAAGATGACTGTGTTCTCTGGGCCTGGCAGGAGCGTACTTTCTGTCATGAGCACTTGTGTGAGTTTTTCAGAAGCTCTCTTGCTGGGCCCCTGTGACTCTAAACCTCCACTCTGGATAGTGCCTGCTGTTCCTCCTTTGCTCTCCCGTATGGTCTTCTTGGGCAGGAGTCACGGTGACTCCAAACTGGCCTCTTTCCTGTAGAACCCACATCTGGTCCATAGGAAACACTCACACATCCTTCGTCTTTGCAGCCTGGATGGGTGGAGAAGAGGGCAAACTAAACATGGCGGCAACCTTTCACCTGCTGCCACAGTATCTGGCCAGCCTGTCTCTGTTGCCCTTCGATTTTGCAGACCAGAGACGGGCACTAATCTGCTGTGCTTGTTTAATTCCAGGAGGCTGATGTCAAGCCCAGCAAGGAGTCCTGTTGAAGCCATTATTTTATTTTTCTCATTAGTCTATCATGACAATTTTCAAATATTCGGTGAAATTGAAGAGATGTCCAGTGAACATCTGTATACTCACCACCTATGATAATATTTTACTTTGCTCATTTTATTATGTATATATGAACTTACTCATCTCTTTATGCATCCATCAGTTCATCTTATTTTTGATACATTTCAAAATAAACTGCACACATCTGTGTACTTCTGTCTAACACCTTGGCATATACATCATTAACTAGAATTCAGTAAATGTTTTTACACGTAAAATTTACATACAATGAAATGTAAGCATCAAGTAAACTTTTGTTGAGGCTTGAGAACTGCATACACCTCAAAGAACTGCACAAAGTCTCATCAACATGTAGATATTATCCCAGCAAGTCCTTTCATACCTTTTCAACGTGAATATCTACACCCCTCCCCCACCAGAAGCAACAACTTTGTTTTTCTTCCCATCATGTTAGATTTAGTGCTCTAAAGTCTGTGAGGAATGAAATAATCCCGTTTGTATTCATCTGTGTATGGAATCTCTCACTTGAGTATTCCCAAGACTCATTTACATTGTTATGTGTCTCAGTACTTCCTTTTTTTTTAAGTTACTTATTTATTTTGAGAGAGAAGACAAGTGGGACAGGAGCAGAGAAAGAAGGAGAGAGAGAGCATCCCAAGCAGGACCCACACTGTCAGTGCAGAGCCCAATGCGGGGCTGGAACTCACGAACCGTGAGATGGTGACCCGAGCCAAAGTTGGACGCTTAACCGACTGAGCCTCCCAGGCACCTCGTCAGTACTTTCTTTTTATCGATGACTATTATTCTTTCTTACGACTGTGGCACAGTTTGTTTATCCATTCTTCTATTTATGGGTACCTAGACTGTTTCCAGTTTTTGATTAATATGAATAAAGGGAAGCCTCTGTCTTGGTTTGAGATGACGACAGGAGCTGGTTTGCCTGCTCTCTGCTGTTGGAGGAATAAAGTAGGGCATGAAGACTGTAGCAAGGGAACAGTTCTCTCGAAAGAAATTTCCTCACAAATCCTCTCTCTGTAATCTCTAATACTCCTGATCCTTTTACATTTTCACGGGAGCTCTGCCATCAGATTAATTCGCGTTGCCTACTTTGAAAATCAACGTTTTGTTCTGTTTGACAGCATAGTTTGGTATCTGGTATCTATGGTATCTTGGTGCCTGAGTTGAAACTCCCAGTCTAGCAAACTGTGGTACTCATTCTTCTTTGAGTTTCAGCAGAAGGAAGGAGCTGTTTTGGTGGAGAGGGACTAATGAGGCTCTATAGGCTGAATAGTTCAGAGATGTTGCAGAGGAGGAATTTGCTCACTAATAGCCGTGGCTGTCAAGGGCTCCAGGCATGAATTTCTCACCTCACATCAAATAACGAAACCCACTGCAAGGCTGCTCTTATTCCTAGTGTCTTGCTGAAGGAGGGCCTCGAATTCCTGGCATTATGAGTTGGTTGATGAGAATGATCTCCATCAGTCACTACTCGTGAAGATAGCTGCAAACAGAAGGTAATGGATTTGGTGACCAGCTTTGGCGCTGTGACAGACGTGGCATTGGTGTCTTGGCTACATCTTGCGTTATTACTGGCTGCACGACTACCATGGAGATGAAGATCTATGGAGGCACAAAAGAAGGCAGCCCTTCGTGGTGAGTCACATTGCTGTGGTCATGCTACGAGAAGGGGCAGTTATCAAAGTTACTCTCATATTTTAAGTAAGAACAAGTAATAATGAGAATCTTGACGTAAAACCGATTCTGCTTCATTTTAGCACATAAATTTGCAAGGAATCTCAGTTAACCTTGTAACTTGGTTCACAAATTCCAAAATATTGGGATTGTTAGCTAACGTCTATTGGATCTAGTGAAATGCAAGAGAACATTCATATTTATAGATGCAACAAAAAGTAGAGATGAAGAACAGTTGAAAGACAGGTAATAAAATTATACCTCTTCTGTGAGAGGATGTAGGAAATGGGAAGAGACTTCTGAGCCTCTAGAGGAGGGGAACAGAGACTTCGGTGTTGTGAATACTCAACACATGTTTGTTATTGATGAAGAGCATGGTTCTCTTTAAAGCCCAGTTATTATCAAGGAAATAACCTAGTAATTTCTCCTTATCTTACCCCAAATTCAATCTTGAGAACCGTTTATCCAAGCTTGACTTTATCTCTAAGTCCCCTAGTCACTGTGGAATAAGATTTGATTCAATTTATTTTTACAATTACATAATTAAATCAAAATGTACTTCATTTATCAGGAAAGTAAGGGCTCTTACTAGCTTTGTTTCTTTTAGGGAGAAACAATGATACAGTTCTAAACATTCCCAGAGTAATCTCTGTATGCTCTTGAAAATCCTTAGAGAATTTCCCATCCATTCTTGCTATTGGTAGATGTTTGCCTTGGCTTAAATTAAATGTTCAGATGCCAGTCAGGTATTTGGATTACAGGATGTCACAGAAAAGGTATCAGGTACCCTTTATAGTAGATGCTCAGTTTACTGAATTAAATTATTTAATTTTAATTAATATTATTTTTAATTAAATTATTATTTAATCAAATAATTAATTAAAGTAATTGTTATTTAATTATTTAAATTAAATTATTATCCTTCCACCCCCAAAAGGATTGACATACAGCTACACAACACTTGAAAGTAACTAATCAAGGAAAACACAACACTAAAAATAAAGGTATAAACAAAGGTACAGGTAAAAGTAAAAATAAATAAAAGGTAAAGGTAAAAATAAAAGTCTAAAAAGGTAAAGCTAGGGGTAGAAATAAAATGCAGGACATGTACTGTAAGATCCTGGGAGAATGGTCTCAATATCTGCCTCTCAACTTTCTGGCAATCGATAAAAGAGGAAAGCAATCAAGACACACAGTTCACACATCTGTAAGATTAAACCACTTGTTCAAAAGAAGCAATCTATTAATTGTTGAGAGAAATCTTCACCGGTAGTGCGTTCTTAGGATGACACAGGGTACGTCATGAATGATGTTCTCAACAATATTCCTATAGTAACATTCCTCAGTGTGGGGGGTGATGTAATACCAGTATGATTTAGTAGAAGTAGTTTTACATTTTTCCTTAAGGAAAGAGGGTGCAGAGAAGGTGCCACCTCTATATATCGCTCTGTCGTGGTATGGTTCACTCTGAGGATAAATGGTTTTGAATGTTAGAGGAATGGATGGACTACTTGTTCTTTGAGGCTGTTTTCTAGCAACGTTATTTCCCTTGACCAAAATTTTGGTAAGTCCTAAGTGTCAGTGAATTTGAGGTTGTCCTTTCTGACAAGCACTTGGACTGGAAATATTCTCTCACACTTAATATGCCTTTGCTCTTCTGGTTTTTTGTTTTTGTTTTTGTTTTTGGATAATGTTGACATCCTCTCACAAGATTTAAGAAGCTTGATAGGAGAAAACCTTACCCTATCAAGAGGATGAGTTGAACCCAGGGCAGTGACATGATTTTCCTTGGAAAAGAAAGAGGAATCTGCTCTAATACATGAACAAGTGCTTACCAGAGACCTATTAGCTTGACATCACAGAACATAGCCCTTGTAATTTGAATCTGGAAAATATTTCCAGATTCCTACTTCAGCCATAGAGAAGTCTCAACAAAGTTCCTGTAAAATATTTAAATTTTAACAGCAAATTTCTCAGTTGAATTCTTCAAGGTAAAGCAGTTTGCAAAAGTAGTAACAGAGTGGGTTGATTTGCTACATGGGATCACTAGCTTTCAGGGCTGGAGATATTACCTTGTTTTTTAGCTTTGGAGAAGTTGACAACGTGTCCTTCTTCCTAATAGCTATTACAAGCCAGACATAATATCTATAAAAGTCATGCCTACTACTAATTATTTACCCAAAGGATACAAAAGTACTAATTTGAAGGCATACCTGCACCTTGATGTTTATAGCACCATTAGCCAAATTATGGAAACCACCCAAGGGTCTATCATGATGAATGGATAAAGAAGATGCGGTAGGTATATATATATACACCTATAGATGATTACTTAGCCACAGAAAGGGATGAAATCTTGCTGTTTGCAACAATGTGGATGGAGCTAGTATATTATGCTAAGAGAACTAAGTCAAGCAGAGAAAGACAAATACCATGTGATTTCACTCATATGTGATATTTAAGAAGCAAAACAAACACACATGGGGGGAGAAAAAGGGAGGAAAACCAAGAAATATACTCTTAACTATAGAAGATAATCTGATGGTCACTAGAGGGGAGGTGTGTGTGGGCAGGGTGAAATAGCTGATGGGGATTAAGGAAGCACTTGTGATGAGCACAGGGAGATGTATGGAAGTGTTGAATACCTGAAACCATTATTCCACTGTATGTTGACCAGTTGGAATTTAAATAAAAACTTGAAAAAAGAAAAATAAAAAGGTTGTTCCTAGAGTATAATAATAAGAAAACATTATATTTAGATTGGGACTTGACTAGTATGTATGCAAACATTTTCCACTAAAGAAAACATATTTTCCTTGATGTAACACGAGTAGCAGGTAAACTATGTTTATTTTACAGATGGACCTGTTGAGGGGACAATTCCAAAATGCGCCTTTCTCTGGGACACACATAGGGAGAGTCAAGTTTACAATGAATGTTTCGAATCAGCCTCAATCTTCCTACAGGACTGAGAAACAGTCATAGTAATTAGCCAGTTAAATAATCAATCAGCTAACTAGTCCTGTGTATCTTGGCTCTCCCTTCAGTGATTTCCATACATATGATGTATGAACAATCCTGCTACTATTCTTAAATGAAATTAAATGCAGAAAAATGATTTGGACTCCTATCTTACAACACTCACAAAAATTAATTTGAAATGGTTTAAAGACTTAAGCATCAGACCTGAAGCCATAAAACTCTTAGAAGAAAACACAGAGAAAAAGCTGCTTGACCTTGGTCCTGGCGATGATATTTTGGATATGACACCAAAAGTGCAAGAAACAAAAGCAAAAATTAACTAGTGGGATTACATCAAACTAAAAAGCTTTTGTACAGTAAAATAAATAATGAACAAATGAAAAGGCAACCTACGAAATGGGAGAAGATGTTTGCAGGTGATATATCCAATAAGGGGTTAATACCTGAAGTGTATAAAGAACTCATACAACTTGATAACAAAAAGCCCCAAACAGATTAAAAATGGGCAGAGGAACTGAAGAGACATTTTTCCAAAGAAGACATCCAGATGGCCAACAGACACGTGAAAAGATGCTCAACATCACTCAATCATCAGGGAAAGGCAAATCAAAACCACAGTGAGATACCACCTCACACCTGTCAGAATGGCTAGTGTCAAAAAACAAGAAATAACAAATGTGGGTGCGAATGTGGAAAAAAGGAAACCTTCATGCACTGTGGGTAGGAATATAAATTTGTTCAGCCACTACAGGAAATAGTATGGCAGTTCCTCAAAAAATTAGAAATGGAACTACTACATGATCTAGTAATTCTACTTCTGGGATTATATACAAAGGAAATGAAAACAGGATATTAAAAAGATACCTGCCCTCCCATGTTTACTGCAGCATTATTCATAAAGCCAAGATATGGAGACATCCTGAGTGTCTGTCCGCACATGAATAGAGAAAGAATGTATATATAATGTGTATACATACACAATGGAATATCATTCAGCTATGAGAAAGGAAATCCTGCTGTTTGTGATAACATGGATGGAGCTTGAAGACATTATGCTAAGTGAGGTAAGTCAGCTAGAGAAAGACAAATACTGTATAATATCGCTTATATGTGGAATCTAAAAAAGCTAAACTCATAGGAACAAATTGTAGAGTGGTGGCTACTACCCCCTTAGGGGTGGGGGGAAATGGGGAGATGTTGGTCTAAGTGTACAAACTTGTAATTGGAAGATGAATAGGTTCTGAGGAGCTAATGCACAGTCTTGTGATTATAGTTAAGAATACTGTATTACATACTTGAAAGTTGCTAGGAGACTAGATCTTAAATGTTCTCACCACAAAAAAGAAATGATAATTATGTGATGGGATGGAGGTGTTAGCTAACACCATGGTGGCAATCGCATTGCCATAGATGAGTATGAAACCAACACGTTGTAGACATTAAACTTACAAATGTTAGATATTAATTATATCTCAATCATGAAAAGAAAGAAATTAAAGACTATTTGTGAAGTGTATCTATTTTGTCTGATCTTCACTTGACAGCTCAGCCAGCTTAGATTTATTGATATTAATTAGTATAAAAAGGATTCACATTAGAGAAAACCCCAAATGGTGTCTTCTGTCTTACTCTCTTCCTAAGTGGGTCAAGCATTAGTCTGGCCTCTTAGCCACACCCGGGGCCTATGATTTTAGCCTAGAGAGAATTTAGGAACATGTCACTGGAAGTGTTGGTTGGATATAGTTTTTTGGTTTTTTTTCCTTGCCCTGTACCCAAACAAGGCTGCTACATAGTACTAAAAAGGATGATTTAGCTGAAGGGTCAGCTGAGACTTGCCGTGATGAGGATATCAGCCTCCTGTCATAAGCAACTGACCTGGCCAGCCATGTCTGCTTCCCCTTTCCTTCTTCTGTTCCTGTATTCAGTCTCCTTTGCTTCAGATAAATGGCTAGACTAACAGTGGTGCCCTGCCTCTGCCTATCTAACAGCACGCCTCTCTCCTGGTGTGCTGGTGTATCCCCTTAGGATTGGACTTCCTTTAAATGGGAAGATCTAGCCACAAGGAGTCACTGCAGTATGCTTCAAACACGGGAAGCACATTCATACCCTTCTATATGTGTGTTTACCAAAATGAGGTCCACAAAGAGGTGGTAGCTGGGGAAATAGGAATCTTAGATGCAGACGTCAGTAATTATTGGTAGACAATTGACCTTTAGAAAACAGGATGTCTAGGGCCGCCTGGGTGGCTCAGTGGGTTGAGTGTCCAGCTTTGGCTGAGGTCATGATCTCACGGTCTGTGAGTTCGAGCCCCGTGTCGGGCTCTGTGCTGACGGCTCAGAGCCTGGAGCCTGCTTCTGATTCTGTGTCTCCCTCTCTCTCTGCCCCTCCCCCGCCCATGCTCTGTCTCTCTCTCTCTCTGTCAAAAATAAATAAACATTAAAAAAAATAGGATGTCTAATGTTCTTAGATAACAGAAGCCAAAGAAAAATCAGTCAAAAAGCAGACCGCACTGTGGAGTTAAACATCGTGCCTTTCTTCTGTCTCTACACATTGATGTGAAACCCACCCCACTGCTTTCTGTCCAGGAGCAGAAATTAATATTGGAAAAAGTGTTTGGGACATAAAGTCCTCCCTGCAAGCCTGAAGATTTCCACGACCCAGAGGAGAGTGGACCTTGTTAACCTCGTGGGGAAGAGTTAGCAGTTGGGAAAGATGGGAGAAGCAGGGATTTGAGAGGGGAAGGCAGCAAGATAGAAGCTACCTGTTAAGGAACCACAGGCATCTGTGTGGAAGTGCTTCTGTGGCCTAAGGAACGTCTAGTTAGACAAACAATTCCGTGCAGTGAGGCGTCAAGCCTTTCTGCGGGGCCCAAGTCCCAGCGAGCAACACCAGGGCACACACAGTGCCTAGGTTTTTACTTCCCCCAACTTTCTCTGCTTGAGATTTTATCACACGGATCCGCCTACCAGAGACCACTCAGCAAGAGAAACAAACAGGTTTATTCCACGGGGTTGTCCCCCTACTTCCGAAATAGAAGAAACTCAGCCACACTCCTTTGAGAAAAAGGGCCCTGTGCCAGGTTATCTAAACGCTGTGACATGACAAGGACCACCCCCACCCTGCTGTCTACATTTCCCATCTCTAGTTATTATTAAAGTAGTTTTTTCCACCAGTGCTGATTTATGAAATTGGCTTAACTTTTCCAGACAGTCCCCAAATGAACAGTCACTCTGCATTAATAGGACTTGCAGTAGTCAGGCATCCCTGCGCATTCCATCTCTTTTACCTAGCTCTGCCATCTGTCACTGTAATACCTGTGTCACCGAATTTTGAACCATGATGCTTATACCTCATCAGCTTCCAAATGGTTCCATGATCTGTCAGCAGTGTTCAAGGCAGTGCAATGAGACATGACAGGGCATTTCCAAGTCATTTTTAAGGAGGCCCAAGAAGGGAAAAGTTGAAGCCTGGGGACATTTGAGTCACTCCACCTTGGGTTGCTTTTACCAGGTCTCCGAAGTTCTCGATGTGGTTTTGTGTGTGTGTGTGTGTGTGTGTGTGTGTGTGTGTGTGTGTGTTGTGTTGTCTTTGTTGTTTTTAAATATCCTGAAGCAAAGTTCATATATCTGACTTTAACTTGGCGTGGTAGGCAGATAGGAGGATACTACTATACCTCTAATACACCTACAGGGCTGTCAACGTAGTGAGACAAAGCAAAAGAAAGTGTAGGGGCGTGGTGGGAGTGGGAACGGCAGTGTTGTATGTGTCTGTGTGTGTGATGAGGGGGAGGGACTTGAGAGGTAGTTCACCTCGAATGGCAGAAAATTTCACAGATGTCGGTAGCGGAAGGTCACTAATATTGATTTATTTAGAATCTGCTTTCTTCTGGGCGTTCGGCTAATGCTTACATACACATTGTCTTATTTAACCCTGAAGTCCATAGAATTAAGCAGCAGTGGGTTCAGCAGTAGGATTTGTATTGGTTTTTACAGATGAAGACATAAACATTTTTCACAGACAAAGAGATTGTTGATCAAGGTCATACATACCATCGGTGTGCCAGTGATATAAACTTGGGCAGCTTAAGATGTGTCAGATTCTAGACTATCTGCTATTTCCATAATGAATGAGGGGTGTGGGTATCAAGATTTCTCAGCTGTCTCTTTGAACCCCATATCTGCCAGAACAATTTTGGGAGGGCTCCAATTCTCAGGAACTATTATCTAAATCTATCCAGCAAGATCTTTTCCAGCCTTATTTCCTATCATTTGAAAAACATTTATTCTCTCTTTACCGCTGTGGCAGTCTGCCTGGAAATAGGTGCAATGTATCATTTTCCACAATAATGGAAGGTGGGCTAGGAATTACCTGTAATTTGTTTCTCCATCCAGGCACGTCAAACTAAGTTATGATGAAAGTAGAGCGGCCACCTTGATCACCTACCGTTTTATAGCTGATGTGATTGTTTTTATGAAGCCTGTAACGTTTTTAACGTTATGGTTGTGATGATCCCGATTCTTGTCTCAGCAGAACAATATTACAAGAGTTGAGTCAATTCTGATTGCAGAGGATGGGAGTATGGTTTGCTAGTGATAGGGTTGGAGAGAAAATTGCACAAAGCCCACTCCTGTTGCCCCCCACAGACAATGTAGGAAGCTTTGGCCAGCATTCTGCTGCATCCATGAATTATTCAGTTTTCTGTTTGGCAGGGGGGAAATGAGTTGGAAGCAGTCATTCTGAGATAACTAGGAATTTAAGATGAAATTTTCTCTAGATCATCCTATTCAAAAAGAAGACATGGGTCAAGGGTGTTTAGTGAAACCAGCCTCAGGTTTTGGGGAGATTTTGGAGCAAGATACTGTAGCTGTTTTCTCTTGGCTGAATATCTGTAGTAGAAGGAAGATAGGAATGGGGAATTAATGGAATAGCGTTAGCATCCCAGTCATAGTCCTTAGTATACAATATTATTGGACAAATTTTTATGGAACATCCACTATTGGCCATACTTATGCTAGATTCCATGGATAAAATAAAGATGATATCATCCCCAATGAAATTGAGAGATCCTGACCCTTAACATCTTTAACCCATCTTGGTAAGTGCCATAATAATGTTATGAAAACGCTAATGTTGAGACTTCCAGGAGAAATGATCAGGGAAGATGATAAAGAGGTGGTATCATTTGAGCTGATCCATGCTGACTGAGTGATGGATTTTACAAGGCAAGACAAGAATAGGGAGGATATTGTAAGTGTAGAAGCCAATCTGATAATAAGCACAGAAACATGACACGTGGTGGGGGGAGGAATCGTGGTGGGGGTGTTTTGGGGAGGGGTGTGGCTAGAAATTAGGCCTGGCATGTTTCAGTTGGAACAGTATTGTGAAAGGCTTGGAAAGCCACGATAAAAAGTCTAGATTTGATAGCGTAGGTTATAGGTCACAGAGTTAATTGTCTACAGAGACAGGAAGGTGATATAAATGAGTGATATTGACCAAGTAGTGACTCTGGCAAGTTTGGGCAGTAGGGTCCTTCTAAGGAACACAACTGAGACTCCATTCTCAATGACAGTGGTTTTTCTAGTGTATGAACCCTGTATTGCTAATATCCCACTTTTCTAAGAGAAGCCTGAGTCACATTTTTTTTTTATTGTGAGCTCTCATGATACTTAAATGCTGGCAGCTAATATTTTTTTTTTAACCCTTGAGGGCCAAATGAAGCCAATCTTAAAGGTTTGTGTCTGTCCATATGCCGGTGGCTTGTGAGCTGGAGACCAATGGAAACCCATAAATATTTATACTTAAAGAGCCGACTCAGTCATATGGAAGATGGCAAGGAGACAGTTGGACAGTTGGAGTCTGAGAGCTGATAAAGGCTTGATCTCAGGCAGTTGTGAAGGGGGGGTCGGGAGGGGAGAGAGGAGTGGAGACAAGAGCCTCGTGACCATTGGATGTAGGGATGAGGATGTGATGCCTTCATAAATGACACCTGAGAAGTTGTAAAGCTGTTAATGTAATTGAGGAGACAATGACAGGAGCTACTGTCATGTGTCTCATGGGTAATGATTCCATTTTGCTTTTCATCATATATCTTATACCTGTACTCTACCACCTACTCTACATTTCTGGAATACATTATATAGATAATACATTTTTTTCCTTAAACTAAATAAATTCTCCTTTTCCCTTTTCCCATTCATACTCCAAGATGAACCATTGACATTAGCTGCTACATTTCAGCTTTCCCTGTATAGCATTAAACACATTGCTGTAGTTGAAGCAATGAGCTGAAAGTATTTTAATCCTGAATGGATAGCAGAAGAAGAGGAATTTATGAGTCCAATTCTTTTCAAGTTTGATGATAACGACTTTTGCCTTTTCTGCCTGCGCTTTTTTCTTCTGCATTTTACATTTTTGCGACAGTGAGTCAGACACACTATGATTGTATGCAGCAGCCTTGACATCCACAGCAAATTTGCATGAACTAAGAAAGGGTTGCTTCTATATCATTTTCTTTCATTCTAAGTGGTATTTTATGGCACTGTAGATTTTAGGTGGTCTCTCCACTAGAACATGTCATTTATAGGAACCTTCTAAATTGTCTGTTGATTTGCTTATAGGACTATTGGAATAGCAGAGAGCCTTCTTGGATGGTGAGTTGGCCCAGAAAGATGAAGGCATTAATTTAACAGTGCTCAGTGCAGTTACGGAGAAGCTGAGTCTACAGTAAAATCCCATCTAACACGCCGAACTTACTGGAAAAGGGCTTCTCAAATGTCTCCTGTGCAGGATGCCTTTTTGTTACCCACCACAGTTAGGACCCCTGCTTGTACCTGACATGGTCAAAGGTCGTGCCTATTTTTCTTTTCCTGTGGCTCCACTCTCAGGCTTTTGTTACCGCACCAAGCAAATTGGGTAAATTCTCATTACGTTGGACACAATCTTTTTATGCAAAGATGTGGTGAACTCGGTAGAGTTTTTAGTTAACTTGTGACACCAGATGCAAGGAGGGACTTTGGTCATCTCTACGTGTTCCATCTGTGCCATCTCAGTTTCTCTGTCTCTGGAATAGTCCACTAGGGATCCATGGGATAGGAAAGAATCTCCACAGCCTGTTCCAGCATTCTGTTCCTTGTACCTTAGTAGGAAATAAGCAGTTATCTAGGATCGTATGCTTAGAATTTAATAGAGCTTGCCCTCACCTGAAAAGATTGTCAGGTAGTAGGTGCCTTTGGTGTTTTCATGGCTGGGCGGTGGACACGTTTGCAAAGAACTGGTAGCAGAATCCCTTTCTTCCCTCTAATGAGAATGTGTGCTTTTTTAACATACTTTTATTTTTTTTTAATTTAAAAATATATAAAAATTAAGATCTTTTGATCAGGTAATATATGCACATGGTAAAAAATTCAAATAGCAGAAATTATTCTTTAGTATTTCTTAGATAGAAAAGAAGGACAAAAAGGACATTTCACTTTCAGCTCTGCCACTGCTTTATTTGGTGGCACTGGCCCAATGATATGTTTGTGTCTCAGTTTCTTTACCTGAAACCTAGGAGTGGGAATCTTTGCCCAATAATTCTTGAGGCTTGTCGTGAGACCTTAATAAATCTTCTGTGTGCAATGGTTTAAGTGCATAGGCACTAAAGGATTTTTGTTATAGTTTCTTCTTGTTTCAGTTGAGTCTCCAGCCAATATCTACTGTGTGTATGGTATCAGCTGGGCATTGAGGTAGAACTTTAAATTATTAACTCAGTCTTCAAAATGGTTCTATCAAGGAAATACTATTTTTTTAAAATGTTTACTTATTTATTTCAAGAGAGAGAGAGACAGAGTGAGCACAAGCTGGGGAGGGTCAGAGAAAGAGGGAGAGAGAATCTCATGTAGGCTCCACACTGTCAGCACATAGCCAGACATGGGGCTCGAACTCACAAACTGTGAGACCATGACCTGAACTGAAATCAAGAGTCAGATGCTCAACTGACTGAGCCACTCAGGCACCCCAGGTAAACACTATAATTATCTCCATTTTACACTGGGAAAATGGAGGCACAGAGAAACTAAATAACTTGTCAAAATTCATAGAGCCAGTAAGGAGTAGCAAAGTTGGATTTAAAGCTAGTCTCTTTTTTCTTTTCTTCTCTCCCTCACTTTCTTTCTCTTTATATATACATATATATCACATATACATATGTTTACATACATGTCAATTTATCTATCAAATCTATTTATGATGTAGCCACTGGCTCTTTTATTTAACTTTTTTTTTTTTTTTGCTGAACACTGTTTATATTGTTAAACATTCCTTTAAAACATATTTTCTAATGATTTCAAACTACATCATATGTCTGCAGAACAGTTACTTAAACGATTTGTGTCTGCCAGGCCTCTTTCTTTCTTTCTTTATTTCCTTCATCATTATGCATAAGGCAAATATCCTGGTTCACAAAGCTTTGTGGGCACCTGTGATTATTTCCTTAAGGGGGAAAAGCAGACATGGAATTGCTATCTCAGAGAGTATGGGCATTTTTAAGGCTCTTGATATATATTGCCAAGTTGCCCTCAGAAAAGGTTGTGTCAATTTATTTTTCCTCCAGACTCTATATTCCATTTTCATGAGGATGACAGAGCAATTACAGGAGGCTAGATTAGGACAAGACCTTACAGATCAGCCCTTGCGCCTGTGTGTGCACTTGTTTGCATGGACTGTAGACAAGGAAACAGAAGGTGGATACCTTGTCCAAGGGCACAAGGCAAATTAATAATGGTAGAATCCAAGTAATACTGGTTAATGATAAGCAGTAGATAAGGTAGGACATGCCTACATGGGACTGGGAATATTATCCTTCAGTCATTTTACAGTCTCATTACCAGATGTCACCCTTCCATTTTCTGGTTGCTTTATTCGGATGACCTCAGAAGCTTCCCATGTTGTTAGATCAAAATCAATCTTGTGCCAAGCAGCAATTTCAAACGGTGGTTGGAAACCTGAGCGGAGGGCAATGGAGAGAGCTCATCCATGTCTGCAAAGCTCCCTGCAACTGTTTTGGGGCTGTGTATCTACAGGGTGAACACCAGTTGTTTATAAACGAGATGTTGTTGCACAAACAACCTAATAGCAGCATGAAAGAAAATAATCAAAAGAATTTTTTCAACTTAAAATAAAGTTTATTACTCACAGGTCCTGGAGGGCACATGGCATGCCCGATAGCGATTCTGAGAGGTCTCAGAGAGAGAGAGAGAGAGAGAGAGAGAGAGAGAGAGATTAAGAGGGAGAGAGAAAGAGAGTGCCGCTGGTCCATGGGCAGAGTGGCTAGGGGTTGGCAGGTTCACTTTCTATTGGCGAATTTAAAACATAGAGTGGAATTGGGGGATGTGCAAGAGGGGCAAAGGGGAGTGGGAGACACAGGCTTCTAGTAATGGAATGAATAAGTCATGGGAATCAAATGTACAGCATAGGGAGCATAGTCAATGGTATTGTAATAACATCGTATGGTGACAGATGGTAGCTACCCTTGTGGTGAGCACAGCATAATGCATAGAGAAGGTGAATCACCACATGGTACCATTGCAACCAACACAACACATAGTCACGTGTCAACTATACTTAAAAACATTTAAAGAAAATAATAAAATGTTTTCCTACAGTACTTAAAAATAACAACAACAAAACTCGCACAGAAAGCATAGTAATGGAATTTGGGCATAAGAGAGGGAAAAGTAGGGTCACTTATGGTTAGTTATCTAGATTACCCAGGGCTTTCCAAAGTGGTACTTCATGAGTGGGGCGGACCTGGGTGCTTACATAGTGATTGTGTCATAAAACTGCCATTATGTCTCTTTGAACGGTGGCCTTTTAAAACATTATTTATTTTACTGTACTTTATTTTAATTCCAGTATAGGTAACATACAGTGTCACACTAGTTTCAGGTGTACAAAACAGTGACTCAACAACTCCACACATCATCCATACTCACCACAAGGGCACTCCTTAATCCCCATCACCCACTTCACCCATCTTCCCACCCACCTTCCATCAACCATCAGTTTGTTCTCTACAGTTAAGAGTCTGCTTCTGGGTTTGCCTCACTCTCTTTTCCCCCACCGCCTCATTTGTTTTGTTTCTCAAATTCCACATATGAGTGAAATCATGATATTTGTCTTTCTCTGACTGACTTATTTTGCTTAGCATTATACTCTCTAGCTCCATCCATGTCGTTGCAAATGGCAAGATTTCATTCTTTTTAATGACTGAGTAATATTACATTATATATATGTGTATACACACACACAGACACACACACACACACACATATAGGTACACACACCACTTCTTTATTCATTTGTCAATCAGTAGACACTTGGGCTGCTTCCCTAATTTGGCTATTATAAATAATGCTGCTGTAAACATACGGTGCATATGTTCCTTTGAATTAGTGTTTCATATTTTTGGGGCAAATACCCAGTAGGGTGATTACTGGATTATAGGGTACTTCTATTCTTAGCTTTTTGAGGAACCTCCATACTATTTTCCAGCGTGGCTGCAGTTTGTTGTCCCATCAACAGTACAAGACAGTTCCTTTTTCTCCACAACCTTGACAACACTTGTTGTTTCTTGTGTTTTTTATTTTAGCCATTCTGACAAGTGTGAGGTATTTGTAGTTTTGATTTGCATTTCATGATAATGATTGATGTTGAGCAACTCTTCATGTGTATGTTGGCCATCTGTATGTCTTCTTTGCAGACATGCCTGTTCATGTCTTCTGCCCATTTTTTAATTGCCATTTGCAAATATCTTCTCCTATTCAGTAGGTTGCCTTTTAGTCAAAAATTAAATTTTAAAAACACCTACAATTCTGCACTGTAAGATTTTTTTCATATTTTTTACATGAAGCATACTTTTTATATAGTTTTAATTATATCATAGGTATAATATTGTATTTTACTTTTTTCACCTCTCAAATCATATTTTAAAAAATCTTGCTAATTCTGCCTGTGAAATTATTATTTTTTTTAAAATAGCTTCCCAGTCAAGTATCTTGCCATGTTTAATTAAGCATTCTCCTCTTGTTCACCATCTAGGTTATTTCCCAATTTTTAGTATCATTAAAGGATGTGGCCGAGATACCTAAATGATGTCTATGTATTTCCCCTTTAGTTACATCATTTGTAACTCTTCAGGAGGAGATTAACTACCTTAAAAAATATGAACATTATTATGGGTTTTAATACATGCTGCAAAATGCTTTCCAGAATGGTTGGATGACTAGAATATGTCAACATATAGCACCAAACATTTTTAGATGCAATGCAGGATTCAATGATGTGTTAAAACAAAAACAAAAACAAAAACAAAAAAGTCATCCAGGCCAACTCTTACTTCTGCCTAGGGAGCCATGTCTGCCAGCCTTATAGATGGTTTGCTTGTAACATTCTTGGTCAGGTGACTTTGTCATTTTGGCCCAGCTTGGAAGGAATGTACAAGATTAATAGCTATTTAAATGATTCCACTCCTACCTCTGGCTGACTCTTAGCTGACCTCTGTACATTTTGGCCTGGACTTGTATTGCCTGGGGCTTCCTGATTTGTAGAGGTTGAGGGCAGAACTACTCAATTTATATACTTATTCATCCTCTCTCATTCTGGGCATAGTTTGAAGTCCTCTGTTTATTTGAGTTGGAATTAGTTCAGTGTTTTCTGGGGCCATCCTGAATTAAATAAACAGCCAACAACTAGCTCACTGGCTAGAGCACCATTCCGATTTTTTCCTCCATAATAGTTGAGTCATTTTGATGAGACCCTTTCTTCATGATGAAAGAATACAATAGTTTCCCAGGCATATGTAACCAAACTGCTTCATTGGGTAAATACTATTAACAGAAATTGGGATGTAGGGAGATTGAGGAGAGGAAATGAGCCCAATTTTATTATTCAGTTTGAGGGCTAGGAGGACATCTAATGGAGATGCTGAGCATGTAAAAAGCTGTGCAGACTTGATACCCTGGAATGTTGTGGTAAAAGAAAATGAGATTTGGAATTCAGAGAGGTAGTAGGAAAGTAGTTATGATCCTTAAAAAGAGGAAAAAAGGCATTATAGGATAGAGGTTAACTATGTGAAATGTGATGGACTTGGGTTAAAATCTCGATTCTGCCTCTTACTTTGTGTCTTTGGGCATGTTATGTATGTATGTATGTATGTATGTATTTATTTATTTATTTTATTATTTTTCTTTTAATTTTTTTTAAACGTTTATTTTTGAGACAGAGAGAGACAGAGCATGAACGGGGGAGGGGCAGAGAGAGAGGGAGACACAGAATCGGAAACAGGCTCCAGGCTCCGAGCCATCAGCCCAGAGCCTGATGCGGGGCTCGAACTCACGGACCGCGAGATCGTGACCTGGCTGAAGTCGGACGCTTAACCGACTGCGCCACCCAGGCGCCCCTATTTATTTATTTTTAATATATGAAATTTATTGTCAAATTGGTTTCCATACAACACCCAGTGCTCATCCCAAAATGGGCATTTTATTTAACTTTTGGGGGTTAGTTTCCATTTCTACATAATGGGGGTAATAACCCCTGACTCATAGAGTGGATGTGAGGATTGAATAAGATAATAGAGTTTTTAAAACTCAATGGGTATTAGCTATTGTTATTGCTATAACTGGTGGCAGAACACGTGTAGGTTGTCACAGGAGGGGGTCATTAGAAGACAAAGAATAAGTGGTCAGAGAGAAAAAGAAAACCAGTATGATCCAGGAAGCCAGGAAAAGAGGGAGTCTAAGAAAGGAAGAAATGAGCAACAGGGTCATATGTGAGACAGAAGCCAACAGAGATCAATTTCAAAAAAGGTTTTTTTAATTTGGGGATCACTAGGTCTCCTGTGACTTCCAAGAGAATGGTTTTTGTAGAAAAATTGGGCAGAAAGTGCATTGTAGGGTAGTAGCCAGCAGTATGGAATGTTTCCTAAGACCTACTAAACTCAAAGCAGTTAAGGTATATTTCCAAAGATAGGTGAAACTGTTAGCCATGTGATTGTCATTGGATTATCTATGGACTTAGATTTTACAAGTGCTCCCTTGTCCTAGGTACACCCAAAGAGGGTGGCTTCCATGGTCATGTGAAGCTGAAATATGTTATGGTTACAGTCTTCCTGGTAGCCTTGCTTGTATGTCAACTTCTTATTTAGCAGCAGATACATTTTCTGCCTTTGGCCACATTTCAGCTGCTTATGGGAAAATATGATGAAATCAGCAGGCATAGGTTTGGATTCAGCACATTTACAAAAAACTGATGCCATTTATCTGTTAGGTGCCTAGTGCACGCACACACACACACACACACACCCACACCCACACACACATCTCTTAGAGCAAATTTACCTGCAATTAAAAGACAGAATGCTAAGCTGAACCCACCCAACCCCTCCATTCTGTGAATTTATTTTAAAAAGTTATTTCTTGGGAGTAGCTTTTTGCCTTTCATTTCATTTCTTCTCTGGAAGTCACAAAGATGAGTGTCTTCCTGCCATTTTGCTGAAAATTTGGGTGGGATGGACTCACTCAACTCAAACTGGAAATGAGAGTTAAAAGGAAATTGCAGGTTTTCTCAATGACACAGAACTATGGCACACAATCTTTTAATGTCTGAGAATTTGATCTAACCACAAACAAATAAGAAACCAACCAGAATCATTTTAGTTTTGGAAAAACAATTGAAATCTCTCTCTCTCTTCCTCTCTCCCTCTCTCCCTCTCTCTCTCCTTTCTGCTTCCTTTTCTCTTTCTCCCTCTCTATTTTTATCTTTGCCCTCATTATGGCAACCTCATTCTGGGTTCAAAATATTTTAGACTTTAAGCACTTGTTTGTACTAACAGATGATATGTCCCTATTCTTAGGTTGCTCCTAGGGCTGCTTCATCATTTTGCTGCTCATAACTTGGGACTTCAGACGCTTCAGTGAAGTGGTTTGATATTGATTGAACATATAATTAGCCATCTATCCTTGGGAAAGGATTTTCTCCCCGTGTTCTACATCAGTGGATTGGCATTTTGGATAGAAGTCATATTTCCTTTAAAATTCAAGAAAGGGAATCGAGGTGTCCTAAGCACAGTCCTCTCCCTGATGCTGACAAAAGGTATGCAGTTGTAGGCTGAGTTCAACTATTTTTTTTAATGTTTATTTATTTTTGAGAGAGAGAGAGACAGAGTGCAAGCAGGGGAGGGGCAGAGAGAGAGGGAGACACAGATTTGAAGCAGGCTCTAGGCTCCAGGCTGTCAGCAAAGACCCTGAGCTTGAACTCACAAATTGTGAGATCGTGACCTGAGCCAAAGTCAGACACTCAAGTGCCTGAGCCACCAGGAGCGCTGGCTGAGTTCTACTATTTATTGGTTTAATGGAAAGCTACCTTTCTAATTTTCTAGTCACATAAAGAAGTCTAATCTCAAAGTTGCTATCATAGAATGATTTACTGGTAAACCTACAATTCTCTTTCCGGAGAGAGACTTAAAAAGTTATGGGAGATATTTATGAGTTATTCTTTCAAAGGTTGATTGGAAAGATGTCATAATAGTGCAAAGAAGGAACCAAACAAGGGGCTCCTGGGTGGCTCAGTCAGTTAAGCATCCAACTTCAGCTCAGGTCATGATCTTACGGTTTGTGAGTTTGAGCCTCACATCGGGCTCTGTGCTAACAGAGCCCTCACATCGGGCTCTGTGCTAACAGCTGGCCTGGAGTCCGCTTTGGATTCTGTGTCTCCCTCTCTCTCTGCTCCTCCCCCACAAAATAAATAAACAGTATAAAATTAAAAAAAAAGAAGAAACTAAACAAATGTTTATGGAATCCACTGTATGTGCCAGGTACTGTTGGTATTTTATAGAGGGATCTCTCTTGCTTCTCAGTAGAACTAGGAATGTAGACATTGTTTGAAATTAGTACCAGGAACCCTTTCAACAGTCATGATTTCTGCAGTTTCACTTAGTGATGGAGGCAATTATGCTCACAGCATATGAGAGATTCATTCCCCTCGCAATGCACACCCAGCTCATACCCCGCTCAGGGAAATAATCTGCACAACAATTGATATAAGAGGCTGGAGCCAGCAGTGCTAGACTGAGTCTGGTTTGCTGACCTAACTATTTGGTTTTCACAGTATTGAAAAAAATCATTTTAGATGGTTGTCTATATTTAAAAACAAACTTAGAGGTTTTCCACATAAATTTTGATTTGTGACACTTGAAAAAATCGGGTGATCTGACATCAGGCTTAGATCCCTTAGGTCACTAATAACTGGCAGGCATTAGATGGCCTGAATGCCTTCCATGTAGCATTAGTGTTGGAACTCCTTATTCATGTATAACAAATCTCTCCTTATATATTCCCTCTTAATTCAGCTCCTTCCAACAGTCCTGTTATCCCATATCACATAACAATGGGAACCATTAGTTTAAGAGGGCAAAGGGTGAATAATCTAGTTACTATTTTTAGGGTTTCATTCAGAATCTCATCTTTACATCCTTAATAGAATTGAATTGAATTGAATTCAATTGAATATTTGCTTTTGCCAGTCAGCACATTAAATAATTCCTCTTGGACCAAGGTTCTCCTTTTATCATTGCTCTAGGGTTAACATCCACAGCAGTAATGTCTTCTCCAACATCAAGCATCAGTTCGTCAAAGATAAAGATAATGCTAAAATCACACTGATCCCACAGAGCAAATACTTGGACCACAAACCATATCCTAAGCATGATAGTCTATAAAACATCCCAAGATGGAATGGGATGTAGGGTGTCACGCAGAGTGCAGACCAGGTTTGTGGGGCAGGCTTCAGGTAGCCAAGGAAGCCAAGGGAGTTTGCTACGATTAAACTCCAAATAGCTTCATTTTAAGCCCTCTTAATATCATACTTCCCATAGTTTCCATTGTACAGATTCAGCAGTTGAGGAAGTGCATGCAATCTGACCTGTGAACTGGTAGCTGGGATTTGAACCCTGACAATGCATATCTATGTCTAGATCTATATTTATACTTATATCATGGCATATCTATGTTCATGCCTATCTATATAATGTATGTATTCTATGTATAATATAATATATACACACATATAGCTTTATCTATTTAAAATTACATTCATTGTTAGCATTAGACTTAAAAGTATTATAACCACTAGCAACATTTTCACTTACTAAAGTAGCTGCAGTCTCCCATGGGGCATCCTGAGTGTAGGAAATTTGATGCCTGACTGACAGCTCAAAGAAGAAAAACTTGAACAGGTTGCCAGATATGAGCCTGTAAATGGAGCTCTCCCTCCACCCCCACTACTGTGTAAGAATTATTAACAAATGTATCACTGGGTCATGTCTTGAGGCCTTGACATACACTGGCCCATTAGTATTTTAAACTCCCATTTGGGGTCAGAGTTTCTGTGGAATTCTCCCATTTCTAAAGACTAATAGGCAAGATAAAGAATTCCAGCTTTGTTTATTATATCCTAAAGTTAAAAAGAATCTAAGATAAAAGGGATACAGGGCCCAAGAATAATAAAAGCACCATCTAGGGTAATTAAGGGATTTAATTGGTATAGACCCTTAGCCCTTAAGCTGGATGTCCAGTAGCTCTTACTTTAATTTTTAGAATATGTTTTTTAAAATAAGCCTTCCTGGGGAGCCTGGGTGGTTCAGTTAGTTAAGCATCCAACTTCGACTCAGGTCATAATGTCATGGTTCATGAGTTCAAGCCCTGCATCGGGCTCTGTGCTGACAGCTCACAGATTAGATTCTGCTTTAGATTCTATGTCTCCCTCTATCTCTGTTCCTCCTCCGCTTGCACTCTGTCTCTCTCTCTCTCAAAAATAAAGATTAAAAAAAAAAAGCCTTCCCAACATCTAGGATGTCAGACTCTGTCTGCAAAGAATACTAGTCTTTTAATCAAACATAGATTGTATTAATGTTGCCTTTATTAATAATATAACTGTGGGCCATTGCTTTAACCTCTTTTATACTGAGTTTTCTTATCTATGAGGGTGATAAAACACTAAGACATGGAATTATAGTATCTCCTTGATAGGGTCATTGACAGATTTAAATAAGGCACAAAGCTTGAAAAGCAATTAGTAGTGTGCTTTTCACATGCTAAGAATTCATTAAATGTAGTTGGTGTCATTTTTATTACCCTAAGAATAGGAGAAAAGGAGACTGAACCCTAGATATTACACCCAAGGACTACCCCTGTTGACTTTTACATCTTCCTTTTCCCCGTAATTGCTTGAGATACAATTCTAGTGTCTCTTTATAACAGCCATCATGTGGTGGGGCACCTAAATGGCTGGCCAGTCTGTTGGCCAGGAAGAGCCATTATCACTACATCTGCTACTATCCACGTCCTTCACCTTGAAGGATGCTTTCCCCTTGAAGGATTCACCTTAGCTTCTTTGGGTCCAGGGACAGAATCTGTGTCCTTCTTTGCCCCATGTGCCTCAAGTAAATTTACTTCTGCTTTAGGAGCTTGGATGTGAGCAATCAATTTAACTTAGTCTTTGTGGGAGAGTAAGAGAGGAAAGTGAAAGAGCCAGGTCCACTACTGTGATGGATAGTTCTTTGTATAAACCTTGTTTCCCGTTCAAGACATTTAAGTTCTGGAACTCAATACCATAGTACCTTAAACCTGCTTAAAAACATATAACCACAGTGGTTCTTGGGATTATACTATTGGTGTGTAAGTGTTTATTCTGAAACAAATATACAGAAAGTTTGGCTAGAAGAAAAATGTCCTGAATGTCCTGTGTGCCTTTTGATAGGTCGCCTCTATCATCCAGTTCTTGAATGAATTTCCCATTCTGTGAGCCTGGGATTCCTTCTCTCTTCTCCTAGTTGGAATACTTTATATTATAAAGTAAAAGTATATTATAAGTAAAAGGAGATATCCCAAAGAAATGCATCTGATAATACCAGTGAGGTGGAAGGGAGAGTGGATGGGAAAGTGGGTCAAATCAGAGTATTGAAATCTGCAATTAAGCCATTGAATATTTGATCTTAAATATTATGTAGGCCAACTCCTTCAGTTTAATGATGATGGTACCAAGGCATGGAGAGATTTTGTGCATTGCTCAAGGTTATTTCATGCATTAGTATTTAACATAGATTTACTGCCTTGTTTCTCCAAAAATGGACTTCCTTACAATTTCATAGCCTTTTGGGGTGCCTGGGTGGCTCGGCTGAACACCCAATTCTTGGTTTTCGGCTCAGGTCATGATCTCGCAGTTAATGGGATTGAACCCCCCATTGGGCTCTGTGCTGCCAGCACAGAGCCTGCTTGGGATTCTCTCTTTCCCTCTCTCTCTCTGTCTCTCCCTCCCCACTCGCTCTCAAAATAAATAAACAAAAACATTCATAGTCTTAAATATCATATGACTTCACTCATATGAGGACTTTAAGAGACAAAACAGATGAACATAAGGGAAGGGAAACAAAAATAATATAAAAACAGGGAGGGGGACAAAACAGAAGAGACTCATAAATATGGAGAACAAACTGAGAGTTACTGGAGGGGTTGTGGGAGGGGGGATGGGCTAAATGGATAAGGGGCACTAAGGAATCTAGTTCTGAAATCATTGTTGCACTATATACTAACTAATTTGGATGTAAATTTTTAAAAAATGACACCTTGCAGCAAAATGGGAAATGCTGTAAGATGATAAACTGAAAAAAAAAGAATATGAAAGATAAAAATATTGAAGGTAGGACTTTTTAGAGTTGTATGATCCTTAGACTTTATTTTCCAAAAAATAATAAGTGCAAATGAATATTTGGAGGGATAACTGAATAGACAATAACAGAGGGGTAAAATCTTGATTATAAAGAAGTCCCAATTTGGAATTTTGTAAACATCATTTCTAATATTAATATTACAAATTTTTGTTCTTAAAAATAATTATTTATTTAAATAACTCCTGAACAGAAAATAAAAATGATAGCTGAGGCCAGGAGCCACATTTATGATCTTTGGCTCTGGAAATTTAAAACTTAGTATAGATCCCTGCTTTAACCAATGAAAAAGGGCAAACCTAATTAAGGCTCTCTCCTCATGGGGACCCAATTCCAATGTCTGACAGCATCACACGCCTGGGGTCCAGAAGCGGTGCAGGCTGACTCGGCAAGGAACCTGGAAGCTCACCATGTCGTTTCCCAGGCCCAGCTGCAGCTCGCGAGAGGATTCCGGAGGCCTCCTCGACCAGGGGCGGATCGACGTGTGTGGCCTTGGCAGCCAAAGTGGGATCCTGACCGGCACCGTCCCTTGTGCCCTCAACTCAGCCCTTTGGGGAGACCACTGCCCTGCTGTGGGTTTGGCGCCTGGAGCCTCCTGGGACCTAACCCTAACCCTAACCCTACCCGGAACTGGGACCCTCCACCGAAACCTAAGCCTGCCTCGATCCCTAACCCTGCAATTGACCGCCTTCTGGCATGGGCCCTCACTTCAGCCCTCGAGGGAGATCACGAGACCGCAGTCGCTTCGGCCCTGGCAGTGTCCCTGACCGAACTCTAACCCTAGCTAACGCTCAGTCCCCATGGGGACCCAATTCCAACGTCTGAAAACACTCTTGAATAGTGAGGAATAAAAATTTGCTCTCATGGACCTACTGTGAATCTTTTAAAAAATGTGTCATGGACATCTAGGAATTCTTAGCCTGTGAAAGAAAAATAGACCTGACTGCCTCTTGCTTCTAAATGATTTTAGAAGGGCTGGGTATCAGTTTATTAAGAGAAATCACTGGTTTACTTCATCAAGATCATTGATGGGCCTGTTTCCCAGTAGGGCTCAGAGACATTTACTACCTCTCTATTCCTTTCATTTTTATTTATATTGAAGCTTTGATCTATTTAGGGAATACAGGAGTAGAAGAAAGACATCTGGTAATGTCATTTTCCAGCAAAGATTGAGAATTTTATACAAGAAATCTTACTAGCCTAGTTTTGAACTGCTTATATCTTTTCACTAAGAGTAGACATTCTCCAAGGGGATAGAGCCAGATGTGAACACTTTGGTCCATATTTTATTCCTTCATGGGATATCCTTTTATCTTTAATCCAGGCCCAATTTAAGAATTTCCTGTATTCAGAGTAAGCCAATAATTTGAGAAAACAAGTCTGCAAATCCTCACTGGTGCCCTGCTCAGGTAAGATTATAATTTTTATCTCAAAAAACTAACTCTAAAGTCCTATATTATTTGTTGGGAAGCTATCATTTCTTATTTCTCAGAATTACAATTTCTCAGAAATTGGATTAATGATGAAAATAAACTTCTTTGTGGGGCTGGAAAGGAGGTACTTACGTGGGAAATAGATTAAGACAGAGGAAGAGTATGTGACTGAGAAAGAAAGCATTTTGGGCTTGAAATATGCTCTCTTTTGGTTGTTAGGTTGCATTAGCCTGTAAACCTCATTATTGTATGAGGGTATAGGAAAGATAATTAAAGAGGATTCATTGGTTGTATTTATAAAGAAGATAGGAACATGGGTCCTTATCAAATATTACTCAGAAAATACGTCATGAATGTCAAAAGGTTGGCACCTAACATGAATTAGGCAGAGTCCAAACAGCACATTTTAGCTAGAAAAACTTAGTGGATGTATGCTGGATGTGAACATTTTCTTCTTTTAGATTATAGTACTTTCTGTCACGAGTGACATCAGAGCTATTCTCTGCAGAACCATTTGGTAAGTTATCCATGATCACGACTGTGATTTTGTGTGCCACATTCTCAGCCCCACTGCATATTCCAGGCACTGCTGTGGCGACCAGGTCCAAGTAGATTCTGATTGGTTCCATGTAGAAGCAACCCTGATGGTGTCTTGCATTGCACCCATGCTCCATACTTCTTGCTTCCTCCCCTGTAAGATCTTTTGATATTAAGGGGAGAACATCTGCTCAGCATTCACACATGTGGAACATGGAACGTGGTTGACTTAATGCCTATAGGGTTCGATGAATAGTGGAGGGCAGAAACCCATGGATAAAAGCTTCCCTCCTTTGTACCTCAGCTGGACAGACTGGAATATATTTCATAAATGTTCTCAGAAGTTACCGGAGAATTGAGCATCAGTTACTTGTGGTAACTCAATAACACATTTTGCATTTGCTTTCTCTGGATTCTGAGGGTGTTAGCCTATAATCCCTGGGTGCTATGACAGAAACCAGTATAGAATGGAAAGATGAGAAGACAGAGTAGTCATTAAGTGAAAGATAGAGCTAGAGGGGTGGGCAGAAACGCTGCCCATCTGTGCTCTCGTTTACAGAGATATTTTATTTCTAGTGCCACCTCGTAAGTTCTCTGAATGCAGGGACTCCATTTTACACCTATTTTAACTTTATAGTACCTCGCAGAGTCTTGGGCAGGAGGAAGTTTATCTAAATCAATCAAAATCAGAGGTTGGTTGTCAGTCTACATTATGACGGAATCTACTCATTTGATGGACACCAAGAAAAGAGCTTAGGAATGTCAATATAAGTCGTTTAGTTCAATTTTTAAAATTTGGGAAAATGAGACTCATATTACAAATATTGTCCAGATAATTATTTTTTTTTTAATTTTTTTTTCAACGTTTATTTATTTTTGGGACAGAGAGAGACAGAGCATGAACGGGGGAGGGGCAGAGAGAGAGGGAGACACAGAATCAGAAACAGGCTCCAGGCTCTGAGCCATCAGCCCAGAGCCTGACGCGGGGCTCAAACTCCCGGACCGCGAGATCGTGACCTGGCTGAAGTCGGACGCTTAACCGACTGCGCCACCCAGGTGCCCCCGGATAATTATTTTTAATGAACGCTTGAAGAAGTTCTCTTTAAAATTCAGCTATAATATAACAGTAAATTAGTTATGAAGAATTAAATACATTGTAAAAAAACTGCATTTTTTTTTTCAAAGCAGCTAAACTAAGAATACTTAAATATAGACTGATTCAGTCATCCATTCAATCTACTTTCATTTCATAAGGCATATGAATGCGTTGAAGTGCTTTGATGGACCAGAATGCCCAAAGTGTAGGGTGTTCTCACTAGGTTTTAGATGAAAAGCTGACAGGTGGCTCATGAAATATCTGGGTGCACCAGGACCCCCTTTCCATCCTGAAGATTTAACATCCCTTACTTTTATGTTTCATATTGATACTTACTGGCCTTTATTGAATGAAACTTTTTTTTGGTATCAAAACCAATAGACTCTTACAGTGTATTCTGGTCTGTTTTTATGCAGCCACACTAAGTTTGTAATCAAAGTTAAGCGATGGGTCTTACTTTCCTACGTGGAACTAACCAAATGGATATTTTTAGATTTTTTAAAATCCCTATTTTTATTCCTTTTGATTAGGTTATAGAATTGTTTAATGTAGAGTTGAGACTTCTTTTTTTATTTTTTATTTTTTTTATGAAATTTATTGTCAAATTAGTTTCTATACAACACCCAGTGCTCCTCCCAACAGGTGCCTTCCTCAATGCCCATTATCCACCCTTCCCTCCCTCCTACCCCCCATCAACCCTCAGTTTATTCTCAGTTTTTAAGAGTCTCTTATGGTTTGCCTCCTTCCCTCTCTGTAACTTTTTTTTTTTCCCCTTCTCCTCCCCCCTGGTCTTCGTTGAGTCTCTCAGGACCCACATATAAGTGAAAACATATGGTATCTGTCTTTCTCTGCCTGACTTATTTCACCTAGCATAACACTCTCCAATTCCATCCATGTTGCTACAAATGGCCAGATTTCATTCTTTCTCATTGCCAAGTAGTATTCCATTGTATATATAAACCACATCTTCTTTATCCATTCGTCAGTTGATGGACATTTAGGCTCTTCCCATAATTTGGCTATTGTTGAAAGTGCTGCTATAAACATTGGGGTACAAGTGCCCCTGTGCATCAGCACTCCTGTATCCCTTGGGTAAATTCCTAGCCGTTCTATTGCTGGGTCATAGGGTAGATCTGTTTTTAATTTTTTGAGGAACCTCCACACTGTTTTCCAGAGCAGCTGAACCAGTTTGCATTCCCACCAACAGTGCAAGAGGGTTCCCATTTCTCCACGTCCTCTCTAGCATCTCTAGTCCCCTGAGTTGTTCATTTTAGCCACTCTGACCAGCATGAGGTGGTATCTGAGTGTGGTTTTGATTTGTATTTCCCTGATGAGGAGTGATGTTGAGCATCTTTTCATGTGCCTGTTGGCCATCTGGATGTCTTCTTTAGAAAAGTGTCTATTCATGTCTTCTGCCCATTTCTTCACTGGATTATTTGTTTTTCAGGTGTGGAGTTTGGTGAGTTCTTTATAGATTTTGGATACTAGTCCTTTGTCTGATATGTCATTTGCAAATATCTTTTCCTATTCCATCGGTTTCCTTTTAGTTTTGTTGATTGTTTCCTTTGCAGTGCAGAAGCTTTTTATCTTTGTGAGGTCCCAATAGTTAATTTTTGCTTTTAATTCCTTTGCCTTTGGAGATGTGTCAAGTAAGAAATTGCTGCTGCTGAGGTCAGAGGTTTTCTTCCTGCTTTCTCCTCTAGGGTTTTGATGGTTTCCTGTCTCACATTCAGGTCCTCTATCCATTTTGAGTTTATTTTTGTGAATGGTGTAAGAAAGTGATCTAGTTTCATTCTTCAGAATGTTGCTGTCCAGTTCTCCCAGCATCATTTGTTAAAGAGACTGTCTTTTTTCCATTGGATATTCTTTCCAGCTTTGTGAAAGATTAGTTGGCCATACATTTGTGGGTCCAATTCTGGAGTCTATTCCATTGGTCTATGTGTCTGTTTTTGTGCCAAAACCATGCTGTCTTGGTGATTACAACTTTGTAGTAGAGGCTAAAGTCTGGGATTGTGATGCCTCCCACTTTGGTTTTCTTCTTCAATATTACTTTGGTTGTTTGGGATCTTTTGTGGTTCCATACAAATTTTAGGATTGCTTGCTCTAGCTTTGAGAATAATGCTGGTGCAATTTTGATTGGGATTGCATGGAATGTGTAGATTGCTTTGGGTAGTATTGACACTTTAACAATATTTATTCTTCCAACTCATGGGCACGGAATGTTTTTCCATTTCTTTGTATCTTCTTCAATTTCCTTCATAAGCTTTCTATAGTTTTCAGCATACAAATCTTTTACATCTTTGGTTAGGTCTATTCCTAGGTATTTTAGGATTCTTGGTGCAATTGTGAATGGGATCAGTTTGTTTATTTGTCTTTCTGTTGCTTCATTATCAGTGTATAAGAATGCAGCTGATTTCTGTACATTGATTTTGTATCCTGCGACTTTGCTGAATTCATGTATCAGTTCTAGCAGACTTTTGGTGGAGTCTGTTGGGTTTTCCACATATGGTATCATGTCATCTGCAAAAAGTGAAAGCTGGACTTCATCTTTGCCCTTTTGATGCCTGTGATTTCCTTTTGTTGTCTGATTGCTGATGCTAGCACTTCCAACACTATGTTAAACAACAGCAGTGAGAGTGGACATCCCTGTCATATTCCTGATCTCAGGGGGAAAGCTCTCAGTTTTTCCCCACTGAGGATGATGTTAACTGTGGGCTTTTCATAAATGGCTTTTATGATGTTTAAGTATGTTCCTTCTATCCTGACTTTCTTGAGGGTTTTTATTAAGAAAGGATGCTGAATTTTGTGAAATGCTTTTTCTACATCGATTGACAGGATCATATGGTTCTTATCTTTTCTTTTATTAATGTGATGTATCACATTGATTGATTTGTGAATGTTGAACCAGCCCTGCAGCCCAGGAATGAATCCCACTTGATCATGGTGAATAATTCTTTTTATATGCTGTTGAATTCGATTTGCTAGTATCTGTTGAGAATTTTTGCATCCATATTCATCGGGGATATTGGTCTGTAGGTTTTTTTTTTTGCTGGGTCTCTGGTTTGGGAATCAAAGTAATGCTGGCTTCATAGAATGAGTCTGGAAGTTTTCCTTCCCTTTCTATTTTTTGGAACAGCTTGAGAAGGATAGGTATTATCTCTGCTTTAAATGTCTCGTAGAATTCCCCAGGGAAGCTATCTGGTCCTAGACTCTTATTTGTTGGGAGATTTTTGATAACTGGTTGAATTTCTTTGCTGGTTATGGGTCTGTTCAACTTTTCTATTTCTTCCTGTTTGAGTTTTGGAAGTGTGTGGTGCTTACGAATTTGTCCATTTCTTCCAGGTTGTCCAGTTTGTTGGCATAAAATTTTTCATAGTATTCCCTGATAATTGCTTGTATATCTGAGGGATTGGTTGTAATAACTCCATTTTAATTCATGATTTTATCTATATGGGTCCTCTCCCTTTTCTTTTTGAGAAGCCTGGCTAGAGGTTTATCAATTTTGTTTATTTTTTCAAAAAAACAACTCTTGGTTTCATTGATCTTCTCTACAGTTTTTTTTTAGATTCCATATTGTTTACCTCCACTCTGATCTTTATTATTTCTCTTCTTCTGCTGGGTTTGGGATGTCTTTGCTGTTCTGCTTCTATTTCCTTTAGGTGTGCTGTTAGATTTTGTATTTGGGATTTTTCTTGTTTCTTGAGATAGGCCTGAATTGCAATGTATTTTCCTCTCAGGACTGCCTTTGCTGCATCCCATAGCATTTGGATTGTTGTATTTTCATTTTCATTTGTTTCCATATGTTTTTAAATTTCTTCTCCAATTGCCTGGTTGACCCATTCATTCTTTAGTTGGATATTCTTTAGCCTCCATGCTTTTGGAGGTTTTCCAGACTTTTTCCTGTGGTTGATTTCAAGTTTCATAGCATTGTAGTCTGAAAGTGTGCATGGTATGATCTCAATTCTTTTATACTTATGAAGGGCTGTTTTGTGACCCAGTATGTGATCTATCTTGGAGAATGTTCCATGTGCACTCGAGAAGAAAGTATATTCTGTCGCTTTGGGACACAGAGTTCTAAATATATCTGTCAAGTCGATCTGATCCAATATATCATTTAGGGCCCTTTTTTCTTTATTTATTCTCTGTCTAGATGTTCTATCCATTGCTATAAGTGGAGTATTAAAGTCTGCAATTACCACATTCTTATCAATAAGGTTGCTTATGTTTGTGAGTAATTGTTTTATATATTTGGGGGTTCTCGAATTCTGTGCGTAGACATTTATAATTGTTAGCTCTTCCTGATGGATAGACCTTGTAGTTATTATATAATTCCCTTCTTCATCTCTTGTTACAGCCTTTAATTTAAAGTCTAATGTGTCTGATATAAGTATGGCTACTCCAGCTTTCTTTTGGCTTCCAGTAGCATGATAGATAGTTCTCCATCCCCTCACTTTCAATCTGAAGGTGTCCTCAGGTCTAAAATAAGTCTCTTGTAGACAGCAAATAGATGGGTCTTGTTTTTTTATCCATTCTGATACTCTGTGTTTTTTGGTTAGAGCATTTAGTCCATTTACATTCAGTGTTATTATTGAAAGATATGTGTTTAGAGTCATTGTGATGTCTGTAAGTTTCATGCTTGTAGTGGTGTCTCTGGTACTTTGTGGTCCTTGCAACATTTCACTCAGAGTCCCCCTTAGGATCTCTTGTAGGGATGGTTTAGTGGTGATGAATTCCTTCAGTTTTTGTTTGTTTGGTAAGACCTTTATCTCTCCTTCTATTCTGAATGACAGACTTACTGGGTAAAGGATTCTTGGCTGCGTATTTTTTCTGTTCATCACATTGAAGACTTCCTGCTATTCCTTTCTGGCCTGCCAAGTTTCAGTAGCTAGGTCTGCCACTAGTCTTATGGGTCTCCCTTTGTAGGTTAGAGCCTGTTTATCCCTAGATGCTTTCAGAATTTTCTCCTTATCCTTGTATTTTGCCAGTTTCACTATGATATGTCATGCAGAAGATCGATTCAAGTTACGTCTGAAGGTAGTTCTCTGTGCCTCTTGGATTTCAATGCCTTTTTCCTTCCCCAGATCAGGGAAGTTCTCAGCTATGATTCATTCAAGTACACCTTCAGCCCCTTTCTCTCCCTCTTCCTCTTCTGGAATTCCTATTATACGGATATTGTTCACTTGATTGCATCACTGAGTTCTCTAATTGTCCCCTCATACTCCCGGATTTTTTTTTTATCTCTTTTTCTCAGCTTCCTCTTTTTCCATAATTTTATCTTTTAATTCACCTATTCTCTCCTCTGCCTCTTCAATCCGTGCTGTGACTGCCTCCATTTTATTTTGCACCTCATTTATAGCATTTTTTAATTCATCATGACTATTTTTTAGTCCCTTGATCTCTGTAGCAATAGATTCTCTTTTGTCCTCTATGCTTTTTTTCAAGCCCAGTGATTAATTTTATGACTATTCTAAATTCGTGTTCCATTATATTGCTTAAATTGGTTTTGATCAATTTGTTAGTTGTCACTACTTCCTGGAATTTCTTTTGAGGAGAATTCTTCTGTTTTCTCATTTTGGCTAGTTTTCTGTCCCTTATGCATTTTAAAAGCTTGTTGTGTGCTCTGCACCTGTGAGCACTGATATATTAAAGGAAGATTATACACTGTCCAGGGCCTGGCCCTTCAGGAGGTGTTTTTTGGGGGATTGTTACTTGCTCTCTGTTGTTGTGACTTTGGTTATTTTTATTACCCTACTTGTAGTAATATTTTGGACCTCCACAGATGTGCTTTGATTTGTGCCTTGGAGTAGCCAGCAGAAGTAGGGAGACTGAGGATTTTTGAAGAATAAATTGTCTTCAGGAATTTTGCTCTACTTTCAAGGGAGCAAAGTCTCCTCTGGGCCAAAAACATGCTTCCAAGGTCGTGCCAGTCCCGCTGCTACTCACCAGCCCCCCGCCCCAGCTTGGGTTCTGCCTGTGCTGCAGGGCCACCAGGCCGGGTGGGTTGGGATCAAGTTGAGACTTCTTGAATGGAGATCATTTGCAAACTGTGACTGTCTTCTACAAAATACTGTCTGTGGTTGTAATAGGGATGGGTTTTAGACTCCTGAATGCTTTTCCTCTCCGTATTCCTCAAAGTTAGGCAGAGGAAATGTGCTTTCTGAGATGAATGTGGCCTGGAACACAGTTCCCCTTTGCTTAACTTTTTCTTTCTCTCCAGTTTCTTCTTGCCTCCCTCCATTAAGAATTTTTCCTCAATTGCTAAAGCAGACCTTAAAAACTTTCCACTTACTGCTGAGAGTTTGCTCTATTATTATTTCAAATCCATTACATGTTTCAGATTATACTCCTTCCAAGTCTGCACTTAGTATATTTTCACCTAGGTGAACTGAATGAAGTAAAATAAAGCATGAGAAAGTTAGTTGAAAGAAAAATCAGTATGTAAATACATATAGTAGTTTTAATGGCAATGATAATCACTTATAGATGATGAGTTTTAATATATATTTGAAATCACTTACTCTTTGATTTTCAGTGGGCCTACCCTTCAGGTAGTATTTTCGGTATTTACATTCCAAAGTCTCAAATGTTTCAGTGTTAATAGAAAGAGCAAAAATAATGGTTATTATTATCATCATGATAGCTTAATGAATATCCGCAGGATGCACAATAGAGTCTTTTACAATTACAAAGGTGGTAATTTGAAGCCAGAAATTCCAGTGTTGACAGTTCTGTCTCTTTAACAACACACAGAACTTGTATAACAGTTGTTTATTTGTCCTCTTTTGAACTGGCAGGTTTAGAGATGATGACATAAATATCCCTGCTCTTGTCTTACTTTGAAGACTTTAATAGAATATAAAAAACAGCTGATATATGGAAATGGGGAATCAAAGGGAAGCCAAGGAGGCAACAGAAGTGAAAGAAACCAGTCCTTTAACCACATATGGGTGACTTCCTGGTGATTCCTAGCAGGGTTTCCAGGGCAAATAGACCCCACCTGTCTCTCATGTCAGAAAAGTGGAGACTTATCCTTGGATTTCTGTGTAACTCATAGAGATATGGAGGGTGATGGCAGGAAGAATGTAGAGTTTGGAGTCAAATGCCCTAATACCCTCTTGGTAGGTCACTTCAGCCACTGTTAATATCCTCAGCATGTGTACCTCCTTGACCTTCTTCTGTGTTTACCTTGCAAATGTAGGCCCATCCAAACACCAACATTACTTATTCCTGTGACTCTCATGGCAGCTGCAGGGAAGAAGCCCAGTACATCACACTGTTACAGAGGCTGCTATTTTCTCTCCTCTGCTTCTTGACTTCAGCAGGGCTCCCAGAATCACTTGAAAATTCCCCTTCCAGTGTTAGTGATTTCCTGCTCCCATTACCCACAGAGGGTTGCTAACTTAAATATTCACTACTCCTCTGAATTTCCCGTTAGTGCTGCTTCACTTTCAGTAGATGATCTTACCTCTTATTGCATAGATAGTATGGAGTTCTCAGACAGTGGCTCTTTTGCCTTCGGTGTAAGATGAGAAGTTATATCTGAACCACCTTGTCTCCTTCCATTCTGCCCTGGAGCAAGAGGGAGGTTAAGCCCTCTGTGCTCTTTATATGGTCTCTTTTTTTTTTTTCTCCCAGAATCATTCTCCTCATCCCTCTCTTCCACATTTCTACCCTCTTCTTCAGTAGACATCTCCTTCATAGCCTAAAACATATTCAAAGGAAGAATTCCTTTACAACTCTATATTCCATGTTAGTTTCTGTCTTATTTCTCTGTCTTTGGTCCTTGCTCAGTTTCTATAAAGCAGAGTTGCTTCCAAGGGTCACAGTCTCAAATGTCTGTTGGAGACCAGAGAGGCAGTAATGACAATGAGCAAAGAGGGCTGAATGTAGGGTAATCGTGGGCTCACCTCTGTCTGAAAGTGACACTGTTCTGCCCTTTGCTGTTATAGAAGAGTGGAGGTCCAGTTTGGCTAAAACATCTGATTTTTTTTCCCAAGAAAAGCAGGAAATCTGGATTTCCATTTGCAATATTTTGATGTTTAAAACACTGTATAGTCCTAACAAAGTACATGTGTGGGCTGAATTTGGATCACGTACCCCAATTTTTAACTCTTGGCCTGTCCTGTCTTGATATCTCATTTAATCAACCTACTGCAATACATTTCCTGCCACTAATATGCCTCATAAATTGCTTTGTACTAGCACTTCTCAAAGGTGTATGTGCCCAAGAATCTTCTGGAGGTTTTGTTAAAATGTAAGAATGAATTCTGATTCAGTAGATCTGGGGTGAGGCCTGAGTTTTGCATTTCCAGCAAGCTCCCACATGATGTTGCTGGTCTGTAGACCAAACTGAATAGCAAGGCTTGAGAGGACCCGCTCATCTTTAGAGACTTGTCACAAGATAAACCATTTAAGCCTCCCCGTCCCCCCACCACCAGTAAAATGGACCCTTTCTTTTTCTGTGCACCTGCTGTATCCTGATGCAATATCTATAAAGATGCCTGTAATTCTTCATTTCATTTACATTTTTACGTGCCTGCCTACTGGTCTGTAAGTTCCTTCATGGCAAGGACCATGTCTTGCCTTTTTGCCTCGAAGCGCTACTGCAGTGGTAAGAAGGCAGTTAGTACTAAATAACTTTGTCCATCTGCTCTCATTTCACATTAGGTAGTCTCTAGGCATGTGTGTGTGCATGTATTTCTTCTCATAGGAGTTAGGGTGAAATGTGGAGGGTTCATTATGTTGAAGGATAGAGTCTCTTTTCACAAAAACTTCTGGCTTATAATGGGTTCCCAAAGAAGGATTCCGTGCCATATTTTGATAGATTTTTCTGTTACATATTCAAATTGGTCTCATAATGTCATCTTTTCAATTTGTGTTGCCAATTTGGGAAAAACACTAAATTCCTTTAGTTTTTATCTTTTGAGTGCTTTTAACACTTCCATTTGCCAATACAAGGGACATCTGGAAGTTTTGTGTTATCTCTTATGGCTTGGTAAATATCATCCAGGGTTTTTCTGCTTTGGAGGCAGCCTGCCAGATATTTGAAGAGATCTAATCGTTGTTTAGGGGAAGAAAAGCCGAGAGTGGAGGATCGCAGTGTAGGTAAAGGATGTGAATTTGACTGTATTCACAGGCATTTTTCTTTCACTGACAACAGGCTTCTAAGCATCGTGTTTCTCGCTCAAGTGGTTTAATACAGTGCGGTGAAGTTCAAACAATGGGGTTCTTCAACCTTGCCTCACTCTGACTTATCACACCTGTCAATCAATCAGTCAATCATCAAGTATTTATAAATAGCCTAGCATGTGTCTGTCCAACACTGTGACAAATACCAAAAATGGTACGATATGTCTTTACATGACTTCTGCCCACGAAGCGTAGATATAATATCTTAAAGAAATCAGCACCTATCTAAGGAAGGGGGATTAATATTTGTTGAGGATTTACCATTTGCTATTCAAGGAGTTAGACTTTATATTATTTAATGTAGATTTTATATTATTTCATTCCTACTGAAAAACATTGGCACATAGGTATCTCTAGCCTTATTCTGTAGCTGAAGAAATTGAAACTCAAAGAAGTTAAATAACTTGTTCAAGATGCCGGAATTTCAACAGTTCTGTCTCCAGAATCCAGAGACTTTCAATCACAATTCCCGGCCAAGATCCTAATAAAATTTGACAGGGGAAATTCAGTAAAGTCTTCCCTGCCTTTTAGCTTCTTTCCATGTCTGGTTTCTAGAGGAATCTGGGTTTCAAGGGAACTAGGTTTCTGCTGTTTAGAGAATCTTAAATAACTCACTTTGGTGGAGCTAGAAATACAAAAAAATTGTTAAAAGTAAAATGGAGCTGAGAGATTTTGATTTTTGAAGATTGCATAGTATTCTAGCCTAGTGCTTCATTTGTGTCTGTGTGAGAATTACCTAAAGGGATTTATTAGAATACAGTTTCCTTGGCTCCACCTCCAAAGGTTATGAATTAATAGGTCTGGGCTGGGGACCTCAGATGTGCATTGTAACAAGCCCCTGAATGATTCTGTTCTTGCCATCTGTGGACCTCAATTTGAATAGCACCTTAAAAAATTTTTTTAAAAATGTTTATTTATTTTTGAGAGAGAGAGAGAGAGAGAGAGAGAGAGAGAGAAAATGCAAAGAGGGGAGGGGCAGAGACAGAGGATCTGAAGCAGTCTCTGCACTGTTAGTGCAGAGCTGGATGTGCGGCTTGAACCCACCAACAGCGAGATCATGACCTGAGCCAAAGTCTGATGCTCAACTGACTGAGTCACCCATGTACCCCCGAATAGCGCTGGTTTTTACAATGAACGTTCACCTACGTATTTAATCAGTTCACAAATATTTCTGTCTTGAATTTTTACTACGTGCCAGATATTGTGCCAGCAAGGGGGCTAAAGTGCCTGCTCTGGACAATCACTCATTGTTGATAATGTCTAATTACCCAGGAATCTAATAATGATATAGTTGATACTTTCAGAGATCATACATCGGCATTTATATCTATGCTTGAATTTTTTTCACCTTTGTGTAAGCTTCTAGATGTGAAATTACTTTATCATTGGATAAAGCACTTTTAAGAATTTTGATATAAAGTTACCAAATTATTTTTCAGAATAGTTTTGCTGATTTATTACCCACCAGCAATGGGTGAGAATGCCCGTTTTAATAAATCTGCTTTACTGAAGGTATTATGACTTCTGTTTAGGTGTTTGTCTCTTCCTTACTGAGATGTAAGAGTTCTTATCTATCAAGGATATGGCCTTTTAAAAAAGTCTAATTTTTGAAAACTATATCTAACTTGGTGCTAAATGACCTTGAAAAAAACATTGCTTTGTGACTTCCTGGATCACAAAATAAAGAGAGTCTTGGCAGGAATAATTTGCCTTCTTTGATAAATAAGACACTAAGTGATTTCTAAAACATGAATTCCTTGAGAGTGGATTAACAAATAGTAGATAGTCTTCAATGGTGATTCTGCTATTTAGGTAGCTTCTTATGTATCTGCAGTGCTTTTGAATGGAAGATGTAAAACACCTTTTACACGGGGCAGAATGGAATATCAATAGGACCTCACTGACAAATCTAAACACGAGAAGGGTTCTTTTCTGCTTATATTCAGTAATGCAAGCAAACTGAAAGAGACAGCAAGCAATGACACTAATATATCATTGAGCTGTTTTGTATTCATAACTTTTCAGTGATAGCACCTTTCTTTAATGCAGTATTGATTCAGCCAAGAAATGTTACTCTATTACTTTCTTGAACCGTTGAATTAGGTTAAAGGACACTGTTATGGTTTTCAACTGGAGATGGAGAATTTTTATAAACTAGTATCCCTTAAAATTTTCCAAAGGTCACTGGCAAGAAAGTTGACTATTAGGTTTATGACAAATTGGGGAGATGGGTTAGTTATAAGGTACACAGTATTTTAGGCAGCAACATAATGGTGAGGGGGAGAAATGGTTGGGAAGCAGAGAGCCTGCTGGAAACTCCGAAATTAAAGAAAAAAAGCATACGTCAATTCTGTTCATTCAGAACTTTGACTCATTTTCTAATAGTCATGACAAACATCAGATGAAGGTAGACCACAGAACTCAACACTCAATACTTCTGTACAGTGCTAGAGGGAGGGAATTATGACTTCTCCTTTTACCACTAACCTTACTTTTTTCTGAAAGTGTCAGGGATGAAAGAGAAGTCTATGCTAATATGATAGTGGATGCTCGGATGAAAATTGTGCTGATTTGGATAAATGCAAATACATAAAATGATAGTAAATATTTATACAGAGATTTTAGGAAAATAGTCTCTCCTGTAATAAGATTTGACCACTAGTGTGTGTGTGTGTGTGTGTGTATATATATATATAGTCAATGTAGTTTTATAAATGTAATTTCTTGATGGCTAAGCTATACTTTTGGATACTTAACTTCCCTTTGCTGACCACCAAAATTATGGAACTGTTTGTAGACCAAACCCTATCCTTTCTAGGGGAGGCCTCCTCCTCAACCCAAAGATTGTTTGTATTTATTTACTCTTTAAAAACTAAAATTACTTCTGGGGTACCTGGGTGGCTCAGTCGGTTGTGTCCGACTTTGGCTCAGGTCGTAATCTCACCTCGAACCCAGTATTCTCTGTGGCCTGAAAACTATATTCTCTTTCCTCTCACTTTCTCTAGTATTACTTTGTCTCCTATATTGACAGGACAATAGAGTATAAATATATTTCTGGAGTAATTTTCTGCAAATGGGGATGGGATAGTCATGAATAGGAAGGCTTCTATGTGTCTATGTTTTCAGACTCTTCAGAAAGATGTTTCTTCTCGAGCTTATTAATTTTGAGAGAAAGAGAATGGGAGAGAGAGAGAGAGAGCAGGGGAGGGGCAGAGAGAGAGGGAGAGAGAATACCAAGCAGGCTCTATTCTGGCAGTGTGGCTCCCGCTGGGAGGCTTGATCCCACAAACTGTGAGATCATGACCTGAGCCAAAACCAAGAGTCAGATGCTTAACCAACTGAGCCACCCAGGTGCCCAGGAAGATGTTTTTTCTTTTTTGCCAAAACATGTATTGTTGATGTTTTCATTTACAGTATCATTCCTCTGTGTTAAATCTTGAAATCACATAACCCAGTGTGAAAGTATTCATCAAAATGTTATTACACATTTTCACTTTAGTGAAAATCCATTTTCAGGGTTCTGGAAGTTTGAGAAGAGACTTCAAGACACCGTGATGTGGGGTGAGGGGGAAGGGGCTGAGGTGAGGGTGTTAATGGTGGAGAGTATTGGGAAGAAAGAGAAATTTCACATACTTTAATTCTGACTAAGATAATTCCTGGAGGGAATGGCACAGATTACTAGAAATATCCAAGGTGATTGGTTAACAGTCTTGACATTCACTCCTTGCTCCACTGTAGATGAGGCTTGAGACATGTCACTGAATCTCTAAGTCTGCTCATTGACAAATTGAGTAATTTGTACATGACTAGCCCTCCTTCATGCCTCAAGTGCCCCTTTTCTATTTACATGCAATTTCCAAGTGGAGTGTTCTAGAACTGGTTCAACTATGGCATTTTTCCTCATTAAAACCTTAGTAGGTTTCTTTTACCTAGAGATCATAGTACAGACATTTTATTTTATTTTATTTTTGAGAGAGAGACAGACAGACAGACAGACAGACAGAATGGGGGAGGGGCAGAGAAAGATGGAGACACAGAATCTGAAGCAGGCTCCAGGCTCTGAGCTGTCAGCACAGAACCCGACATGGGGCTCGAACTCATAAGCCATGAGCTCATGACCTGAGCCGAAGTCAGATGCTTAACTGACTGAGCCACCCAGGCACCCGAGTCCAGACATTTTAAAGAAACATTTAGAGACCTCTCACTCGCAGCTGAGGCTTTTGCCAACTCTGCCTGTTTGCCTTTCCAAGCAAATTTCCCACTACTTACACGGCACTTGAATCCCCAGCCCTAGTTAAATGGATGCACTCTATGTCTCATCAATAAGTCTTTTTTCCCCTAACTTTCACATCGTTCTCCCTATAGTACCATGACTCACAATGCCTCCTCTCTATCTACCACACTTTTACCTAGCCTTCAGGGTCCCATCACTTCCCCCTCTTATCTGAATACTCCGACTCAAGACAGCCTTCTTCCACTTCAACTCTGACTGTATTCCAACATCACAATTTGACACCCTGCCTTATTGCCATATGTGGAAAGTTGTTTTGTGGTGGATAGGTCTCAAAACATCGCCTAGGCTCTGGGTTCCTCAGGACAAGGGAGGCATTTTATATTTCAGTATAATTCCTTCTTATCTAGTAATTGGTATATGATAACACTGTGGGGCCCTAATATTATGAGGATGCTATTTTTGAAAATATGAAACCAACATATATTTTACACTTTCCAAATTGTGGTAGAAAGGAAGTTTCCATACGAATAAGGAATATCCGTATGGCTGCTGAGGAAGAGGCTAAAGTGGAGAGAGTAGACCCAGAGTGAACCTGACTCTGGTGAGGATGCTAATAGGGGGAAAGAGTGAGGTCATCTCCTTCCTTTTGAGATTCCATATTCTTGGAACAATGTGATCCACCAAGGCTAATTCTCTCTGGGATCTGGGGGTACGAAAAGAATGTCAACATGCTAATAATTTCTCTTACATTGCCACTTTACCTTCATCCAATAACTATTGATGTGTAGTAGTATCATTATCATTCTTTGGCAAAGCTTTCCTAACCTCTATAGTGCTTCTCTTTTTAGTTCACAAGTTATTTAGAAGTACATTTAAAATGTCCCAAGTTTTAATTTTAACCATCTTTTCATTTTTAATTTCTGATTTAATCATGATGAGTTATATGATTTAAGTGATAGCATTTTTCTGAAAATATTTTAAGAATTCCTTTGGGACCTAGGAAATGGATAATCCTGTAATTGCTCCGTGCGTACTTGAAAAGCGTATATTTTCTTGGTGTATATGTGTACAGAAAAAAATAAACAAACACGTACATACTCTTAGCTCCAAGCCTGAACTTGGTGATTCTGTTGTTCAATTTTCTATATGCATGTCATTTTTTAAAAAGTTTGAACTATCAGTGTTTGACCTGTGCTAAAATCTCCCAAATGATTTGGACATGTTATCCTTGCAATTATGCCATTTTAAAAAAAAGTATATTTCAAACTGTGATGTTAGGTGTATTAGGTATATTAGATATTAAGTACTTTCTTGCTGGATTATTTTTGTTGTTATTATGTAATATTCTTCTATATCCCTATCAATGATTTTTCCATAAATTCTATTTTGTCTTCTAGTACTATTGTCATGACAGCTTCCTTATGGTTATTTGCAAGATATATTTTTCCATTCTTTATTTCCAAATTGTATGTGTTTTTTCAGCATACTTCTTAAAAGCAGCATAGAGCTGGGTTAAAAATAATTCAACCTAATAATATTTGCACTTTCCTAGATGTATTATTAGCTTTACATATATATATAAACATATATATATATATATATAATTTATTTCTACATTTTAAAGTTTATTTATTTTAAGAGAGTGAGTGGGGGAGGGGCAGAGAGAGAGAGAGAGAGAGAGAGAGAGAGAGAGAATCCCAAACAAGCTTCATACTGTCAGGACGAAGCCTGATGGGAGGCTTCAACTCACAAACTGTGAGATCATGACCTGAGTCAAAACCAAGAGTGGGGATGCTTAACCAACTGAGCCATCCAGGCACCCTAATATATTTATTTTAGTAATTGGTCTTTTGGAACTTTTTTGCTTTCTACTTAAGTTCTTTTTCTTTTTAAAACTTTATTTATTTATTTTAATTCTAGTATAGTTAATATTCACTGTTATCTTAGTTTCTGGTGTACAATATGGCGATTCAACAATTCTATACATTACTCAGTGATCATCATGATAAGTATATTCTTAATCCCCTTCACCCATTTCACCCATTCCCCCCACCTACTGCCCCTTGGTAACCATCAGCTTGTTTTCTATAGTTAAGAGTCTGTTTCTTGGTTTGTCTCCTTTTTCCTCTGTTTGTTTTATTAAATTCCACATATGTGTGAAATAATATGGCATTTGTCTTTCAATGACTGACTTATTTAATCAGCGTTATGTTCTCCAGACCCACCCATGTCATTGCAAATGACAAGATTTCATTCTTTTTTATGGCTGAATAATACTCCATTGTGTAATTATACCATACCTTCTTTATCCATTCCTCTATGGACACTAAGGCTGCTTTCATAATTTGACTGTTATAAATAATAACTGCAGTAAACATAGGGGTGCATATGTCTTTTCAAATTAGTGTTTTCATATTCTTTGGGTAGATATCCAGTGGTGGAATTCCTGAGTCATATAGTAATTCTGTTTTTAATTTTTTGAGGAATCTCCATACTGTTTTTCACAGTAGCTGCACCAGTTTGCATTGCCACCAACAGTGCACAAGTGTTCCTTTTTCTCCACATCCGCACCAACACTTGTTGTTTCTTGTGTTTTTTATTATAGCCACATACATGTGTGAGGTGATATAAGTTCTGATATGCATTTCTTTGATGATGAGTGATACTGAGCATTTTTTCATGTATTTGTTGGCTATCTGAATATCTTCCTTGGAGAAATGTCTGTTCATATATTCTGCCCATTTTTTTTTCCAAAAACTTTTAATATTTATTTATTTTTGAAAGAGAGTGAGAGACAGAGCACAATCAGGAGAGGGGTAGAGAGAGAGGGAGATGCAGGAACTGAAGCAGGCTCCAGGCTCTGAAGTGTCCACACAGAGCCCGATGCAGGGCTCAAACCCACAAACTGTGAGATCATGACCTGAGCCAAAGTCAGATTCTCAACGAACTGAGCCACCCAGGTGTCCCAGTTCTGCCCATTTTTTAATTGTATTATTTGGTTTTTGGGTGTTGAATTGTATAGGTTCTTTACATGTTTTGTATACTAACCCTTTATCAGATATATCATTGCAAATATTTTCTCCCATTCAGTAGCTTTTGTTTTAGTTTTGTTGATTGTTTTCTTTACTGTGCAAAAGCTTTTTACTTTGATGGAGTCCCAATAGTTTATTTTTGTTTTTGTTTCCCTTGCCTCAGGAGACGTATCTAGAAAAGTGTTGCTACACCCAATGTTAGTGAAATTACTGCCTGTGCTCTCTTCTAGGATTTTTATGGTTTCAAGTCTCACATTTAAGTCTTTAACCTATTTTGAGTTTATTTTTGTGTATGTTGTAAGAAAGTAGTCCAGTTTTATTCTTTCACATATATCTGTCCAGCTTTCCCAGAACCATTTGTTGAAGAGAAGTTTTCCCCACTGCATAGTCTTGCTTCTTTCGTTGTAGATTAATTGACCATATAATAATGGGTTTATTTTTGGGTTCTCTATTCTGTTCCATTGATCAATGTGTGTATTTTCATACCAGTACCATACTATTTTGATTACTACAGCTTTGTAGTATATCTTGAAATTGGAATGTGATACCTCCAGTTTTTGTCTTTCTTTTTCAAGATTGCTTTGGCTATTTGGGATCTTTTGTGTTTTCATACAAATTTTAGGATTATTCTTTGCGAAAAATGCTGGATTTTTTAATAGGGATTGCATTAAATCTGAAGATTGCTTTGAGTCGTATGGACATTTCAACAGGATTTGTTCTTCCACTCCATGAGTATGGAATATCTGTCCATTTGTTTGTGTCATCTTCAATTTCTTTTATCAGTGTTTTATAGTTTTCAGAGTACAGGTCGTTCATCTTCTTGGTTAAGTTCATTCCTAGGTATTTTATTATTTTTGTGTAATTGTAAGTGAGATTGTTTCCTTAATTTCTCTTTCTGCTATGTTATTATTAGTGTATAGAGATTCAGTGGATTTCTGTATATTGATTTTGTATCCTGTGATGCTTACTGAGTTCATTTATTAGTTCTAATAGTTTTCCTATATATAGTATCATGTCATCTGCAAATAGTGACAGTTTTACTTCTTCCTTACTAATTTGGATGCCTTTTATTTCTTTTTGTTGTCTGATTGCTGTGGCTAGGACTTCCAGTACTATGTTGAATAAAAGTGGTGAGAGTGGATATTCTTATCTTGTTCCTGACATTAAAGGAAGATCTCAGTTTCTCGCCATTGAATATGATGTTAGTTGTGGATTTTTCATATGTGTTCTTTATTATGTTGAAGTATGTTCCCTTTAAACCTACTTTGCAGAGGATTTTAAGCATGAATAATGTTGTACTTTGTCAAATGCTTTTTTTTGCACTTATCGCAATGATTATCTGGTTTTTATCCTTTCTCTTGTTGATGTATCACATTGATTGCTCTATGAATATTGAAACACCCTTGCATCCTAAGAATAAATCCCATTTGGTTGTATTGAATAATTTTTTAAATGTATTATTGGATTTGGTTTGCTGATATTTTCTTGAGGATTTTTGCATCTGTGTTTATCACCGATATTGGTCTGTGGTTCTCTCTCTTTGTAGTGTCTTTATGTGATTTTGGTATCAGGGTAATGCTGTCCTCATAGAATGAATTTTGAAGCTTTCCTTCCTCTTCTATTTTTTTTTTAAGAATAGTTTCAGAAGAATAGATATTAACTCTTCTAAAAAACTCTTCATTTAAATGTTTGGTAGAATTCACCTGTGAAGCTGTCTGGTCCTGGACTTTTGTTGGGAGTTTTGATTACTAATTAAATTTTGTTGTTGATAATCAGTCTGTTCAAGTTTTCTGTTTCATCCTGTTTTGGGTTTTTTAGGTTATATGTTTCTAGGAATTTATCCTTTTCTTCTAGGTTGTCCAGTTTATTGGTATATAAACTTTCATAATAATCTCTTATAATCCTTTGTATTTCTATAATGTTGGTTGTTATTTCTCCTCTTTCATTTCTGATTTTGTTTATTTGAATCCACCCCCCCCCTCTTTTTTAGTCTAGCTAAAGTTTTATCAATTTTGTTGATCTTTTCCAAGAACCAGTTCTTGGTTTCATTGATCTGTTCTATTGCTTTTTTAGTTCCTATTTCATTTATTTTTTCTCTAATCTTTATTATTCTCTTCCTTCTATTGATTTTGGGGTATTTGTTCCTCTTTTTCTAGCTCCTTTACATGTAAGGTTAGGTTGTTTATTTGAGATTTTTCTTGATTCTTGGTATAGGCCTGTATTGCTATAAATTTTCCCCTTAGAACAGCTTTGGTTGGGGTGCCTGAATGGCTCAGTCAGTTAAGTATTTAACTCTCGATTTCAGCTCAGGTCATGATCTCACAGTTCGTGAGATGGAGCCCCCTGCATCAGGCTCTGTGCTGACAGTGTGGAGCCTGCTTGGGATTCTCTATCTCTCTCTCTCTCTATGCCCTTCCCCCACCCGCGTGCTTGCTCTCTCTTTCTCTCTCACTCTCAAAATAAATAAATAAACTTAAAAAAAAGAATAGCTTTTGCTGCACCACAAAGATTTTGGACCATTTTGTTTACATTTTCATGTGTCTTCAAGTTTTTTTTTAATTTCCTCTTTGATTCCTTGGTTGACCCATTCATTGCTTAATAGTATGTTATTTTTTTTAAGTCAATATGTTTTTTGTTTTTTTTAAATTTAAATTCAAGTTAGTTAACATACAGTGTAGTATAGGTTTCAGGAATAGAACCCAGTGATTCATCACTTCCATATAACACCCAGTGCTCATCCCAGCAAGTACTCTCCTTAATGTCCATCACCCATTTAGTCCATCCCCCCTGCTCAACTCCCCTCTAGCAACCCTCAGTTTGTTCTCTGTATTTAAGAGTCTATTATGATTTGCCTCCCTCTCCATTTTTTATCTTACTTTTCCTTTCCTTCCCCTCTGTTCATTTGTTTTGTTCCTTAAATTCTATATATGAGTGAAATCATAGGATATTTGTCTTTGTCTGACTTAGTTCACTTAGCATAATACACTCTAGTTACATACACATTGTTGCAAGTGGCAAGGTTTTATTCTTTTTGATTGCTGAGTAACATTCCATTATATATGTTCCATTATAACTTCCAATATAATATTCCATTATACACACACACACACATACACACACGCCACATCTTCCTTATCCTATTCATCAGTCGATGGATATTTAGGCTCTTTCCAAAATTTGGCTATTGTTGACAGTGCTGCTATAAACATTGGGGTGCATGTGCCCCTTCAAAGCAGCATTTCTCTATCTTTTGGATAAAGGGCAAGTAGTTAGTAGCATGTTATTTAACCTCCATGTATTTATGTTTTTCCATCTTTTTTCCCGTGGTTGATTTATAGTTTCATAGTTGGAAAAGATGTATGTTATAACTTCAGTCTTTTTGAATTTGTTGAGACTTGTTTTGTTGTGTAATGTGTGATCTATTCTAAAGAATACTCCATGTACACTTCAAAAGAATGTGTATTCTATTGTTTCAGGATGGAATGTTCCAAATATATCTGTTAGATCCTTCTGGTCTAATGTGTCATTCAAAGCCACTATTTCCTTGTTGATTCCTTGGATGATTTATCCATTTATGTAAGTGGGGTGTTAAAGCCCCTACTATTATTGTATTACTATTGGTTACTTTCTTTATATTTCTTATTAGTTGCTTTATGTATTTGGGTGCTTCCATGTTGAAAGCATACATATTTATAATTGTTATATCTTCTTACTGGATTGTTCCCTTTATGATTATATAATGTCCTTCTTTGTCTCTTGTTATTTAGTTAGTGTTTTATTTAAATTCTATTTTGTCCAGTGTAAGTATTGCCTTTCCAGCTTTCTTTTTGCTCCTATTTGCATGATAAATTCTTTCCCATATCTTCACTTTCAATCTGCATGTGTCTTTAGATCTGAGATGGGACTCTTGTAGGCATGCAGATGAATTGATTTTTAATCCACTCTGTCACCCTGTACATTTTGATTGGAATATTTACTCCATTTACATTCAAAGTAATTATTGATAGGTATGTACTTAATGCCATTTAGTTACTTATTTTATGGTTGTTTTTGTAGTTCTTCTCTGTTCTTTTCTTCTCATGCTCTCTTCTCTCACAGTTTGTTGGCTTTCTTTAGTGATATACTTGGATTCTTTTCTCTTTATTTTTTGCATATCTATACTCATTTTTGATTTGTGGTTACCATTAGGTTTATATATAACATCTTGTTGCCTTGACCAGCCTCCTGGGGTCTGAATCTAGTAACATCTAATAGTATGGGCTACTTAAATTACTACCGGTGGTTATATCAGAACTTTCACAGGTTAGTCACCAAGGCTTTTAGCTTGTTTTTGAACTCAAAGATGGCTTTAAAATTTTCTTTCTAAGATATATTATCTTTTAATGCTATGTACTTGGAGAAAAATATTTGCATCAACATGTGAATGTTCTGTGTCATTTGAGCAGAATCCACTGCTATCTAATTTGAACATGTTTGGTTGATAGTCTTAACTTTGGTTGGAGAACAGTAAAAAGGCAAAGTAGCAAATCTAAGACACATTAAAAAAGGAGGCCAAATTCATTTCTTAATATCTTCCTTGAAGAACTTGGATGTGATTTGGGGGTCATCCTATTGAAAGGAAAATGTGAATGGCCTGATTTATTAGTGCTTAAGTGGATCATCTTAATGACAGGGACAGTTTTTCTTTCTTGCTTTTTCATCTGGACTTTGTTTCTTCCTACTGCTGCTTTTAGTATTTAAGGATAGATTTGACCATCTTGAATAATCAGTGCTACCATATTAATGGGATTTTCTACTTTGGTTACAATGAAAGCAATCAAGGGTAAGCCTTGAAGATCTACATAATTAATCACTTCTTTATTGTTATCTCTTTTTAAAAGTGTTTTGTAAAATAATCATCTACATTAATGGAACATCTTTCAAAAGGGAGGAAATTAAAGAATATCAATTTATATTCTAATACCAAATATCATGAAACATTTCACTATCTTATTCAGGGAACCATCTGAAACTATTGAAACTCATCTTTCAATTCACACTTTTGGGGATATCGTTATCTATAGCTACGCAGAATAACAGAAATGTATTCATTTTAACAGCAACGGACTTGCATTTCAGCATCAGCAAATTTGATAGCAATCGAGTGAAGGATTGTAATAAGAACACAGTTTGACCTTGCTTTATGAATTACATGTGCTCTGTATAATGAGGTGTAAAATGAATATTTGTATGTTTAATCATGACGTTAATTTTTATTACAACTTCAGAGCTGTGTGCCTAAAAAATTGGTTCCAATGCTAATAAAACTCCACACATAAGAATCTGAATAATCAGGTCAAGGGGCAAGATACATCTGTCAAAGTATTGCCTAAGAGCATTTATTTCTCCTTTCAACACCTATAAGAAGCTAGTCAGATGAATAATTAGGCCATACGATCTTTGCACATTTGCTTATTTAAGAAGACACCTCAGTTAATGTCCTTTTCTGTTGGGAGCACTTAGTGGCTAATGGGACTTAGAAGTTTAAGCTTTACCCTGGTAACATTTTTTATTTCAGGCAAATATCTTTGAAAGACTTTTAAACAGGTAAAGCAAAGCAAAAGAGAAGCTCCTAATTCTCAAATGGAAATAATCCTGTTATCATTAAGAGTTTATAACCTCAAAAACTGAAAATCATGTCTAACAAAGACAACTTCTCCTCATAGTTAATTTCAAAAGCTCAGAGAACTCTTGGGGTTGGTGACTGAGGCAGGAAAGACATGTTTGCTGATGGACTCATCTAAAAATAATTCTGTGCTTCCTCTAGGGTATGTGTTTAACTTCTGGTCAGAGACCTTGCAGAGGAGAGAAAGAGAGCAAAGAGATTCTCCTTCTCTAATGTTTTTTAAAAAGTTAGGTACTAGATTAAGCTGAAATATGTAAAGGATCAGGCAAACATTGCCTTTTTCAAGTCACCTTAACTTTCTGTATTTTGTGGCTCTGGTTTATGAGAAGGAATTAGTATAAGGAGGGTCCTGGTTAGAGGTTTGAGTTAACTGTCTCAAATCATGAATTGAGGCTATATCTCCATTCATTATCTTATGTTTCATTAATTGCTATAATAGAGAAGGGGCTGTGATTGGTCTTGGTATGATACTAATTGTGCAAGACAAAGTCACTGGTTTCAGGCAAAACAATCTCTTAAACTGGAGTGAGTATGAGGAGGCTGGGAGATGAGTTAGGGGAAGAAGGACCTACTGTGATCTTATAACACAGGAAAAACATTGTTTTCCCTGGCCCCTATATTTAAGATCAATTATATATGTATACTTGGGATTGGATTTCTTCAGTGTGGGGCCCACCTGTAAGACATGGGGATAAGAATTGGAATACGAACATTGCTTATGAAATCATCACTGGTAATAAAGATGTCATTTTGTGCATTGGTCAGTTCATGCTGGTAACTTCCATTTTTTGTGTCCATCTCCATTGACTTGACTATTTCTCTAGTTCTCTGCTCTTCTTCCTTGGGTTTAGCAATCTAGATCTCTGTTTCTCCTCACATTTTTCTGGTACTCAGTTTGATCTTGGACTCAGGTAATTATTTACTCAGTCTTTTCTGGGTTGTATTTGGCACAATCGTGCCTTTATTTTTTTTTGGCCCTACCTTTCCTGTCCATATTTGGCTTTTGAATCAGTACTGGAAATAGTGACACAATTATGGAAGAAGAAAAATGATATGACATCTTAATGATGTTCTAAGTAATGACTCCATCAGTTACTGTCCTGTAAGTTATCCCATCTGGTTGGAGCCCTTATTTTTTATGGTAAAAATTTTGATGCCCAGCATGAGCAATATCATCTAAGTGGTCCCTTTTTCAGAATTGTCTAACCAAGGCATATACCATTTTTGTTGCTATATGTTACAAATGGAGTTCTTCATTCTGGAGATACTTGAGCAGAAACTGGACTTTCATCAGCGATGCTATAGAGAAGACTTTAACATAAAATAATATTTGGGTTAGATCACCTGTCATCGAGTCGTCTCCAAATCATGTTCCTTTTATCTTCAGCTTAGACTGCCACCTTTAAAACTACAGAGATCTCTAACTAATTCATGTTATGCTTAGTTGATAAGAGTACAACTGTAGTGTTCTTTGCTGCGATTCCACACCTCCTACCCTAGAAGTTTTCTCTCTTGAGCCACTTAAATCTCTCACTGAGACTGCTATTCTAGTCTCAAGCTGTGTCCTTGCTTGCACTGCTTGCATCCAGGCCCTACATAGAAGGTAGAATGATCATTGAAATAGGTAACTCATCCCTATTCTCCATGTGAGACCTTTAGTGCCTTCCTCTAACACTTGGATTAAAATAGAAACTCTTTTTTTTAATTTTTTAAATTAAATTTATTTTTTTTTAATTTACATCCAAGTTAGTTAGCATATAGGGCAACAGTGATTTCAGGAGTAGTTTTCTTAGTGCCCCTTATCCATTTAGCCCATCCCCCCCTCCGACAACCCCTCCAGTAACCCTCTTTTGTTCTCCATATTTAAGTATCTCTTATGTTTTCTCCCCCTCCCTGTTTTTGCTTCTCTTCCCTTATGTTCATCTGTTTTGTATCTTAAAGTTGTCATGAGTGAAGTCATATGATATTTGTCTTTCTCTGACTGACAAATCTTGCTTAGCATAATACCCTCTAGTTCCATCCACATAGTTGTAAATGGCAAGATTTCATTCTTTTTGATTGCCAAGTAATACTCCATTGTATGTATGTATGTATATGTATATATATATACCACATCTTTATCCATTCATCCATCGATGGACATTTGGGCTCTCTCCATACTTTGGCTGTTGTTGATAGTGCAGCTGTAAACATTGAGGTGCATGTGCCCCTTCGAAACAGTCTACCTGTATCCCTTGGGTAAATACCTAGTAGTGCAATTATTGGGTTGAAGGGTAGTTCTATTTTTAATTTCTTGAGGAACCTCCATACTGCTTTCCAGAGTGGCTGCACCAGTTTGTATTCTCACCAGCAGTGCAAAAGAGATCCTCTTTCTCCACATCCTCACCAGCATCTGTTATTGCCTGAGTTGTTAATGTTAGCCATTCTGACAGGTGTCAGGTGGTATCTCATTGTGGTTTTGATTTGTATTTCCCTGATGATGAGTGATGTTGAGTATTTTTTCATGTGTCTTTTGGCCATCTGGATGTCTTCCTTGGAGAAGTGTCTATTCATGGCTTTTGCCCATTTCTTCACTGGATTATTTGTTTTTTGGGTGTTGAGTTGGATAACTTATTTATAAATTTTGGATACTAACCCTTTATCTGATACGTCATTTGCAAATATTTTCTCCCATTCTGTCAGTCACCTTTTAGTTTTGCTGATTGTTTCCTTTGCTGTGCAGAAGCTTTTTATTTTGATGAGGTGTCAATAGTTCCTTTTTGCTTTCATTTCCCTTGCCTCCAGAGACGTTTTGAGTAAGAAGTTGCTGCGGCCAAAGTCAGAGAGGTTTTTGCCTGCTCTCTCCTCAAGGATTTTGATGGCTTCCTGTCTTACATTTAGGTCTTTCATACTTTTTGAGTGTATTTTTGTGTCTGGTGTAAGAAAGTGGTCCAGGTTCATTTTTCTGCATGTCACTGTCCAGTTTTCCCAGCACCATTTGCTGAAGAGACTGTCTTTATTCCGTTGGATATTCTTTCCTCCTTTGTCAAAGGTTAGTTGGCCATATGTTTGTCGGTCCATTTCTGGGTTCTGTATTCTGTTCCATTGATCTGAGTGTCTGTTCTTATGCCAGTACCATACTGTCTTGATGATTACAGCTTTGTAATACAGCTTGAAGTCCAGGATTGTGATCCTCCTGCTTTGGTTTTCTTTTTCAAGATTACTTTGGCTTTTTGGGGTCTTTTCTGATTTCATACAAATTTTAGGATTGTTTGTCCTCGCTCTGTGAAGAATGCTGGTGTTATTTTGATAGGGATTTCATTGAATATGTAGATCACTGTGGGTAGTATTGACATTTTAACAATATTTGTTCTTCCTATCCAGGAGCATGGAATATTTTTCCATTTTTTGCTGTCTTCTTTAATTTCTTTCATAAGCTTTCTGTAGTTTTCAGTGTATAGATTTGTCACCTTTTTGGTTAGATTTATTCCTAGGTATTTTATGGGCTTTGGTGCAATTGTAAATGGGATTGATTCCTTGATTTCTCTTTCTGTTGCTTCATTGTTAGTGTATAAGAATGCAACTGATTTCTGTGCATTGATTTTATATCCTGTGACTTTGCTGAATTCATGGATAAGTTCTACTGGCTTTTTGGTGTAATCTTTTGGGTTTTCCATATAGAGTATCATGTCATCTGTGAAGAGTGAAAGTTTGACCCCCTCCTGGCCAATTTGGATGCCTTTTATTTCTTTGTGTTGTCTGATTGCTGAGGCTAAGACTCCCAGTACTATGTTGAATAACAGTGAAGAGTGGACACCCCTGTCTTGTTCCTGACCTTAGGGGGAAGCTCTCAGATTTTCCCCATTGAGGATGATATTAGCGTTGGGTCTTTCATATATGGCTTTTATGATCTCAAGGTATGATCCTTCTATCCCTAATTTCTTGAGGGTTTTTATCAAGAAAGGATGCTGTATTTTGTCAAATGCTTCCTCTGCATCTATTGAGAGAATCATGTGGTTCTTGTTCTTTCTTTTATTGATGTGATGAATCACATTGATTGTTTTGTGGATATTGAACCAGCCCTGCATTCCAGGTATAAATCCTATTTGGTCATGGTGAATAATTTTTTAATATATTGTTGGATCCAGTTGGCTAATATCTTGTTGAGGATTTTTGCATCCATATTCATCAGGGAAATTGGTATATAGTTCTCCTTTTTAGTGGGGTCTTTGTCTGGTTTTGGAATCAAGGGAATGCTGGCTTCATAGAAAGATTTTAGAAGTTTTCCTTCCACTTCTATTTTTTGGAACAGCTTCAAGAGAATAGGTGTTAACTTTTCTTTAAATGTTTGGTACAATTCCCCTGGAAAGCCATCTGGCCCTGGACTCTTGTTTTTGTTTTTGTTTTTGTTTTTTTTTTGAAGATAAAATAGAAACTCTTAACCATGGTCTAGACTAGGAGGCAGCAAACTCTTTCCGTAAAGATCTAGAAGATAGTAGATATTTTAGGCTTTGATAGTCATGAGGATATTATTTAAAAACATATGTAACTATTTAAAATGTAATCTTTCAAAAATGTATAAAAAAACATTCTTAACCAGTGGGTCTACAAAAGCGGGTAGCATCCCATATTTGGCTTGTGGGCAATAGTTTTTGCTGGATGTTGGTAGAAGGTCTTTACCTCTCAGACTTGATCTCCTAATGTTTCCCTCTTGTGCAACATCTCCAGATGTGCCAGACTTTTTGTCTTATTTTCAAACACTCCAAGCTCATTCTCACCTCAGGATGTTTCCACCTACTGGTGATTGTGCCAAGGATGTCCTTCCCTGATTTTTCCATGTGTGCCTCTTTCTCATTAGTTTATTCACTGTGAGATGTCACCTCATTAGACAGACTTTCCCAGACAGATTTTTCTAATCTTCCTCCTGTCCCCACCCCAACCCTGATTACTTTCTACCACATCATCCCTAGTTATAGACATATGTCCTTTACTGCACTTATCACTCTCAGAAATGATCTTGTTTATTAATGTACTTGCTGATTTGTTATCTTTTCTTACACTAGAATGTGACCAACATGAAAATATAGACCTTATGTCCCTTATTCTCTACTGTGACTTCATTGAATTGGTGCTTTTAGCTATGGCTACTGGAGTGTATTGTCTCCTTAGAAAACCAACTTGGTCCACAACTTAAAATTCTGGATGGTACAGTTTTGAGTTTTGGAGTATTAATCTCAGACATTTAAATCATGATACCTTCTGAAGCATACATCATTTCTGATACATCAAAGTGTATTTAGATTTAAGTAGTCATGGTAAATTAGCCTTTAGTAAGGCTACTATTATGCCATAGTCATGTTTGCTTAATGACTAATATCTTCAAGGCTAAATTTGTATCATATTTTATATAATACTCTAATAGATACTATTTATATCTTGGATTGCCATCCATTTGCCCTTCATTTTTTTTAAATACGTTTTTCTGTTTTTCCTAAATCTTATGAGTATATACCTGTTTGTGTGTGTATGTTCGATATAAAGCTCTAGCAAAGGGTTTCTAAGAATTTATCCAGGTACAGAGTTGTCAAATAAAAACTTGGGCAGCAGTAAAGGGGCTACAGAAATATTGCTCTCTCCAATATTGGTGAGACACATATTTCATATTTAATTCAAAAGTGAAGATGTACAGCACACAGAGACATATGCATAAGGATGTTTATGGAAGCCTTGATTATAACAGCAAAAATTTCTAAAGAATCTCAAACGTCTGTCACTAAGGGGTTGGTTCTATAATTATGGTATGAATATATATTACGTTGAAATGATGATGTGCATTATTAATGTGGAAAAATATCCACTACATGTTATTTTTTATATTATTAAAATTATTTTTAATGTTTATTTATTTTTGAGAGAGAGAGAGACAGAGCATGAGCAGGGGAGGGGTAGAGAGAGAGGGAGACACAGAATCCAAAGCAAGCTCCAGGCTCTGCGCTGTCAGCACAGAGCCTGACACAAGGCTTGAACTCACAGACTGCGAGGTCATGACCTGAGCTGAAGTTGGACTGAGCCACCCAGGTGCCCCCTCCACTACATATTCTTAAGGGAATAAACAAATTACACACTCATCTAATATGCAAACTACCCATCTCATATGATTTCTATTTTTGTAAAAAGAAAACAAGTCATATAAGCACAAAGGCATGTGTACATAATATAAAGGGAAATACATCTTAAAGAATATCTTGTCACTCTAGGATGTTTATAGTGGTATTAGTGGGCTTGGTGGTATTACTAATTATCTATAATATTTTTATAACAGTCATTTGTTACTTTTATTAGAAATAATAAAGATAAATGTATAACATTTATAAATATATGAATATATTTCTATAAATCTAAAAGAAATATTCTGTGAGTTAAGTCAAAATTTATATTACCTCCTAGACACCCAATTTAATTCTCTTCCCATTTGGAAGCTGTAGGATTGCCCTGTGGTCTGAGAAGGGATAAATTGAGGGAGCATACCTAGCTAATTTTACTAAACCCAATACTTAGTGTACAGAAGGAAGGAGATTCATGTGTTTTTAAAAAATTATACCTGATCCAGGGAAATACTCCAGTGGCTAAATTGGCTTTCATTACTTATTTCTCCTATACTATGGTCTTTGTGCACTTAAGAGTTATTCAGACCGTGGTTTTATTCTATGTGTTTATTAGTATCATGTTGATTCACATCCACAAAAGTAGGTTACCGGATGAAGGTTCTCTTTTTGTCACCATAATTCAGTCTTTCTTGAGCCTAACTATAATACCTTTCCAATACAGTATATTGAATCATGTCTCAGGAGAGGAATCTCTCTCTGATTTATACACACATCCACTTTTGTTGTCACTCAAATACTGAAATATCTATTGCTCCATTTCAGGCTTTATTAATCTTTTTTAAAAACTCCATTTCAGTGGAATTCTCTGCTACATGCGCATATAAATGGTATTGGATGTTTTATACTCCCAGGAAGCATCTTCAACAAGGTTACAAACCCTTCAGGGGATAAGGAGGGAAGCAGTCACATAGGGAAGGAAGAAAGGCAAAAATTCATAGTGACATGCTATATTTTTTCCTGGCTCATGTTATGTTATGTTATGTTATGTTATGTTATGTTATGTTATGTTATGTTATGTCACGTTATGCTATACTATGCCATATTATGATATTTTGTATTTTTTACTTTCATGGACTTGTGAGGCTTTTATTCACCTTTCTTCACTATGTATTTCTATATAAATATGACATTTTGATGTGGCCATTTCATTTATATTTCAGTTGAACGTCCTCTCTTTGGTTTAGTCGCCATAGCAAAAATTTTTTTATGTTTATGACTCTATCAGATATTCAAACACTCTTTTCTTCCATTAAAAATATCAATTGAGTTACTTGATTACCTTTTTTGTTCTTCAGGAACAAAGTTAGTGAGTGCTGCTTATTTCTACAAGAATAAAGTTGATATCTTTCTAGAAATATCTTGAGCAACTGTCAACAGACACTTTCTTTTTAAGTGGAAAGACTGGTTTTATGGGGAAAAAGGAGAGAGAAGCGGCAAGGCATAGGGAGAGAATATGAACATGCCTAAGGGACGGGAGAGGGGGAGGAAGAAGGAGAAAGCACAACTTAGGTTAAAATGTGTTTTCTGGTAGAGACTAAGGTTGGTCTTAACTTCTTAAGAAATGGAATGAATCTCTTCTGAGCCATCATTGGGTGGCTGTTAATTAAATGATACCACATCTTCTTATCTTCAGACTTTCATAGCTCTGCCGCTAAGTGCTGAACTTGCTTTTTCAACAGATAAGGTTTTCCTTTGGCGGCTACCTGTAACTTTCGATGAAAGCTTAAAGCTTCGACTGCTTTAAAGTTCTTGTTTTATTCACTTGCTAAGCAAATACAAGTTGCTTAATTTTGCTGACTAAAATTAGTTAAGCAGTAATAGAAAAGATTAGGAGCTATCTTCTTACTCTGTAGTTTTTTTTCCAGATTTAAAGGAGTAAGATATTAAAGGTTGTGTATTATTCTGCAGGAATTTCCAAGCCAGAGCCCCTTGACACTTATGCTTGTTGGTGATTAGACTTTTTTGGTTTGTTTCTGTTTCTGTCTGATTGGATTTTTATTTAGTTTTGCCTTTTCTCCTGTTTCCCCTCCTGTACTGGAGCCAAGCATCATGAATTTAGAAAATGTGGTACTTTACAAGAGTTGCATATAATTCGCTAATAGGCCATTCTGTCCCTTATGGAAATTTATATTCTCTGGGGCTGAGCCAGGATGCTCCAGGTAAGCTCCGCTGGTTTCTTTTGCGTGTCTGCAGTCCTGTTGGGGGACCCCAGCCACAGGCATGGCAGGCCTTTAGTCACTTAGGAGGCAGAGGATAGACGAATGCACCATGGCTGTGTTTGCTTCCGTTCTGTTTAGGTGAGAAATTGGAATCCATACTCAGGAATGAGAAACGTGTAGTTTTAAAATACGACTTTGAAGGATCTACAATATGTCATTGTACTTGTCCCTGGATCTTCTTGGTGAAGAAGCTGGTCCACATCCTACTTTAGGGACATTTTTTTTTAATGTTTATTTTTGAGAGAGAAAGAGACGGAGTGTGAACAGGGGACGGGCAGAGAGAGAGGGAGACACAGAATCTGAAGCAGGCTCCAGACTCCGCGCTGTCAACACAGAGCCCAACGTGGGGCTGGAACTCACAAGCTGGGAGATCATGACCTGAGCCGAAATCGGACACTTAACCCACTGAGCCACCCAGGTGCCCTTAGGGACTTTTATTATGCTTTCTTTTTCTTGTGTTTTCACATTCTCCGAAATTGTCATTGTGTTTTCTTCACCTGAATTTTTGTCTGTTTCCTCATGCTATTGTTTTGTCTCTTGCTTCAGTAAATTCCTCACCCAGGATGCTTTTAGTGTAAGGTATTTTGTTTCCAGGGGTCAGTTTAAGTCTAGCAGCTTTATTGGGCCCTACATACTTATGCAACTCATCCCTGCTACTCCTTGTCCTCTTTGAAATCAAAACTTTGCCTGGGACACACACACACACACACACACACACACACACACACACACTACTTTAATAAAGGCACACTGTAACAAATGATATTCTAGGTAAAATCTTGGGGTAGGAGAGATCCTTCGGACTGGGGAGAAGAAGAAAAATCCATCAACAGGGTACCTGGGTTGCTCAGTCGGTTAAGCGTCCAACTTCAGCTCAGGTCATGATCTCACAGTTTGTAGGTTTGAGCCCTGTGTGAGGCTCTGTGCTGACAGCTCAGAGCCTGGAGCCTGCTTCAGATTCTGTGCTTCCCTCTCTCTCCCTCTCTCTGCCCCTCCCCCACTCATGCTCCCTCTCTCTCTCTCTCTCTTTCTCTCTCTGAAAAATAAATAAACATTAAAAAAATCCATCAATGAATATTTTTTATACTTTTATTCTAGGTAAGCCATTGGTGTTAAACCTGAAGAAACACTAAATAGGTTTCCTTGTCTTAGAGGGTTATATTGTAGGACACAGACACATATAGGACACAGAAGCCATCACAAATCATGGCAGGAAATAACAAAGTCAAACTAATGGTGGAGGCAGGAAGGGTTGGAAGGCTTGGGAGGAAGCAGGGGTGGGGGTGTAAGTCAAGAAAGCCTTCATACAGAATTTGGGCTTTTACGGAGGGGGGATAGGGGATGATTTGAACAAAGGTGAAAAGTGAATGCATTACTATGGACTGGTAAGTAAATCCGCAAGGATAGAATATTCCTTTGCTGTGATTTAAAATTTCCTCAGACAAAATGCAAGAGGAGTGAGTCTAGAAAAGCTTGTTCGTGCTTATGTCCCTTTTCAGGCTCCTTACCTGGGACTCTTTATAAGATAGGGGAGTCAGCTCAAATTCTGTATAAGACAACAATCTGCTTGCTACCTCTGGTCTACAGCATGATGAGCTCTTTTGCTAAGAGGCCAAAGGTATTTTCTGCATGGATTTTCTTTTTCGATGATAGCTTTTTGCCATCTGACCCCTAGTGCTCTTGAGGGTTGCATCCCAAATGGTTTGCAATGGTAAGCCAATGGCATTCCATTTTGCTGCCTGGGCCACACTGAACAGAGTGAGAAGAATAGAACGGAGCATATATTTTTACAGGGCATCCACCATTCATGGCAGCACTGTGTGATGTATCAAAAGAGAATGTGTAGGAGAAATGGAGCAGCTCAGGCTAGGAGAGAAAGACGCAATACATATTCCAACGGGAGAGAGTAAAAGAAAAAGAATACAGAAAGGAAATATAGTTGGCAGAGACCTGACAGACAGGTGCCAAATAAGAGAATGGCAACTTATCCTTTGGGGGATAATATCTATCACTGAAAATGACTTAGCTCAATTCATAATCATTGTCATAGGGCACAAATTAACTTCTCTCTAAGATGTCAGCCATCCTGTATAATGGTGCACTGTTACATTGTTGAAAATATATTTGTTGAATCCAACGAAGCATGATAAATTCTAAGCAAGTGGAAATACATTACGAAGTGAGGAGAAACTGATTTGCAGTAAAAGCCAAACATTCAGCCCAGGAGAAAGATGCCGACTGAAGTTAAGTGCAAGCTCCATCATTAGAAGCAGCTATGGACAATTGGGTAACACACATACTTAAATAGTAGTGTTCCAAGTGGCTAAACTTTTACATTGCAGTCACATGCCAGCTCTAATTTTCAATGGTAACCCGTGATGTTAGGAAAGGCTTGAGGTTTATTCAGGAGTTAAGAGAGTGGATTGTTTCCTATTTTGACCAAAAAGAAAGCTTCGGGAAAGATACAGGTAAAAGGTAACCAATCCACCAATTCTATAAGTGTTGAAAAACCATGTCATAAGTTAAAAGATATTTATTGAGCAATGTCTCTGTGTCAGGGGCTGTGAATGTTAAAGTTCAGAGTCGTAACGTAGGTGGGAGGACAAGGCAAACATTGGGAGGATCCACGATGCAAAAGCAGTGAAGACGAAGGGGCAAAACACGTGTTAGAGAAAGGACTTGCCATGGAGTTATACGGTGAGGAGGTGACCCCTCTGGGACAAATTCAACAGGGAAGGCTGCGAACATGCTTTATATATCCAAACAAAAGTACAGAAGGTGGGGAGAATGGCAGAAGACACCCAAGCGAGCTTTGCGGGTCGAGAGGGTTTACTGTCCTGATTAATCACCGAGTTTGCTTCGGGAGGTAAGTGAGAGTTTGGCTGGAGACACGGGTGAAGCCCACTTGTGGGAAATTTTGCATATCAGGCCAAGGAATTAGGACTTTTTTTCCTCTGGGTCTGCGGGACGCCAACAAATTCTGAAGTGACAACATGTTTCCAGAAGGTTTTTCTTATGTAGGGTGGAATGTAAAGAAGAGATATAAAGCTTATGGCATCTATTCTAAAGTTCCTACAGGAATTGAGTCATGATATGATAGGGAACATTTAGAGAAAGAAACAGATTTAAAGTAGCGGTGAAAGATTACTTACATGAGGTTTTGAGTGGAGCGCAGTGAGTGACAAAAGGTCCAAGAAGATGCTTGTGAGCTAAGTGGAATTAAGTCAGACACAAAAGGACAAATAATGTCTACTCCACATACATGATGTTCTTAGAATAGTCAAATTCATAGAGACAAAAAAAATGGAAGAGTGGTTACCAGAAGCTGGGGGAGGAAGGAATGGGGAATTAGGGTTTAGTAGGTACAGGGTTTCAGTGTGGAATGATGAAAAATTTCAGGAGATGGGTAACAGTGATGGTTATACAACAATATAAATGTACTTAATGCTGATGAATTATGCTCTTAAAAATGGTCAAAATGATGAATTTTGTGTTATGTACATTTTATCACAATAACAAAAAAATTCTTAAAAAACGAGGAAGGTTCTTGTGGTTTGAGCATAGTGATCAGGGGGGATTGATGGGCTGAAGGGATAGATCATGAGGAGTCGCCAGCTTTGGGGGCCTAGATATGGCTCATTTCAGTATACTAAGTTTGAGGAAAGAGTATATCCAAGTGGAAATATTTTTCAGGGTCTTGCAAAGTTCTCAATGGTCAGAGAGGGCTTGGGTATGATGGCTGGGTATGATGGAAGCCTGTCAAAACAGGAGGCATTTCTAGCCAACTGTTTCCCACACTTGGAAAATTGCTAGTCTGGATGCCTCTTCTAAAGTGAGATGCTAATCTTCTTCCCTAGACTTCTGTCTATGAAACACAGGAGAAATAGTTTGAAGGGAACTTCATTATGCATTTGAGCTCTTCAATAGGTTCAAATAAAGGAGGAAAGAATTAAAGAGGCCATGTCAGGACAAGGAACAGGAATACGCAAGGATTTGTTTTCTTAGAACATTTACTTTAAAATATAGTTTTGTGTATATGTGTATGATTTTTAGTGCATGTATTTTAAAGTTTATTTATTTTTGAGAGAGAGAGAGAGAGAGAACGAGCAGGGGAGGGACAGAGAGAGGGAGACACAGAATCCAAAGCAGGTCCTAGGCTCCGAGCTGTCAGCACAGAGCCCGACACAGAGTCAAAACCCACACACCATGAGATCATGACCTGAGCTGAAGTTGGATGCTTAACTGATTGAGCCACCCAGGTACCCCTAGTGCATGCATTTTATTTTTTTATTTATTTTTATTTTTTTTTCAACGTTTATTTATTTTTGGGACAGAGAGAGACAGAGCATGAACGTGAACGGGGGAGGGGCAGAGAGAGAGGGAGACACAGAATCAGAAACAGGCTCCAGGCTCTGAGCCATCAGCCCAGAGCCCGACGCGGGGCTCGAACTCACGGACCGCGAGATCGTGACCTGGCTGAAGTCGGGCGCTTAACCGACTGCGCCACCCAGGCGCCCCTAGTGCATGCATTTTAAACCTATGGGTTTGTCATTTCTCCTTTGTAGGTGAATGGTGTGGCTTGTCTTTTGAATGAGCTAAGATTATTCCTCCAGCTGTAGTTAGATGTTTCCTTCTTTGCTCCAAACTTAATTGAAAAGGGAAACACAGATTTACTAAAGAGAGCTTTAGGATTAACTTCTGAGTTTATTCAGGAGATTCAAAACCTTGGACCTCTCAATAACTGGATTCTCAATGTCTGGTCAAGTTCTCTCTGGTCACAGAAAGAGATATCCAGCAAAACAGATAGATGATTGACAATTCATGAATTTTTATAATTTTGTTGAATGTTTTGTGAGGTATCTCCTATTTATGTAATATATCATTAGACATTGTGGCAATGAACCATCTTTGTTAATTGCTTCATGCAAGTTCTTAAAGCCTGTTGTTTTTAAATATATATAATTTACATCATATGTATATGTGAATTTAAGCAATAAATATTTGCAGTCACTAGAAACCCAGTGAGCATACTATTCTATCACTGTGGGGCACATTTATTTTCAATTGAACTTTAAATATATTTGGCGAGCTTCTTTATCTTGTTTAATATCTTTGTATCTTGTATTTCAAAATCATTAGTTTTGCTTATATTGGTATTTAAAACATTAAGATTCAAAAGGAATTGTTTTTACAAAAATCAGACCTTCTACTCGTTGCAACTGTAGGCAATATTTAAAAATCTTATCAAGAATACATTGCAGGTGAATACCCTAAGGCTCTTAGTTTAAATAACTTCCCTAATGTTAGATAGTACTAAGTGGCATATTCAAACCCTGGTCCCTAATTTGAACCCAGGATTTTATTTGCTGTGCTCCTCCTCCTTTGGCACAATTAATTATAGATGAATGTATAAAGTCAGTTGCATCTTTGTTGATATTAAGGAAAGGTGGTAAACAGATGAGTCATGAGCTGTAGGTGACCCTTACATAGGTTTTATTGGCTTGCACTGTTTTTTAAAATTAGGGGCGCCTGGGTGGCGCAGTCGGTTAAGCTCCGACTTCAGCCAGGTCACGATCTCGCGGTCCGGGAGTTCGAGCCCCGCGTCAGGGTCTGGGCTGATGGATCAGAGCCTGGAGCCTGTTTCCGATTCTGTGTCTCCCTCTCTCTCTGCCCCTCCCCCGTTCATGCTCTGTCTCTCTCTGTCCCAAAAATAAATAAACGTTGAAAAAAAAATTTTTTTTAAAAAAATAAAATAAAATTAATAACAATTGTTTAAAATACACACACATACATAGCAATCTAGATTTTGAATTCTCCAACAGTCAAAATAGCTGACAATACTTGCACACATTCTTGTATGGCAATTTTTGGTTGGACTGAGTAGTGTCTCCATCTCTGGTTTACTGTCTTCTCCAGCACTTTACCATCCATCCTACCTCATGCATTTTTGTCAATACGTTTTTCCCATGAAGGTATCTTAACTTAGGATCACTGACATTAATAATATAGAAATAAAAAAATTAAGGACTGTTCACTGAAGCATGACCTCAGCATTTAGAAAAGAGGTTAAGAAGTTCTCAACCAAAGCTGAGCTCTATTCCACTCTCAGTGGTAAAATGGACTGATGGCTTTCATGACTTTGATTACCAGAATAATTTCTGATTGAGAAGAGAATGGAATTAAAGGATTCACAAAGGTTTTATTATATCTTGCCATGTCTTTAGAGCCAAAGTGAAAAATTTGCAGGTGGGTTTGGGATGTGCTAACAGTCCAGGCAATTCAGGCCAAAAGCTCATAGTTGGGTTCCAAGTAGTTTCCCATAGTGGCCTTCCACTAACAGTAATCCATTTAGGTGAGGTCCATGGGCTGTCCACACTGTGCTCCCTGAGTGAGTTAGATCCATTATAGAGGGCATTTCTGTATAAAAAGAGTGGTAATGCTTTAGAGGAACCTCAGGATGTGTCCTCTGAAGCCAGTAAACAAAAGACTATGGTACCAACTTTTTTCCAGGGGGCACTGATCAGTTGTGATAAATTAGTGTTTTATCCATCACACAGTTTGGTCCAACTCTTGAAATCTTCAAATACTTTTTTTAGAGAAAGAAGGAAAGGGGAAAATGTAGAGGCTGGAAACATATACCACCATTTGATTTGTTTAGACACTTTTCTCCTGAAAGGGCAGTAAACGTCCTCACCTTATTTTATGGCCAGGTCTTTTTATGTTTGTGCAGCTCCGTTCTCCAGATCCCCCTTCACGCATCATTCCATTCCATCCTGCAGTAGCCAGGTAGTGCTGCTGGGAATGATGTTGCTGCTTCAAACATGACGATTTGGCTGCTGCGTTTGTAGCACTGTTGGATGTTTTGCCTTCCAGAGAAGGGTATTAAATGGGATCAGGCACCACTCCAACATTTCATCCGTCTTTGCATTTGGAAATATATCTCAAAGTTTGGATCTCCATTTGAATGTGGGTCAGTAACCTAAGTGAACAACTTTTCTTTTACAGTTTCCTTCCAAAACTGATTGGACTTGCCATGCTGCATTCTTTTATTTTATTGTCTTCCTTGCACCACAGAAATTTCCCAAGAAAATATAACCTGGAGAAGAAAAAATAAAACATAAGCATCAGAACCATGCCTTAAAACAAAGGGTTATGGGATTATTTGCATACCTTCCATATAATGATGTTAGCATGTTACATTGGTTTAGAATTGAAAATATTTTCACTGTGTCACCTGCATTGCCTTGTGTGTTTTAACTTAAGGGTTACCTGTCCAAACTCTCTCTCTCTCTCAGAGCTCTACCAAATGTCACCCATCTTTATACCATGACTGGTATTTTCATCCTCTGGTATGGATAATCATGTCGTAGGTAGCTAACATCTTTCCTTGGTGTTTAGCTCCCATGCAACATAGGAAAAGTGTATCTTTAGGGCAGTCTTTTGCTCCCCATTTGTAGCCACTTTAAATCTATGAACCAGAAGTTAAATTACTAGAATCTAGTATTAGCAAATATTAGATTTGCAAGCTTCATAAGGCCGTCGATGGACTCACACTTCCCAGTTGCATGTATGTTAACATGGATTATTCCTAGTCTCCAGAAATGCCCTTCCCTCAGGGTCAGAAAGTGTTGTCATGCCACTCTTTACCTTCCATTTCTACTTAAAATGGCTCTGTCACCAATTCTACCCTGACATCATCAGATTTTCTCTTGGACTTAAAGTCCTCTTTGTGAGAAGAACTTTCCAGGGCTTTCTCATTTATTTGATCCTTTAGTTTACCAGGGATCAGCCAACTATGGCCCGTGGGCCAAATCTGACCTACCACCTGTTTTTGTAAATAAACTTTTATTGAAACACAGTCATATTTATTTATGTATTGACAATGGATGCTTTTTCTCTGCCATGTCAGAGTTGAGTAGACTTGAGTAGACTACAATGGCAGAATTTCTAGAGAATTAATGGCTCGTGAAACCTAAAATATTTACTCTCTGGTCCTTCGCAGAGCAAGTGTGCTGTTGAACTATGCATTCATTTAAAACACATTTATTGAGTGTGTAATATTTTATTATGTGCTCAATGATATCGATCTAAGTAGAAAGGTTATAATCCTTTCTCTTAAAGAGCTAACAGTCTTGTGGAGAGACAGACACATCAGCAATAGCTTAAGCAGAAAACATAATAAATGCTTTAAAAATGAATTTAGTAGATAATGAGTTTAGAATAAAGAACATGTAACTGCTGAGAGGAGCATAAGAGGTGGTATAGAAGAGGGCTTCATGAAGAGGCCATCTTTGAATTTTTGACTTCTAAGACAAAGAGAGGTTATCCAGGGAGAGGATGGGGACCCCAGGTGATGTTCCTTGCAGAAGGAGAAACATGAACAAAGTCACAGATTAAGGAGAGAACAGGACTTCTTTGGGAGACAGTAAATAGTTCAGTTTGGCTAAAACCAAAAGGGCCAAAGGGCAGTCACCAGCTAAAAACCTTGTACTATGTGGAGTTACTGGTTTATAGAATGGTGTAGTGGAGAACAGGGGAATAGGAGTAAGAGTTGTGTAGATACTTGCTTGTTTGTGTAGATACTTATGGGGCTTCTCTATATACCCACCTTTCTAGCTTGGCTATCCTCTTTCCTTTGGGAAGCTCTTCTTTTTGGGGAAAGCAGGAGGAGAAAAATTTCCATTCAGGTGAAATCACTATCTTCTCATTTCAGCTTGTTATTTTGGAAGGGTGTTTTTTTTGGGGGGGGGTTAGGTTTTGTTGGGTAGGTTTTTTTACTCTTTGTTGCAAGGAGAAGGACAGGGTTATATTCCATTTACCCCAGTAAGGACCTGTGCATTGTAGGGAATCCTGACAATTGTTCATGATTATTACAAGACATAAGGAGAGTATTCACTGGAAGAATTAGTTCAGGTGGCAAGACTGCTTACATAATTGCCTGTTTTCTTAGTGTCAATTGGGGCTTTTTGATGCTTGAAATAAGTCGCTTTTTATGTGGCAGAAGGAATTAAGCAAAAAGAATGAAAAGAATAGGTTTTCTTTGCTGTGTGAGAACTATTCTGACTCTTTAATTAAAATATATTATTAATTAGTAGATAACACTAATGGAGATTAAAACCATCAGTCAATGTATTTCCTTTCCATCAGAAATGATGTTTTTAAACTTCTTACTGTGGTATTTATCTTTGTTCAACTTTAAATCCCTCTCAGCCCTCTTTGAAGTCTTAAAGAAAAGTGTTTGCTATCATACATCAGAGCTCAGAAATATTCTTCCAAATTCTTGATCAATTGGGTTATCCAAAGGGTAACAGTAACTAGCATTTACATAGAACTTTCAGCATAAAAAGTGCCTTTAACATGGATTATCTCATTTACCTTCAAAAACTTGTGAGGTACATGCTATCCTTACATCTCAGAAGCTGGAAATGGAGGTTTCATGAAGTTAACTGTTATCCTCAAGATCTTATACTAAGTAAATGCGGAGTTCAGAATCAAAATGCTGACTTCAAAGACTGTGAGGTTTAAATTCTCCTGGACAGATTTCTTTCTTTCTTTCTTTCTTTCTTTCTTTCTTTCTTTCTTTCTTTCTTTCTTTCTTTCTTTCTTTCTTTCTTTCTCCTTCCTTCCTTTCTTTCTCCCTCTCTCTCTTTCTTCCTCCCTCCCTCTTTTTTCTCCTTTCTTTCTTCCTTCCTTCCTTCCTTCCTTCCTTCCTTCCTTCCTTCCTTCCTTCCTTCCTTCCCTTCCTTCCTTTCCTTTCCTTCCTTTCCTTCCTTCCTTCCTTCCTTCCTTCCTTCCTTCCTTCCTTCCTCCTTCCTTCCTTCCTTCCTTCCTTCCTTCCTTCCTTTCCTTCCTTTCCTTCCTTCCTTCCTTCCTTCCTTCCTTCCTTCCTTTCCTTCCTTTCCTTCCTTCCTTCCTTCCTTCCTTCCTTCCTTCCTTCCTTCCTTCCTTCCTTTCCCCCTTCCTTCCTTCCTTCCTTCCTTCCTTCCTTCCTTCCTTCCTCTGAAGTAATGGACACATGTGACCAGCAGTGTCAGAAGCAATGGCTCCTTGCCATCAGAACCAGTCACAGAGGAAGGATAGGCTTCTCAGATGAAGTAATGTGGACCATCTGTGCTCATTCAAGCAGAAGACTCACTGTAGAGATTTTTTTCTCCTTTCTGGCTACAGTCGACTTTTGCAGGCCAAGCACAGTCCACAAGCAGAGAGCACAGTTCTAAATAAAGGTCAACATTCAAACTCACATAACTCTCTTCCTCTCTCCTTCTAAATACTGGCTGTATCTCTATAGCTGCAAGGTCCTGGATCCCCTTGGCTATTTCTTTATTTAAATGACCTCTGTAGGCTTGCCTTGTCAATTTGACAATTGTAATTAATTCAAGTATTATATTTTGAGCACCTATGATGTGTTAAAAACTATGCAAAGTGTCCCAGATAGAAAATTATATAAAAGAATAGGCATATAGTAAACTCTTCCTATTCAGAAAACTTTCATCTTGGCTGCTCTTCTTGGTTCTTGATTCTTCTGGGCAACTTTGGTCTTTTGGAGCCCACATTCCCATGTAACGGTGTTGGTGATGATACCCGAAAGACTTGGTGCAGGTTTGATGCTGACAGCTGCCATGAAAACAAGGCTTTTTCAGATGATTTTGGATCAAATGTTTGTAAGAGTCTTAGAAATTACCTTCAAAGTCTAATGAGCATCATTTGGTTTTAGGGAAGGAGGATAAGAATGTGGGGAAGGGATACAAATGAAAATGGTCTCTCTCTTTCTGGCTTTCCTCTTTTATCATTTGACCTAACTTGTTAGCTCAGTGGTTTCCAGGTACTGCTTAATAGACCAATGTTTATCTGTGATCACATTAGCCAAGTCTTGAGAAAATAAGGAACACGCGTTTATAAATTTTCTTTTAGAAAATTATGGTGGTGATCAACAGTTTGAAAGGAAAACAATTGCTTGGCAAAATAGTTTCTCTTTTTTTTTTGTAGATTTATTACAACTTTTGGGGCACTTTTTATGGCTCATTAAATACAACTGTCTAGGCACGACCTTATGTGGCAGTCTTAACACCATCGTCACTCTGGCCGTAATGTGACTTCCATCTTCCCCATGATTAGCTGCTTCTTCCCCCAGGCTCTGCTCTTTCCTTCTTTGTACTTACTGATGCCTTCTAGGGCCACTTTATTCCGATGACTTGTTTGTTTTCCATTAGAAGATGATCTGAGGCTTTATGTATAAGAGGAGATATGGGACTACAGTGTTGGATATGATAATCACAATGTTTATTTTCTAAGTGTTTAAAGGAGGCAGTGTGAAGATTGAAAAGAACTTGGCCTGAGGATTGCTAACTGTGTGACCTTTGGCAAGATGCCTAATTTCTTTAGTTTTAATTTACTTATATGCAGAATGGAGATAACAATGTGCATTTTGTAATTACTTTTCTTTGGGTAAAGATGAAAGGAGATAATGATGTAGAGTGTTTGAAACAGGATCTAGCACATATTAGCAGCATATATTAGCTGATCAAAAATGGAAGTTATCTTCTCCTTCTCATCCTTTTCATCATGTTATTGAAGCTCTGTTATTTGATACATTAAGAATTGTTGTGTCTTCTTGGTAGATTGACTCTTTTATCATTATGTTGTGTCCTTTTCTGTGTTTGGCAATTTTCTTTTCTCTGAAGTTCACTTTATCTGACAGTAGTATAGCCATGCAGCTGTTTTTTTTGATTGGTGTTTTCATGGTATATTTTTTCATCTGTTTGCTTTTAATCTACTATATTAGTATATTTTAAATGAGTTTGTTATAGGCAGGATGTACATGGGTCATTTAAACAAACTATTCAGATGATTTCTATTTGAAATTGGTGTATTTAAACCAGAGTGCCTGGGTGGCTCAGCTGGTTAAGCATCTGACTCTTGATCTTATAGTTTGTGGGTTCAAGCCCCACATCCATGTGCTTGGGATTCTCTCTCTTTCCTTCTCTTTCTGCCCTCCCCACTCATGTTCTGTCTCTCTCTCAAAAAAGCAAATCAGGGGCGCCTGGGTGGCGCAGTCGGTTAAGCGTCCGGCTTCAGCCAGGTCACGATCTCGCGGTCCGTGAGTTCGAGCCCCGCGTCAGGCTCTGGGCTGATGGCTCAGAGCCTGGAGCCTGTTTCTGATTCTGTGTCTCCCTCTCTCTCTGCCCCTCCCCCATTCATGCTCTGTCTCTCTCTGTCCCAAAAATAAATAAACGTTGAAAAAAAATTTTTTTAAAAAAGCAAATCAATAAAAACAAGTAAATAAACAAAATGTATATATTTAAACCATTTGCATTAATGTAATTTTTGATATGTTAGGATTTAAGTCTGTCATTTCACTATTTGTTTTGTTCTCTTTGGTTTTGTTTTTCTTTCCCTTTTCTTACTTTCTGGTCGGTTACTTGAATATTTTTTGGTGTCACATTTGTCTTATCTGTCGTGTTTTTATGTATACCTTTGTACAATTTTTGAAAATAGTTTTCTCAGTGGTTGCTCTAGAGATGACCTTATATTCCCCTTTAGGGATACACTAATTTATATCCCCGAAGTTCAAGTCAGCATACTCCACATGTGCTCTCCATTCCCCTAACCTCCCATGGGGTTCTGGGAAGAAAAGACTACCCTTATAGTGATACTTCTAAGTCTCTTCCTCAAGTAAACATGTAAACAGTATACCTGAGTGTGCATTTTAAACCACAAAAATAATACGTTGTAAAAAAAAATGGAATTTCCCACCACTACTTGCCATCCCTCTTTATATATACACTTTATTTTTGCTATTTATCTGCATATGAAACTATATAGAGATTTTCCGACCTTTTATTTTTTTCAACGTTTTTTTTTTTTTTTTTTTTTTTTTTTATTTTGGGACAGAGACAGACAGAGCATGAACGGGGGAGGGGCAGAGAGAGAGGGAGACACAGAATGGGAAACAGGCTCCAGGCTCTGAGCCATCAGCCCAGAGCCCGACGCGGGGCTCGAACTCACGGACCGCGAGATCATGACCTGGCTGAAGTCGGAGCTTAACCGACTGCGCCACCCAGGCGCCCCGTGATTTTCCGACCTTTTAAATAAGATTTTGAACTTGATTCATTTTCAGTGTTCAAGACCTGAGCACTGGTGAGTTTATTGACCCAACTGAGGAGTTATGACAACTCAGGAAACAGCTTGTTCCCCCAAATACAACTTATTTAGAATCAGAAGTAACCTCTCCTGAATTGTGTTGCAATTATTTCTTTGTTTTTAAACATATTAATGCCACCTACTTAGGTCTTCCTAAACAAAATTTAGGTTTTGCCTGGTTTTAAACTTTTATGTTTTTCTGTATCCTTCTGCTTGTGCTTAATATTACAGTTGTGAAATTCATTCATGTGGTGTTGGGTAGATACCTATCAACAGGAAAAATATATACAATCCACTAAAAATTTGGAAAAAGGCATCACCAGAGACTTCAGAAGAGGAAATTCAAATGGCCAAAATTATATTAAAAAGTACACAATGTCACTGGTAATCAGGCACATGCAAATGAAAATCACTAAACAGGACCACCATACACCTGCCAGACTGGAAAAAAATGAAAAAGTGTGTCAACACCGTGTGTTGATGAGAATGGAGACCAGTAAGAATTTTCATATGCTGCCGGTACGAGCAAAATTTAGTATGACCGTTTGGGAGAACACTCTGACACAATGCTGGGCAATATACCAACAATTCCTCCCTTATCTATACAACATAGAAACACTGGGGCGCATGTGAATCAGGATTCTTGTAAGGACTATTTACAGCAAGATTATTCATATTTCTTCAAACTGGAAGGAACCAAGTAAATCAACGGCAGTAGATTCATAAAATGGAGGACTATATATAGCAACAAAAGTGAGCACAGTGACATTCACGTCATATTTCAGTGAATCAACTTTGTTTTCTTCTTATCCATTTCATCAGTTTTTGACTATGTCTACTGACATTTTGGGAGTTTCCTTGAGCTAACATAATCTACAGAAATGTTTGATTTTGCATGTGGCAGATCTGACGCTTCACCATAGTTATGCCCACTTCTTACTCAAAATCTAAATGGCGTGTGGCATTTTTTGTTGTTCAGCCCAAAGAACAAAACAAAGTAGAAAAGCGTGGTGCTCTCAACAGGTCAGCACCGTGCAATCCTGCCTGTCATGCACTATGACCCCCGTTTTGAGAAAAGTCACTGGGAATTCTGGAAAACAAAATGCAACAGAGATCAAGCTAGCAGAAATAATTCAACTCAAAAGGAAAATATCATTGGGTGTTTATTTTGAGAGTCTCCGCCTGGGAACATTTGAAACGAAATCATTTTTCAGCAGGCTGTGACTGGACATAAAAACTGGTGAATGAGTTTTGCAAGTTTAGAGTTTTGTTTTGTTTTGAAACCATGAAGGATTAAGGAGGAATGGGGAAAAGATAGGGTTCCATCCTGAGCCCCTCAGTGTTCCGGTGGAGCACTAAGCATTCTACAGCTGGTTTAGACTTAGGAGATTTCATTCAAAGCCTATGGAAAGTAACCTGATATTATACCCTTTAGCATCAGTCTACAACTGCTCAAACAGCAGTATGTCTTTTCCAGGATGATTTTATGCAACTAGGCACTGCAGGTCTGGCAAAGCCCTGACACCATGCTCCCCCAGTCAGTTCTAACCTGTCAGCCGTGGGATAGCAATAGCAGACGTTTGCTCACCTGCTTTTGATAGCATTTGCTAAGTTTTCCAGGCATAAGTGCCAGACTTAAATGGCAGCATACCAGGATTATAGGTGCATTGGAGACTTTCAGTTATATTTCCAAGGGAGAATTTGGCTTTCAAACCCAAGCCTCCTTTTGCCTCCCGGCAATAAACCACTGCACTGCCGAGTAAGTATGTCATAGAGTCTTCTGAAGGGGAGGAAACAGACTATTAAGTGAAGATTCATAGAAGTGTCTACTGGGAGACACCCCAAAGACTGTCTGCCTACTCTCATTCTCTGTACTTTGACTGATCCAAGATCCGCCCCACAGTCTGCTGGTCTAAGGTGTCTGTAGCTAATCTGGCTTCACTTAGCATTCTTCTTCTGGAGTAGAGAGTTTAGCTTCAATTTACTGAGTCTGACCCCGATCCCTGTGGATAAGCCTCTTGCCATCTGGACCAAGTTTCCGTAGATCCTGAATGCTTGACCAATATTGCATTTGCAGCCATTGTACCCTGTTAGTCACTGGGTCTTCCGTTTTCCCACATGTAAAATGAAGGAATTAGACTAAATAGCTCATACATCTAGATTGATTAACTTTGGCCCAAGCTTGTCTTTGGACACGATGTCCTCCATCCTTTCCCTTGCCAAGACAAATTCTTGCAATCAGTCTGGAACCTGTTGGCTTAGCAAAATATCCTAAAGAGCAAAATACCCTAATATTCTGCCTAAGCTTGGCTAAACATTATCATTTCATGAGGATCCAGCAAGTCTTGCACTAGAATCTATCCTGAATATTGACAGAGACGGCTAACATGTTTAAACAACTAACAGCTAAACAACTGTTTAAAATGTTATTTTATAATATTTTTAAGATCAAGAGTTCGGAACTTTAGGTTCATAAGCTCTAGAAGTGGGTGTGCATACATCCTCATTTCCTGTATGAAACAGGGTCCAATGCTTTGATCAGTTTCTTCCATCAAAGACTTGAGAACCTCTGATTTGAGGTGTTCGTTTCTTGCATATTAGAAAAACATCCATTTAGGCAAATTTTGTAAATTTAACCAGTGCACCGTACATTGAGCATATGGATGTATATGTTAAGCAAACACCTTCCTGCTTGTTTCTTCTGAAACTTCAGTATCTGAATTTTAATGCAGGATAGCACAAGCAGACATCTCTGTGATTGCATTGATTTCCCATCAGCGTTGGGAAATCCCTTTCTCTGCCTTCCTCACATCTTTCTTCCCTTTCCCTTTCTCTGCCTTCCTCACATCTTTCTTCCCGTCCTTCACTGTTTCTTTTGTCTTCTTTCTCATCTTCCCCCTTTTCCTCCTCTTTCTGCTCCCTCTCCAATTTTCTTCTCTGTATCTCTGTCATCAAACAGTTTTAGGGTGGAAAGGATACCTTCTTCACCATTGTATTCTCAGCCCCAGAAGAGTTCCTGGCATATGGTAGTTACTACATGGATTTATTTAATGAACATATAAATGAAGCATCCAGAACGAATACTACTCTTATTCTTTCAATTGCAAGGCAGTCAGGTTTGATCTAGGGAATTGTGGAAAGTGCTCTTTGAGAAAAGTTCTGGGTAATCTGTGCTTCAGAAAAGTAAGATTTGCTCAAAGTAACCCAAATTCTCAAAATGAGCAAGTCCCTGGGTTTTGAAGTGTGTGTGTTGGTGGCCAGTTTCCAAAATGGCCTCTAATGATACCTGCTTGGTATCCATGCCCTTGTGTAGTCTTCTCATTATACCAGAGTTGGGCTGTGTGACCTAGAGCATATGGTAGAAATGATGATATGTCACTTCCAAGATTAAGTTATAATGCAGCTTCTGTCTTGGGATCTCTCTTGTGCTCTCTCTCTCTCTCTCTCTCTCTTCCCCCCTCTCTCCCTCTCTCCCTCTCTCTCTTTCTTTTTTTTTCCCCTTTAATTCTCTCTCTCTCTTTTGGATCACTGCTTGCTCTGGAGAAATCCATGCCATGAGAAGCTCTATAGAGAGACACACATGTTGAGGAACTGAAGTGTCCTCTTAAAAGCCATGTGAATGAGGTAGGATCCTCCAGACCCAGCCAAGCCTTATCTGATATAGACTGCAACCTCGTGAAAGAACCCTGACCCAGAACCATCAAACTAAGTCATTGCTAGATTATTGACCTACAAAAACTGTAAAATTATAAATGTTTATTGCTCTAAGCTGCTAAATTTGGATTAGTCTGTCATGTACCAATAGATAACTAATACAGTTGTTGGGTGACATCTTTGGGCGGTGTTAGAGTTTAATGAGCTGCCATTAGCTAACTAAGAGCATTTACTTTCTGTTTTGCTGATTAATATCCAGGTTGGAGCAGGCACAGATCTGACAGCTAGGTTATGACCTTGAGGAAATAAGTTTCCTCTTTGGAATTCCATTTTATCATATGTTAGCAAAGAAATTGACATTCTAGCACTATGTAATTTTTCTGCATGAAATCGAGCAAGTTCTATAAATCCTAATAATGCCAGAGTCAAATTGTTCCTTAAGGAGTACATTTCTTTTCCTTTAATTAACCACAGCTATATTAACTTTCTCACAAACGTAGAATCTATTCACCTTAGCGTAAGATTAAGCTCCTCAAATGCAGGAATGTCTTGTGTACTGCTATAGCTCCTCTTTTAGTATAATAATTGATACATGTGCAATTTAATAATTATATGTTGAAAACCGGAATTTCTGGAGAAGAGGAGCATCTTCTTTAATGGGTATTGTATCCATTGATACTGACTCTTAACTTTTTTTTTCTGCCTTTTGCTGATATTTTTGACAGGAAGAATCATCCTGCTTAGAACAAAAAGTAAAGAATAAAAGATTAGAAAAAAGGGGGAAATCAGAACTGGGTGGATCATCCTTTTGTGAGTTTGATTCTTTAAAAAAATTTTTTTGATCTTTATTTATTTTTGAGAGAGACAGAGACAGCATGTGAGCAGGGGAGGGGCAGAGAGAGAGGGAGACACAGAATCTGAAGCAGCCTCCAGGCTCTGAGCTGTCAGCGCAGAGCCCCATGCAGGGCTCATACTCACTAAGAATGAGATCATGACCTGAGCTGAAGTTGGACACCCATCCACCTAAGCCACCCAGGTGCCCCAAGTTTGATTCTTTAGTGTATTTATTTCTATATCTATAACTGAGTGAGTCTGTGTCTGTATATCAACATCTAGTCTATTTTTAGGTATCTCTCTTTATGATAGAATTAGTATAATTATAGGAAATTTTTTCTAATCTTCAGTAGATCTCTAACATGGATATGTTAATCTGCTACATTTTAGAAAACTTCACTAGAGTGAAACATCCATCCACTACTTACAGGTAAACAAATCAAAATGAGCATAACTAGTAACATCATTTTTTTAAACTTGGAAAGCCTTATCAATAAATGATATTGTTGTCATGGAATGTGTGCAGTGTAAATGCGTTTTCTTCCAGCTATACATTAGACTTTCACAAGGGCAAGGGAAATTGAAACTGTCTTTCTAATGGATCATAAATCTTGGAAATGATTTGAATTCATGGATTAAATGTCAGCTTTGAAAGTATTTGCTGATTTATCTTGGATCTTAAAAGAAATAACATTTCTATGACAAATCAAATTAGTGTATTTTCGTATTCTGCTTTGTAGTTTTCCAGAATAATACTCTTCAAAGAAATCATATGGCACGCAGATAATTTTTTTCCTATTAGAGGATTATTATTATTATTATTATTATTATCATTAAGCCTCTCTGCTAATTAGAAAACTCTTGGAGAGGAAGAATAAGAAGGTAATTATTATATTAGAATGTAGAGATTGTGATGAAAAAAAAGTGGGTTGCCCCTCAGAAGTACCAAATTGGATCAGTTAGTAAGTAGCTAACTTACCTGGATCGGTGTGGCTGGGGTAAAATCCGAGTTCCTTCATATTCCTCCCCTCTACTTACTACTCCTAAGAAGAAAATTGTGACTGTTTTCCTGACTTGGAATAACTTCGGCAGCTTTAACATGTCTCCCCTTGCCTATGTTCAAGTTAAAAGCATTATGTAAAAACAAGCAGCTTTCCTTTCGGTCCAGAGGATTGCTCTAGGCGTTGCCTTGTATCCTTTAACGAGAAATTTTTAACTCTCTCTGAGTTCCTGGCTTCTTTTCCGTTGCTTTACATATTTATACCATCTCTGCCCCGAGTCTCCATAGACAGACAGCATTTCCTAATGGGCATCCTGGTTGCTCATCCAACTTTCTTTTTCCTAAGGATCTTCAGGTTTCACCCTCCTTGACTCCCCCTTGCACCCTGAGGAAAAATGATACCCTGTCCATCCAGACACCTTTGTCTGAGCCACAGCCCACTGCTCCTCTCTGAAGCTTAATTTTTTTTTTTTCAACGTTTATTTTTATTTTGGGGACAGAGAGAGATAGAGCATGAACGGGGGAGGGGCAGAGAGAGAGGGAGACACAGAATCGGAAACAGGCTCCAGGCTCTGAGCCATCAGCCCAGAGCCTGACGCGGGGCTCGAACTCCCGGACCGCGAGATCGTGACCTGGCTGAAGTCGGACGCTTAACCGACTGCGCCACCCAGGCACCCCTCCTCTCTGAAGCTTAAATGAGAGGACAGACTGAGCTGTCCGGGTTTGTTCCATGGCTTGATAGCCATGTGCCATTTTAAGGAAAACTTAGGCATGGTACATATTTCCTCCTGTAGTTCAAGTTTTAGTGGCAGTTCAAGTCTTTGTGATTACATATTGTCAGGGTTGTTAGTTTTTATAACATGGTCTTAGGCTCATGAAGTTAGATGCTCTGTAGGGTTTTAAAGAAAAGAGGTGGGTTGCGTCTGAAATTGGTTGTAAAATACCACATTGAGCTATATGATACTTGGCCCTTTGGTCAGACTTTCATGGCAACTAGGGGTATGATAAGCTGCCTGTTCTTCAGTAGAATTCTCCAGCTCTGATGCTCCCAGAGGGAGTAGTTTCTGTTACTTTTTAAGTAACACTGTCTTAACTTGTCCAGTGCCTTTTGCCTTTCATATATATGATCCCTTGATCTTATATTTCTACCTGCCTGTGCATAGAGGAGCATGATACTGATCTCCATCTTCATCAATCGAGAATGGCTCAGCTAAATCAGGCTTATAATTGATGGCTCTCATCTTTTCAGTGGAAGTGTGGGGAGGAGTGGGTCCTATAAATCACTGTATTATCCTTGATACCTGAGTTCATTTCCTGATGTTTAGAAAATTGTGTGCATTGTCTCATTGGTTCACTTGAAGATTAGACCATCATGACTAAATTTCCTTGTGTACCTACATTGTTACAATATCTGTCATTTGACAATTTATCAACAAGATCATTTGTTAACTAGCATTTATCCTCCATTATGGTACAAACTGATTTTCAAGTCAAATTTCCTACATCTAGTTTTTCTTCCCCAGTATCTCTCTACCTCTATCGCTACTGCTTTTATTCATTCAAGACTATTTTTTGTTTTTTGTTTTTTTTTAATATATGAAATTTGTTGTCAAATTGGTTTCCATACAACACCCAGTGCCCACCTAAAAGGTGCCCTCCATCACCAACCCTCCACTCCCTCCCACCCCCCATCAACCCTCAGTTTGTTCTCAGTTTTTAACAGTCAAGACTATTTTTTGAACACCTACTCTATCCCAGGCACTATTGTAGGTTCTGTAACTACAGTGGTGAGCAAAACAGATGAAGCCACCTGCCATGATGGAGCTTACATTTCAGTGGCAGTTGGGACTCCTTGAGCCCATTCAAAGCAAGCCCTGCTCCTGTTTTCTCTTTTCTGTCTTGCCCTATGGGTTTCAATGTCATGAGATTCTCTCTCTTCCTGCAGCCTGGCTCTGCCACAGGCCTGGAGTTAAGTTCAGGATCCTGGATCTGTCACAAGAACGCAGGAGACATATTCCTGGTGTCTCATTTTATGGATTTAAAACACACTTTCTTGACAGAAGCATTATAGTGATGTGAAAATGATAGTGGGGATCTTTAGTATGATTAGTAGTTTTTTTCAATGACATTATGGGTTAAATTTTTTTGTGTGGGCTGCCCTTGGGCCCTAAGCACTATTACAAATGTACCTCTGGTTTGCAATCAGAAATTTTACAAGCAGGTTGTTGGAACCCAAGGTTGTCAGTTGGAAGTTTCTTATGCAAGAATTCAAGATTCTGAAGATGACCTTGAAGCTCTTTAAGATTCAGAAATGGCCTCTGAATTAACGAAGAGTGATTACCTTTCCTTTAATCTATTTTTAGATTTATTTTTTCCATATTCTATTTCTTTGAAGGTGGCAATCTACTATACAGGGTAGATATAATAACTCAATTGATCTCTCCACTCCCCAATAAAACCTCTATCATTTGGCCAGATGAGATAACAAAAAGTTTACTATACTCAAGAGCCTCCTTTGGTAAAATAGAAACCTATGATTCTAGGTTATCTTTGAAGCCTGGGAAAAGTAACAGAGATGAATTGTTTCATCTCTCTGACCGAACAGCCTCTCAAGAAGAAAACACTTTTTGAAAAATGAGATAAAATGGTGTCCGGTGAGTCATGATTTCAGGTTAGTGCAAGCCCAAAGCACCCAGGAGGGTCTACCTTGCGTGTCTCAATTAGCAGTACCTATTCACGGGATTCCTTTAGTTCCCTGACTGTGGCCCAATTATGTGTTACCTTATCTGTCCCGTGGCCTCACGGGGCACACAGAGAGGAAAGGAGGTACAGGAGGTTACGAAGGAGGTACAGCCAGCTTGAGAGAAGCACTCTGAGCATTTTGGACAGCTCCTACCTCCTGAGCTCAAAGCTGCACACCTTTTCCCTCTGACTTCCATTTCTCTCTGTGTTTAGATTATGGGAATGTAGGCAGAGAATACTCTTTAGGGGATTATGGACTGGAGGAGTGAATGCGAGTGGAACTTCAGGAGTCTCTTTGTTTTTGCTAAGCTTTTCTTGGCAAAGGCTCTGAAGGAGAAGGAGGGGCTGGAAACCCCTTTTACTTGACTTATCACTTGTTCTGTTTTTCCTTGTAGACTGCAGTCAGGTGTAATCTGAAACAGAATTTCAGATCTTCCATGAGGGTGCCTTGGAGTATTAGGTTTGGGTTGCAGGAGCTGTGGTTCTTATACAGAAGCATTAGATCTGGAGTTGGGTTCTGAGCCATTCCATTACAAAAATTTAGCCATTCCATTACAAAAAAGAAGTAATGCTGATGAAGGTTAAGACTTAAATGTAAATCTGTGGAAACACTGCCAGGGGCAGAAATAGAATGCAGTGATGAAGTGTTTCCTCGTGCTCGAACCAGAATGTCCAGGTTCAAATCCTAACTCTGCAGTTTACTGGATATGTGACCTTGAACAAATTATTAAACCTATTTTTGACAGTTTCCTCAGTTTCTAAAGGGAGGACTGTCACTGTATCTGTTTTGTGGAACTGTTATAAATATTAAATTAGTTAAGAGGTATAAATTTCTTAGCACAATGCATGTATAAGCACTTGAATAAATATTAGCTATTATATTATTATTATTATGCAGTGGTTTATCACAGCATTGTTTATAATAATGAAAAATTGGGATGACATAAATATCCATTGGTGAGAAACTAATTAAAGAAACCATTATGGTTCAATAAAATCTGAAAGTATGCAGCTAATAAAGATGATGTTTCAGAAGACTCACTAATGACATGGAAAGATATTGCTCAACGGAAAAAACAAGTTACAAATATTGCACACAGGGCAATTCTGTTCGTTAAGCATATTATATGGATATATGAAGAGAAAGAGGACAGAATTTATACACACACACAGGATCACAGATGATTTTTCTCTTTGTCCTTAGCTGTGTGTTCCATCATGAACAAGCATTACATTTGCAATCAGAGAAAAAGCATGTGTTTTGTTGAAGCAACAATGATTTGGTGTCGGTAATTTAATCATTCTGTTTATAAAATGGGAGTAAAAGTGATGCTCATGTCAAAGGATTGTTGTCATTAGGCTTTTAGCACATTACCTCTTCTTCTCCCTGGCCTGCCCTGACCACATGAGAGAATTAACCCAACAATCCAATTTTCTAGTGCATTCTCCTGCCTATTTGCTTCATATCATTTATCTCCCTCTGAAATTAGCTTGTTTATGTATTTGTAGTTTTTCTTCTTTTTATCTTTCATCTCTGGAATGAAAACTATCTGGGGACGTTGCTGGTCTTGTTCACAGATCAGGTGCCTAGGATATTGCCTGGCAGCCTAGGTATTTAATAAGTAACTGTTGGATGAATAATGAATATCAATACATTTTGCAAAGTGCTCCAGATCGTGTTAAGTGTTGTTATTAGAGGCAAAGATGTAATTTCGCTTGAAATGCCTGAAAAGTAAACTAAATCAGAGCAAGATTGTCTCTAGTCAATGAGCATGTAGAATATCATGTTAAGAGCTAGCGCTTAGATGGGTTTACTAAATGCCTGGCCTCAGTTTTCAGAATTAATTAAAGTAACTATCTAGCTTAACTAGCTATCTCGTTGTCTTGTTTAATTCTCGTAGCAATACCGTGAGGCTCCTTACTTTCTTGTTTTACAAATTATTCTGGGGATTTTGCAGATGAGGTAAATAAGGCCCAGAGGTTAAATAATTGCTCAAGTTCACACAGCTAATAGGGCACGAAGCTAGAATTGACTCTGTGGAGTCTGGCTCTCCAGTCTGTGCCTGTAACCTCTGCCTTACGGTACTAATGCTAAGGGATCTGAAGTTTACCTGTAAATGGAATTGTGTATACATTTGTGTATGCAGAATACTCAGGTGATTGCCTGAGGTAGAGTTGTTAGTTAGGTAGAGTTGTTCAGTTATATCAAAAGAGAAACAGGAAAATTGCACAAATCCAACATTTGAAAAACTAAAAAATTAATAAAGCAAACATTTCTCTGGCATTTGATGCTTAGAAGCAATTTTCACATTCGTTATCTCATTTTATGGACCCCCAAAATCTTGAATCTGAAGCTAATCTTGGCAATATTTTATATTCAAAGGTTAATAGCCTAACTATATAAAGGAAACTTAAAATCAATAGAACCATGATTATATTAATATACTAATATTACTGTATAATTAATGTGACTACATAAAGACTTTAATATTTTAAATAGAAAAGTTAAATGGGCATAAGAATTCAAACAAATATAGATGCAAATGACTCTTAAATATGAGGAAATGCTTACATTTATTATTAGTCAAAAAATTAAAGCAAATTAGTACAACACTGCAATGTCATTTTTTTTGGTCAAACAAATTGCTAACTAAGCATGATAAAAGGTATAATTCTCCAGGCTGGCAAAGAATAAGGAAATGGTACTCTCGTAAACATGTAGTAGTATAAATTAGGATAGACTTTATAGCAACTAATTGGTTTGTTATTTTAAGAATCCTAAAGCATCGATCCTTTGCTTCATTAGTTTTTCTTCTAGGAAATAATCAGAGATGTGGAAAGTATTTCCGCTCATCCTAGTGTTATTTATAACCACAAAAAAAGAGAGCTTTCAACCTACAAAATAATAGAATAATTATATAATTGCATCCATTTTTAAAGAGATTTTCAATCTTCTAGAATAGTGCTCGTGATTAAATGTGGTGTGAAGAGAAATGCAGGTGTCCTAAATACTAAAATCATATTAAAATGCATATGCATGCCTGAAAAAAAGACTGCTTGGATTTTCAGCAAAGTGACCATCTCAATTTATTCTGAATATGAGATTGGGTATTTTTTTCCTTTATGTTTTTTCTGTATTTCCTATAATTTTGAACAATCAGGAAAAAATTAAGCATTCCTAAAAATAAATATACAGCCCCAGAAGACAGTGTAAGAACTTAATGATTTGCCTCATCATAAAGATGGTTTTAAGACTATCACTGTGTCAAACAGTGGAACTTTTGCGGATACAAATTTGAAGACATCAGACCTTGACATGCCCTTTAATTAAAACTTAGTAATTCAGGCCCTAAAAATGGCAGTTAAATTCAAATATTCCACATGCACTCACAATTTTGTGTAAGTGTTACAGGGGAAATAAATGACCGCAAACACCAAAAAAATAGTCCTTCTGGAATCTGCAGAGAGTTTTATCTTGCAGTCCTGTTGGATTACCAGATAGTCACTGTATTGAGGGGAAAAATGCTTTCAGACTATTATTAAATCTTTTTTTTCTGCCTCATTGCCTTTCTTTTTAAGGTTCATTGCTTTTATGCTTATAGTTTTAGCTGCTATTGTTACCTCCTTTCTACCAAAAATGAATGTCCCATTTACACATGATTTTATCCTATGGCCTGTGCAGGCCACACATTCTTCTTAACTGCAGCTCACATGAGCAAGCACATGAGCAGATGGCCCATATACCTGCGCGGGTTCAGCCCATCACTTCTGTCTTTCTGGCCTCCAAGGAAGGGCTACCCTGTTCTGCTTCCAAGGTACTGGGTTTTCATTTTCTGTTCTTCCTTTTTAAATCATTTGTGTTTATCCCTTGTTGCACTAGTTGTTACTGTGTTAAAAATGATTTGGTGGTCAGGGTAGAGAGAATGAGATCTCAGTTTTGTCCATTTTCCCATCTGGTAGGAGAGGTTAGGTTATATTGCGGTAACAAACACCCCCCAAAGCTCAGTGGCTTAAAACAACAAAGCTTTATTCCTGCTTATGTCTCATGTCTCTCGCAGATTAGCAAAGGCTTCTGCTTATACCAGCTTTAAGCCCAGATCCAGGTTGATGGAGCAACCTCTTTCTGGGGTACTGTTGCTTGCTCTGGCAGAAGGAAAATAAAGTCCTGGAGTATCTCACACAGAAATTAAGTGCTCTGGCCTTGAAGTGACGCTCACCCCCCGCTTCTGCTCACATCTTATTGAGCAGAACTAGTCCTATGACTCCAACCTACCACTGGGGAGTGGGTCAGGAATAACCCAGCAAATAAATACCGGGGTATAATTAGGAAACAAAACCAATTCACTTCTCCTAAAAGAAATATTATTTACTTTTGGTGGTTCTTGAGAGTCAGTTGTCCTATTTAAATAAGCCTATGTCTATCCATTTAACTGAATCAACATTTTTGATTATTTGCTAGGTGTCAGATACCGTGCCAGGTATGGGAGACACACAAACGAACATACTGGGGGGTCTCAGCTTCAATGAACAAACGGTCTAGTGGGGGAGAGAGACATAAAACTACGTACTTATAAACATACATGTCAAATGTGATGAAAGAGGTAAGAGCCAGCTTTTGCAGTAGCAGAAAGTGCAGTTGGAACCCACATGTACCCCATTCATTCAGGCGTTCTTATCAATCAAAAGATGGGTACATTACAGAGGGCAGAGCACCTTCCCCGACTACATTCACTTTACTACCACCACCTTACGAATATTGTGCGCGCATCAACATGTCACTTGCAAATCAGCTGGTGTCCCTTTGCAAAGTGGCAAAGTTAGACTCAGACCCAAATTTCATGTCTAGTGGAAACCCCAACTGCAGCAATTTTTCAGGAAGCCTGGGTTCTCCTAGTCATCTTTCTGTGGGTTTCTCTTTTCCACACTGTTCCACGTTGTATCACTCCCAAATGTGATCTGGAGACCATTTGATTTCCAAAAGAAGCAACACATAGCGAATCTTGTTTGCATAATAGGCTTCACAGAAGGTTTGGTGGGAAGAATTGGGGGAGAAGGAAGGCGATTGTATGTTGCAGCAACATAAGTAACTTCAAATAGAATGCTAAACCATTCTGAAAATGCCCAGAAGCCAACACATCAGAGAGTAGTTTTTCACCCCACTTGGTCTCTGCTTCTCCCCGTCTTGGGTTCTTTTTTCTCCTTTTTCTTCTACTTAATTCTTTATACCAATTATGATAGGCTAGATTATGCTTTGGTGACAAGCAAGCCCCAAATCTCTTTGGCCCGAAAGAATCAAGTTATTTCTTGCTCAGGCTACAAATCTATTGCAGATTATTGGGCGCTCTGGTTCCAATCTCCTCACTATATCTCAGGAGCAGACCAAATTTTTCTACTTATACAGTATAATTTAGTGCTCATCTTTTAATGCCTGGGGTCTAGTAAACCATTATCCCCAAAGATTTACTTGATCCTGACTGTACTCTCATAGTATTTTTGCAAACAAGGATAGTTCTATGTCTGAGAGAACCTGTGCTTAGATAATGCATAATTTTCCTTATAGCAAATATAATTCTATAATATATACATACTTGTCAAGAGGACTAGTACAGTTCCCTCCTCTGGAAGTCTGAGAGGGGGACTTAAACTCTTCTAGCAAATTCAGCAGGTTAGGTCATGAAATACACAGAAAGATCCATCCAAGTATATGTCTTCTCAAGTACAAGGCCTTTTCTCTTGGAATGCCCTTTAACTTGATTGTTAACAAACCTTATTTTGGTAGTAATTTCACAATTTCACAATGATATGTCATATCACCACTTTGTACCCCTTAAACTTATACAATGTTATTTGTCAATTGTATCTCAATAAAGCTGGGAAAAACCTTGACCCTTCTTATAGTTGGCTATTTTATAAGTGAGTTCAGCCTCAACTCAAACTTTCCTTGTACAGAGGAGTTTCTTGTGGCTACTCTATCTAAACAAAAACAAAAACAAAACTCTCTTCCCTATACGTCTAGTATTCTTATATTATTGTTACTAAGGCTCTTATTTCTTTTTTTTACATTCTTATTCAAATTCCGGTTAGTTAACATCCAGTGTAATTTTAGTTTTAGGTGTACAATATAGTGATTCATCACTTCCATAAAACACCCAGTGCTCATCACAACACGCACACTCCTTAATTCCTATAATCTATTTAACCCATCTGCCCACCCTCCTCCCTTTTGGTAATTATCAGTTTGTTCTTCACACTTAAGAGTCTATTTCTTGGTTTGCCTCTCTCTCTCTCTTTTTTTCCCTTTACTCATTTTTCTTTGATTTGCTTGTTTGTTTCTTAAATTCCACATATGAATGAAATCATATGGTATTTGTTTTTCTCTGGCTGACTTATTTAGCTTAGCTTTAACATACCCTAGCTCTATTCATGTCATTGCAAATGGCAAGATTTCATTATTTTTATGGCTGAGTAATATTCCATTGTATATATACATATATATATGTATGTACATATATATATATATATATATATATACACACACACACACATACACACACACACACACACACACACACAGTACCACATACCACAGCTTTATCCATTCATCGGTCAATGCGCACTTGGGCTGTTTCCATAATTTGGCTTTTGTTGATAATGCTGCTATAAACATTGGGGTGCATGTATCCCTTTGAATTTATTTCTATCTGAAATTATCTTGTTTATTTATGTTTCACATATTTACTATTTGTATCCCCTACTAAAATAAACTCCACGAAGGTATGAATCTTGTTGTTTTAACATATTTCTGTGTTCTTAGCTCTTTAAACCGTCATTGGCCCATAGTAGGCATGTGATATGATTTGTTGCATAAATGAATGAGTTTGTAGGCTCCTGTTAGCGGCCCTCCGACCAAATGCATGTATCATGACCTTATTGTTTTTATTGTTTTAAAATGTAAGTTTCCCTGAATTTGAGTATCTGTGTAAATTTACAGGAAGCATAAGATGCTCAGAAGACAGAGTATAGCCTAAGAGGGCTAAGGTACTCCATTCACTTCACAAAACCAAACCTCAAAAGTAAAGAAATCAAGGTAAAATCATTAAAAGATTTCTATACAATTCTATCCTTAAGACAAGTCCCCTCATCATGCCTTCTAGCTAGATTGTCTTCACTAGACTATCCCTTCCTCTTTCCATCCATCCCTCCCTTCCTTCCCTCCTACCTTCTATTCCTTCTTTGTTGTCTTAATTTATTTCTCTCCGGGTATCTCCTTGTCTTTCTTCCTCCTTCCATCCTTTTCTCTTTCTCCTTTCTTTATCTACTCATCTATCATCTATCTCTTGTGAAACAGTATTTTTTTTTAATCTAGGAAGAAATAATGGCTCCTTATTGTCATTACCAGAAAACTGATTCAAGGGAAGAAGCTCTGTGTAGAAGACAGCATGTAGGACCAGCACCTAGTTATTCTTGACTTGGAGCGAATGACTCTCTGGGCCACAATTTCCTCCTCTACAAAAGGAAGAAAGGCCTTCAAGGCCTTCTATCTCTATGAATCTATAAGTCTGTGAACATTTTAACAATGAATGATTAATTTTTAGATTTCTGACTTTAGTATCTTAAAATACTACACCTACAGGTAGCTCCAGTAGAATATTATTTTGTGTTTTCTTTACAAAATATGTAGAAGATGACACAATGATACACCAATGCGGAGTCTGCAAGAATCAGTCTTTGTACAATGTGGTCACCTGTTGCATCCACACGATTCCTGAAACAGAATGCTACGGGCACCAGTGACAGTTGCAACAAAGTTTATTACAATGAGAGGCAAGGCCGACCGATCGGGACCAACACTCTTGATAAGAGTGCGGCCCCGAACAGCTGGGGTACAGAGTTTTTATAACCGATCACATCGTTTTATCATTATCTGGGAACAGAACAGAGCAACAGTTCCCAGATGAGTTAGAAACAATTGCCAGATGAGTCAGAAACAGTTATCGAATGAGGTGATTATTTTAGATTTCTGCTGCTAAGTTGCAACCAGTGGATCTCCTTGACCTTGTCTCTGATGCTCTTTTTTTGAGCTTTTGTTTCCTTCATTGGTAAAGCCTGATTTACAAGAGTATGAAGTATGATTTACAAGAGTAAAAGCAAGGCTGTTATCTTTTGACCTTCGGTGTCAGAACAAAGTTGTTATCTTTCAAGCTAAGCATTAGCCCTACACCACAATTTAACCCTTACACACCCTTCGTGTCTTTGTATTTAGGAAAAGAAAGTTACAGACGCTGGCCTTAGCCCCACTGTCGGCAGATTTTGAGCTTGCAAGCTTTTCAGTGAGATGGTGTGAGAAAGAGTCATTGGTGGCTCATAATAACCAGAATGCTGTTTTTTGAAAAACACATTAGGCTTTCCTTGGTTATGTGAAATAGCCTTAGCAATGGAGATGATTTTGGTCACGGGGAAAAAAATACAGCGAAATCGCCAGTGAGAACCGTTTCACAGCAAACAATGGCAACTATCAGTGGCTGCCGTTTCACAACTAAAACATTTTTCCTAAATCCCGGCATCAGTCAGATATGCCTTCACGTGCATGAAAGAAGGAGCAGGACAAAGAGAGAGATGGAACAACAAGCGGGTCCACGGAAGCATTAGGTGCACAAACAAATTCCTGGCAGTTCTATAAGAAAGATGGGCTTTTTTCCCAGAATGAACAAGTAAAGAAAATTCATTGTTATCAGAGTGTTTTGCAAAGCAAAACTATCTTTTAGCCTTTAAAATGTTTTTTTTTTAGTGTTTAAAAGTTTATGGATTTATTTTGAGAGATGGAGAGAGAATGAGAGCGTGCACACACACAGGAGTGAGAACACGCTGGGGAGGGGCAGGGAGAGGAGGAGAGAGAGAATCCCAAGCAGGTTCTGCGCTGTTAGCGCAGAGCCTGATGTGGGGTTTGAGCTCACAAACTGAGGTCATGACCTGAACTGAAATTGAGTCAGATGCTCAACCGACTGATCCACTCAGGCACCCCTTGTCTGGTAATTTTAAAACTTAGCTGCAAATTCTTTCACATGTCTTTCTTTGAGAGGTAGTGGCTGGACAGGCCTGAACTGCCTTAGCTAACAGAGTAACCTGGAAGTAAAGTCATGTTGTTTGTAAGGCTAGATTATAACAAGCCTTGCACCTTTCCCTTGTTTGTTGGAACACTAGCTCTGGGAACTTCGAGCCACTATGTAAGAAACGCAAGTACCCAAGGCCCTCATATTGCTAGAGAACCCCAAGCTACATGGAAAGCCTACAGTCAGTCTAACACCGTTGTTGGCCGAATCCTGCCTTTAGTACATCCCTGCTCAGGCATCAGATGTGTGAGTAAAGAAGCCTACCTATTATTTTAGCTCCCAGTCATTCTAGTCATCCACAGCCAGTGAACTCTTCCCAGTGGAGGCATCAGATGATGTGGAATAGAGAAAAGTCATCCCTGCTGTGCCCTAACCTAAATTCTTGTCCTGCAGAATTCATGAGCATAATAAACTGATGGCTGCTTTATGCCACTAAGTTCGGGTTGGTTCTTGATGCATCCAAATTTACTGTAATTTTTCTGATGATATGTACTTCTTCATTCTTTCATTATAGCATATACTTCTAAAATTCTCAGACTGGCAAGCAAATTAATCACATAATAGGATATGAAATTGCAGAGTGATGCTAATTAGGCAATCCAAGCCATCTCCAAATCTACTTTCCATCTATATTTATTAAAATATATATCCCTAATATATCCAGGGTATAAAAAATTGCATTAAAAACTTTAGTGTCTCTTTGAATGTTTACACTAGGAATTTGGAAGAGCATGTCAGTTACATGGATAAGTGGACGATTGAAAAGAATGTTCAAATTCAGTTGCACATATTTGTGAAATGGTATAAAAATATAAGATAACTGCTTGGGCTCATCATCGGTTCCATCCTCACACTTATACTTATATTGACTTTTGTGATAATCACATCCATTATTTTACCAACTTAGCCTTCAAGATAGAATAATGAATGGATCATTGACTGAACTGGTCAATAGGCTATTATAATTTCCCTTAATACAGCAATATTGAAGAATCTCAGTTTGTTTGAAAGTTTACAGTTGCTGAATAACCATAAAAATGGATATGTATAATAATGAGGATACTGAAGAAATCTAAAAAATTGGGAGGAAAAGACAGCAAAAAGTCATGAAACAAGAAAACTATTTTCGAGGTTATTTCAGAATTTGGCTAACTTTGCAATGCATATATTTCAGTTGTGATTTAGATTTTTAATTCAGCCAACCTTTATATCATGTTAACTGTATGCCATAGATAGATTATATGTTTTCTCTCATATTATTTAACCTCTCCAGACTTAGATACTTCTTTCTTTTCTTTTTATTTTTTAAGAGAGAGATAGAGAGAGAGAGAGAGAGAGCAAGCATGAGTGGGGGAAAGAGGCAGAGGGAGAGAGAAAATCTTCAGCAGGCTCCACACTCAGAGCCTGACGTGGGGACCCATCTCATGACTCTGGAATCATGACCTGAGCAGAAACCAAGAGTCAGACACTCAACTGACTGAGCCACCCAGGTGCCCCAGACTTGGATACTTCTAATCTCCTTTATCAGAAATCACTTGTATTGGGAAGTTATTGATTGAGTGAGTGAGTGAGTGAAAGAGTGAGCGAGCAAGTGAGCAGGGAGGGGGCAGAGAGAGAGGGAAAGAGAGAATCCCAAGCAGGCTCCATGCTGTCAGTGCAGAGGCTGATGCAGAACTTGAACTCATGAACCATGAGAAACCAAGAGCCAAAACCAAGAGTCAGAGGCTTAACCAACAGAGCCACCCAGGCATCCCAGAGCAGAATCTTCTTACAGAATGTTATTTCACAAAGAATTGGGTGACCCAAGTTATTTGTAAAGGAAATTAATGCCTTTTATCTGGAAAGTGATTCTTAAAACTTGTCATTGACTGGGTATTATCAACAGAGTCAAGCAAGCTAGTACCTCATACCTAGAATAAATTGGAAAGAAAAGAAACTGTGGGAGTATGATATAGTTAATTTGCACTTTTAAAAAGTGCCACTTTTGGGTTCTTGGCATTTTTCTTAGAATTTAGGGCCTTTGAACACCTTTAAAATTGTTTAGAGTAGAGGGCCATCCCTCTACCTCTCTGGGAGAACACCTTTGGTTTTCTCTCTTCTCATCTGAAGTTCTTCTTGGCTGGTGTTCTCTGGCCTATGAGGCTAAGTGTGTTAGGGGTGAAGTAACTCAGCATTGGTGGGCAGAATATCCAGGAGACAGAACATGTGGGCTGAGCTGGAATGGTTTAAACAAGTGTGATTTGGGCTGTGTATGAAGAATTGAGCCAAGGTGGGTGTCAGAGCAAGATACATGTCTCAAGATACATATTTACACAAAGGAGGCAATATTGGATTCCAGAAGCAGAAATAGTAAGGGCAATCTTAAGAAATGAAGTGAGTGCATGGATAGTTGAAATGAAACATCTCTGGATGACACAAAACAGGGCACTGGTGGTTTCCTTTATTTAGGTGCATGGCAGAATGTCTTTGCCATTTTGTTGTGGTCTTCCAAGTTGAGAAATCAGCCAGCATCTTTAGTTGTTGGAAACAAAGCTGTACTGAGGCAGATCACACTTAAATGCCCATACAATCCAACATCCCCATTTCCTCCTATCATAGATCGTGGTGATGAAGGAAGAAGCCCTTCCAGCTGATGCTGGAACAGAGCAGCTACTCAAAGTATATTCACTAAATAAACACAAATAATTTAATGTTAGATAATCCATGTGAGCATGATTTAATCAGGTTTCCTATCCGTTATTGTTACAAAAGAATAGAATCATATAAATGTAAAATACAAATACGCATAAACAAAAAAGTCAATTTAATTTCTATCTCGTGCATTATTCCAGTCCAGGAATATTTAATTTCAGGCTGTTTTCATGTCTACTATATTTTGGGGATGGTCAAATTATATATATATATATATATATATATATATTTTTTTTTCTGAAATGGAAATTTATTGTAGCATTAATCCCACAAAGAATGATGGGAAAGGTTAATAGTCCTTGAAAACTAGTCCTTGCCTTATTTTTACCTCCTTCATGGTAGTCCCCTTGTCTATTGCAAACAAAATGAAGGTTTCTTCTGAATGATATTTCTTTCTCACAATATGTGTAAGAATTTTTCTGCTCTAAGTGGACTATGTTTTGTCCTTTGCAGGGCAGACAGTGGAGACTTTCAAAGGGGCAGAAACTGCCCTGTGGTCCCTGGGGTGTAGATATAGTCCACTCTGATCCTGCTAGCTCTCCTTCTGCGAGTCTTACAGCAAACTCTGACCTCTCCTATCTTTGAGTTGAACTTTTGAGGCATGCAACACCTTCCAAGGAGGGTGAAGATCTTCCTTTCCCAAGACCAAAGGGGCTTAGTCTCAGATCATGGAATTTACAGTGTCAGGAAACCCTACCTTTCAATTACTTCTGAATCATCTCTTTCTTTCTATCTTATCCACAAACATAGCCTTCAAGCAATTTATTTAAAATGCCACTACTCAGAGAGGAAAAGACTTATTTCAGGAAGGTAGATGTTAGTTTTGCCACTGATTGTTGAATAAGTCTTGGGAAAGCACTACTGTTTTAAGATTAGTAAGGGGAGGGTGGAAGAGAACCAGGGAATTTTAAAAGGCCTCTATGTTATTGCCTATTTTTGTAAAGTCTGGCCAAGGGCTGGGGAGTCATATTACAGAACTTTAAGTCTTGCAGAATTAATACATTATCAACCCTCTAATAACTAAGGATCCAGGCTGCAAATACTATAACAAAGTTTAGCTGGATATTGTAGTATGTTTGTATTTTTTTTAAATATTTATTTATTTTTGAGAGACAGAAAGATAGAGTATGAGTGGGAGAGGGAGAGAGAGAGAGACAGACAGACAGACAGACAGACAAACAGGATATGAAGCAGGCTCCAGGCTCTGAGCTGTCAACACAGAGCCTGATATTGGGCTCAAACTCATGAGCCATGAGATCATGACCTGGGCCGAAGTCAGACACTTAACCGACTGAGCTACCCAGGCACCCCCATACTGTAGTATGTTTTAAACTGTGATATAACATTCATATTAGGAAAAATGGACTAGCACTGTAATTTACAAGACTGTATGAGTATTGTACAATAATTCATTCTATGGGAAAGATTATTAACTTATAGGTCCAAGTTCTCCCCAGTGGAAGGGATAATTTGAAAGTTAAATAAAAGTATAACTTGCCAATTTTCCTAGGCTTTTGACCTTTGCAACTGCCATATGCCTATGTGAATACCACCAATAAATCCTTTAATTCCTCAATTTTGTCCATGTGAGAAGAATAGAATCTAACCATATGGCCATGCTTTCTCTCACAGTGATCTCTATCTTATCACACATGAAATAATTGGGTTTTTCTTTGGTAATAAGAGTATTGTACCAACATATTATTAAAGCATATATGGATAACGACTTCTGATAGGGTCTAGAGAATAGATTTATGGATTTATGTTTGTTAACCAGTTTGAGAAAGGTTTATCACTTAATTGCTGTTTTAAATATAGTATTTTTTTATCACACCCCTTTCCCACATTCTGATGATGTATATTGATCCTCTCTGCTAACATGAACACACATGCACTCACACACAAACCATATGCACACAATTTTGCCTATAATATCCAAGGTATGGTCTCTGATACACAATAACCCATAGGTCTTTGGCAGTCCATGAACTCTAGATTGAGAATCACTGCTTTATGATAGCTTGATCCTCACATAGATTTTCTGATTAAAGGTGAATTATAGCATTCCTTAGTTTTTAGAACTCATTATTGTGTTTATACTTAGTAATGTCATCAGAAGAGTAGGTAGACATCAGTTCATTTGGTATCAACATCTTTCTATTTACTAATGTATTGAAAACATTGAGACCCCAAGCAAAACCTTTATGGGTATGATTATTTTAAGAGAAACAGATTAAACACAGCTGATATTTAATATGCAGATTGACATTGGTGCTATCATTCAGTCTGCCTGTTATGGGAATGGTTGTGTACAGGCTTGCTCTTCTCCAAACTTCTTTCTTCCTCCTGGCACAAAGCTGAGTATATTGCAGAGATTCTCATAGTTGGGTGTGGCTATTTGACTGAGTTCTGGTCAGCAGATTATGGAAGTGAGTGATGCACATCATTCTTGACCTGTCTCATAACGGTCCTATGCATGGTCTTCATGACTTGGTGGGGATGAACACAGAGACCTCGAGAGGCACATGCTGGAGATCACAAAGGCATAAAATAGAAAGGACCTGGTCCCTAAATCACTTCTTGGAGGAAAGCTGATGCTGAACAACCATTTTGGGCTTTTCTGTTAAGCTGCGTAAACTTTGAGGTTTCTCTGTAACAGCAGCTAAAAGGGTCTGAACTACTACACATTATTCAGTGAATAATTCAGAGTAGAAAACTACAGGGGCATTGCCAAGAGTGTTCTCATTCAGTTAATTTTCAGTGTTTTGTGCCCTGTGCTGTTTCCTTGTGACTAGTTACAGGGAATAATATCTGATATTCTCTAGTTTCAACTTGAACTAACCTCAGTGATGGACAAATGGCTTAAAAGCCGTTTTGTCCTCTAGACAAAATATGGTGTGAAGAGTGTTCTAATCGTGCAAGCGGATATGGAAATCCCAAAGAAGCACAGATGCTACTTCTCTGAGCTGAATGAAGTCTTCAGCAGTCACATAGATGGTAAAAACAATAATCTGATAACATGTTACCAAAACTCAACCAATCAGAAAGGCTATTTGAATTACAGATACACACCCATCATTAACAATAATAAGCTTTTTCCAGGGACACCTGGGTGGCTCAGTCGGTTGAGCATCCGACCTCGGCTCAGGTCATGATCTCACGGTCTGTGAGTTTGAGCCCCGTGTTGGGCTCTGTGCTGATGGCTGGGAGCCTGGAGCCTGCTTCAGATTTTGTGTCTCCCTCTCTCTGACCCTCCCCCGTTCGTGCTCTGTGTCTCGCTGTCTCAAAAACAAATAAACATTAAAAAAATAAAATAATAATAAGCTTTTTCCCATATTGTACCTTGGGGTGTTAGGTAGTAACAGCAGCATGTATATAAAATATGGGAAGGGCATGTTCAATTCAAAACTTTGATAAAGGTACCAAATCAAAGTCCTTTGGAGAGCACTGGTCTAGAAACTCAGGATCCTATATTCCACTCATTCAGAAGAGTATGAATTTACCACAACCATTTGGACGGTATAGTTCCAGACACAACTTTGGGATTAGCCTGATCTAAAGTTAGTATTCACAAGGCTAAGGCTATCCTGCTGGTGATCCCCCCTGCCCCTAAACCAAAGTGTTATCCATCTAGTTATAAAAAAAAGAAACAATAGGAAAAATGTTTCCCCTTTTCATGTATATATCCTAGGTTGGCTTTTATAGTGATTTATTCATTTGAGTATAGTGAGCCTTTGGACCAGCTGGAGTTTGGGGCCGCAATAGCCTGAAATTTCAGTTTCAAAATTAGAGATAATACTTTTCTATTTAATCATTGAGATTTATGCCAAATGATCTTGAATTAATTGGCAAGCCTGTTATAGAATAGAAGTGATGGAGGGCAGAAATTATTTTAAGTTTCAGATTTCCCAAATTTAATGACATCAGCATAGGTTTTCAGATGGCTTACCTAATGTCTATTCACTCTTGTTTCTACAGAAACCACAATGAACATGTGTTTAGGAAATCAGCCATTCTTTGTAGTGAGAGGAAAAGTAGCTTGATTTTTTAAGACGTTAACCTATTTTTTCCATTGTAAAAATAGTGTATTTACATTAAACAAAAACCTTTAGAAATGGAGAAAAATTTAAAGAAAAAACACAGTTTATAATCCAGAGATAGCTTCTTATACTGTATATTAGGTGCACATTTTGTATACAGAATTGTATCCCATTCTTTCACATTAATATTATAAAAAATATCATTTGTTCTAAAGTATGCTATACCATGTTGTGTATGTGTGTGTGTTTTGTAAACTTAGTTGATAAAGCAACAGTAGGGTTTGATGCTATTCCGTGTTTTAAAAGTTAGGTGTGATTATTATTATTAACGAATATTAATATTTTGAAGTATCATAATTCTTTTAAATATTTCCTTATTGTATGTTTAAATCAATTCCAGTTGTTTTCCTGTTGTAAATAATGCAATGATGAACATTGTTGCACATTAATCTTTAATTGAATTTCTGTAGTTCCTTGATAAATTCCTAGTAGAATTATATTGAGTCAAATTATATGAACATTTAAAAGGTTCTGATAATTTTGCTATAATGCCACCAATATTGAATATTATTATTTTTTAAAGGATATATTACTTTTGTTATTTGTATTTCTTTGCCAACTGGTTAAGTTGAAATCCTTTCATACATTTACTAGCTTTGTATTTCCTCTCTTGGCATATCAGTTGTACTTCTTTTGTTTTTGTTTTTGTTTTTACTTTTTTTATATCTACAACAAATCCATGTCCATATTCAAATAACACTATGCCACCGACAGGACACCAGCACCAGCTGGGCAGTTAAACTTGAGTCCCAAAGCCCAGACATCAGAGGCACCGGAGATTCGAGAGGTTTCTCTGGAGTTTCCATCATCAACCCCTCAATGGCAGGTCTGTGTCCCTTCCGTTAATAACAAAATAATCCCAATTCCTTCCTCTTGTCTATTGTGTCATTGCTGTCATTCATTTCACTAATGTATAAGCAGGCATAAGCATACATAACTATACATAAAATATATTCATAAGCATACAACATTAAGTTGTTGCTATTATTCTTTTAGACACACTTATCAGATAAATTAAGAATAGGAAAAATAAAAGTTTTATTTTATGGTCACTTACTCTTTCTTCAATGTTTTTCCTTTCTTTATGTAGATCTGAGTTTCTGGCCTTTATTATTTTCTTCTTTCTAGAGAATGTCTTTTAACATTTCTTGTAAGGCAGGTGTATTGGTGACAGACTTTTGTTTTGAGAAAGTCTTTATTTCTCCCTCACTTTAGGAGGATAATTTCACAGGGTACAGAATGCTAAGTTGGCATTTTTTTTCTGTCAACACTTTATATTTCCCTCTACTCTCTTCTTGCTTGCACTGTTTGAGAAGTTGGATGTGGTTCTTATCTTTGTTCCTCTATATGTAAGATATTTTTTTTTCTTCTGGGTTTTTTTCAGGATTTTTTTTCTTTATTTCTAATTTTCTGTAGTTCGAAGATGATATACACAGGTGTAGTTATTTTTTGTTTGTCTATTTTATTTTATTTTATCTTATTTTGTTTTATTTTATTTTATTTTTGTATTTATCCTGCTTAGTGTCTTCTGAGTTTCTTGGATATTTGGTGTGGCTTCTAAAATTAATGTTGGGGAAGTTCAGTCACTATTGTTTCAAATATATCTTCTGTTTCCGTCTCTCTTCTCTTTATGGTATTCCCATTATTTATATGTTGTATATTTTGTAATTGTTCCACAGTCCTTGTATATTTTGTTCTGTATTTTTCAGTCTTTGTTTGCTTTTGGTGTTTGAGGATTCTGTTCATCTATCCTCTAGCTAAGGGACTGTTTTCAGCTGTGTCTAATCTACTAATCAGCCCATCAAAGGTATTCTTCACTTCTGTTAAAACTTTTTTTAAAGTTCATTTATTTATTTTGAGAGAGAGAGAACAGGGGAGGGGAAGAGAGAGGGAGGGAGGGAGGGAGGGAGGGAGGGAGGGAGAGAGAGAGAGAGAGAGAGAGAGAGAGAGAGAGAGAGAGAGAGAGAGAAATACCAAGCAGGCTTCACACTGTCAGCACAGAGCCCCTTGTAGGGCTTGAACTCACCAACCCTGAGATCATGACCTGAGCTGAAATCAAGAATTGGAGCCACCCAGGCTCTCCTGGTACGTGTTTTTTTTAATCTCTAGGTTTGTTTTTTCCCTTAGGATCTCCATCTCTATGTTCACATTACCCATTTGTTGTTGCTTGTTATCTACTTTATCCATTACAGCCCTTAGCATATTAATCATAGTTGTCGGAAATTCCTGGGATGGTAATTCCAGCATCCCCAGCATGTCTGGTTCTGATGCTTGCACTTTCTCTTCCACGTGTGTTTTTTTGCCGTTTTGATATGTCTTGTAATTTTTTCTTGATAGCCAGACATTACATACTGGGTAAAAGGAACCACTGTAAATAGTCGTTTAGGAAAGTAGTGGTGAGGTGTAAGGGGGGAAGGGAAGTGTTCCTTAATCTAATGATTAGGTTTCAGTCTTTAGTGGGATTGTCCCCTCTGGACTGTGAATTTCAAAAATGTTTCACAGGGGTTTTTTTGTTTTTGTTTTTCCTTCCCCCTTACATGTATCAAATAGCCAGAGGAGGCTGGCTCCTTTCCGGGGGTCAATTACCCCTGATGATACCCCAGCAGGTGAGGCCCTGGTTAACTAGTTTCCGGTGAGGGCGGTCCTTGTTAAGAACAATAGGCTCTAGCGTTTATAAAAATGGTTCTATCCCATTCCTCCTGCCAGAAGCTGAGGAAGCCCTCCTGTTTAGTGGTGGGGGAGTCTAGCCGAGTTTCTGGAGGTAAATCCCAGAATCTTGTGAGGGCCCTTCTATGCCTAGGTCCCCTTGGAGGTTTTAGCTCTCAGCGTCGTCCACACTGCATTTCCAGCAACTCATCGGCTGTAGCTCAGGGTTCCTGCCCCGGCACCGGTTTCGGACATGCCTTCTGCTCTGCAGCCTCTGCTCCGGTCGGTAAGTCCTGACTGTAGTTGTTGGTGTCTCTCCAGTCTCGGAGACAGCGCTTTGCCCTGTGTCCTCTCCTTTCTTTGGACTAAAGGAGAGTTGTTGATGTTTTTTCAGTTCAGCATTTTACTTGTTAAAACTGTGCAGCAACTTCTAAGTTTGTCATGTGTGGAACTGGAAGCCCTCTTTTTTTTAAATCTTTTTCCCTTTCTATTTTAAATAATTTCAGGGTTAAAACTTGCTTGAACAGAACAAGGAGAGCCTATATTCCTTCTCTCATATCCCCAACATACTGACATTTATTCTGTTTTGTATGATTAGTTCTTTTTTTAGACATTTCTGAAAGACATAATCGGGGCGCCTGGGTGGCTCAGTCGGTTAAGCATCCGACTTCAGCTCAGGCCATGATCTCACAGTTCAGGAGTTGGAACAGTTTACAAGTTGGAGCCCCACTTCGGGCTGTGTGCTGACAGCTCAGAGCCTGGAGCCTAATTCAGATTCTGTGTCTTTCTCTCTCTCTCTCTGTCCCTTGCCCACTCATGCCCTGTCTGTCAAAAGTAAACATTAAAGACAAAACAAAACAAAAAAAACTCCAGAATTTTGCTGAAATAGGATTGGCTTCCAGAGGACAGGTCAAATTCACTTCCTTCATTTGACTTGTGTTCCTATTTCCATTTGCTCTTCTGCAGTGACTTTTCCAGTTGGCCAGTGCCCTTTTGATAGCTGATAAGCCCCTCCAGCAGTCTCGTATGTGTTGTACTTTACATTCTATATTTTGATTATGTTATCAGTTGGGTCATAGATGCAAATATTTTTCCTTCCCCAACTAGTTGAGTAGTGACATTGATGACATAAATCTGGACTGTGGTGATGGGGAGAAGAGGTGGTGAAAGTAACTTTTGCATGGAACAATCTGGGTAGTTAGATTTGAAACCTGAAAACTTCCTTATAGTTCTGTTTTCTTCCCTCTAGCTCATTGAAAAATGCCTGAGTTATGGTCATGTTTTCCATATGTGCTATAAAAAATTTAACACTGGTATGAGGAGAACATACATGGTTTTGAGTAAATATCACTAAATGCCAGAACTTTGGAGGCTCAGACCCAGGTGGTAGGTTTCCTAATCTTGATTGCCTGGAACATTCCAAGTCTATTAGGCCACCCACAATGGGGAAACATCTGAGGAAATACTTCTAACTTGGGAGAAAAACCACGTTTTCAGAGTTGTTTACTCTGTCGTCTTACAGTGTCTGTTAGTGTTTATTAAAGGACAAGTGTTGCTATGGTGATGGGAGAGAAATAACAGGAGGGAATTGGGGAAAATGTTGGGACTTGAAGGATTTACTGCTTATACAGTGGAAGTGGACTTTTGAGCTACATTTGAGATCTCGTTACCTTTCCCCTTATTTATACATCACAAAACAATTAAAAATATTTTATGTCCATTGCTGTTTCCATGACTTTATTGCAGTGACTCTTGAAACACTTCAGCTACCGGAAGAAGTGGGGGCGGGGAAGGAAGGGGGTGGTGTGGAGCCTGCCTCGCTCTCCTAGTTCGTGGATTTCAGGTTTCCTGAATCAGACCGTCAGGACTTTTGGTTTTTTTAAATTAAGAATTCAAAAGCAGATTGCTTTATCACTTCTGTTACCTGCTTTCAGATTAATTTCTATTTTCCATCTGCTTTTATTAATGATACCGGCAATTCCCCGTCTCTAGATGTCGGGTGATAGAAAAAATAAACCCTGTTTAAGCCCGTTTTGTCGAGTGTTTTCTTGATCACACCCAAATGCTGTCATTAATTGATACACCTGGAGTTGAATGAAGTCTCCTTTTATTTCATTAACTTTCTATCTGGTTGTCACTAATTTCAGCCTCCAATGCACAGGTGTCAGTCTTTTATTGAAAACTCAGCTTTGGAATATTGCTTGACAGTAAATCTTAATTTTTTCAAGGTTGGTTTATTGTCCCTTAATAGCTATTTTATCATGAATTTATAAAATCTGTATTAGGAAGTATTAGCTAGATATCACTTAATATCCCAGGATGTGCTAGTCAGTGAATATTTTGTCTTCTACATTTACTTTTAAACTTTTGTATATAAATCTATTGATAATTGGATGTCAGTGTATCAGGCTTCCAAAGTGCCTTATCTTTAAAATCATTTGAATGGTTTTTCAGTATTAATAACTCAGCAAAAGTAAATTTCAACCAAGTAAAAAGTTTGGGGGCAAACACGACACCCCTTGGACCTCTGTAGAAGTAACATTAAACTGATTGAATTACAGACTCTAAAAATAAGTGCTCTAACAAGCAGCAAGGGTTGGGGGGGTTGCTGCTTGTTTAGAAACTGTAAGCCACCTTAGTTACCCAGACACAGAGCTCTCTGCTTTTGCCTGTGTCTTGATCTCTTGCGTTTGGGACTTGGCAAGATGGACCCTAGTTGGTGCTCATCTTCCCTCAGTTGACCTTTGTACTCCAGGAGGACTGCAGACTTTGCAACCAGAAGACTAAAAATGTTTATTGGCCCTACTCCCCTTTTCTGACTTTATTCATAATAATTAAGAGACAATTTGATGCAAGTTCTGTAGGTGATGGGCTAATCCAGTGGTTCCCGAAGTGTAGTTCCTGGACCAGCCGCATGAGCATTACCTGTGAGCTTATTAGAAAAATAGGTTGTCGGGCCCCACCTCAGACCTGCTAGATGAGAAACTGGGGATGGGGCCCCACCGCTTTGTTTTTTCTTTAAGCCCTGTAGGGATTCTGATACATGCTCAAGGTTGAACAACTGACTTTAATCATTAGGATCAGGTTAGGAATAAGCTCCAATTAGCCCAGGAATGTTAACTTCAGCTGGAAATCTGGGGGTGGGGGGCAAGAGATAAAAAAGAAGCATGTTTTTCTTCAGTCAGCAAGGACAGCTGCTGCTGGCAAACAAAAATCGCTGATGAAATAGCATTGGTTGCACAATGTGAGGAAAGATAGACAATATCATCACTTATTCATTTATTCCTTATTTGTTTTTAACAGTCCACTCGTAGGGATTGTTTGCCGGGCATTGAGCTATATTTTGAGAAAGGTGCAGGGTGTTCCCTGAAAGAATGAATATTCTGGGGGTCGGGAGGAAGAAAGTACAAGTGGAATGGGAAGAAGGAACCGTGCAAAATACGTTAAGTGCTTTAAAGAGGGACAGATGATAGGCTTTGGAAACCTACATGAGCGAGCTATTAAAAATGAAAAGACAAAACCTCACTTTAGTTGAAACGAAGGTACAGAGTTGGGCAGTGTAACACCTTAGTGACACTTTCCATCCTTACACTGTTTTGTGAGACCGGCAAAAAGAACAGAGGTCTGGAGGCACACGGACAGGGATACTGTGCATCGTTTCAGTAATAATTTATGCTCCAGGGAAGCTGCAGTAGAAAAACATGAACACAAAAATCATCAAAATACTCAGCGACAGTCTTTTCATTTTCCGAGGCTAGTACACCTCAGCAGGGAAAACAATCCACTTAGACACGAAATAAATCGACATGACTTAGAAAACGTCTGTGACCCTACCAGCGAAATTGAAGGGCACAGCAAAAACTCCTTCTTGGGAAACCCGATGAGATCTAGTCCATGTGGATTTTGTCCCACCATTTCAACCTGATCAAATGCAGCTCACTGCATCCTAATTGTTAAAAGGAAGAATTGACTGAGGAGAAAAATCAACTCCCACTCTTGTTCCAGAGGCATTTTCCAGCCAGGAAAGAATTCAATCTGAGATCTGGCAGAGGCTACTGTGCGGGAATTGCTTACAAAGCTCTCCCTGTGATTTAAAAGCATGAAATCACCTCATTTCAAAGTGGAGAGGTGACAAAAAAAAAAAAAAAAACCCACCACACACACTCACACACTCACTCTTATCTGCCCTCACAGCCTGAATTTTGAATCAGGCTTGGGCTAGAGTAGAAGAGTGTGTGCGCTCAAATATCTGTTATCGAAAGCCTGATCATTCTTTTCAAAATTCATGGCAAATACTATTTTTTTTTTCCCCAGTACTATGTTACCATCCAAAATAGACCTTGAAGGGCATTCAAATTTTAGAGGAATTTCTGTAGGGAAACAAAATGAAGTCAGAAGAAATACGTTTGTACTTTTTGTATGGAGTCCTGGGATAGTCAAGTCAGACTGTTCAAGGAGGAATTGTTCTTAAAGAATGGCGGGAGATAATTGTGAGATCACAGGGTGGGATTCTAAATGATCATTTCATCTCTGTTTTGTTTCTCCTCTAGCTATGCAACAAACAAATTTTTGTCCATTTTATTTGATGCACCAGGGCATTTTTGGCTTCTTCGGGTAACCACAACTTTTGGCTATCTAGGTAATTTGTATGCCTACTTTCTAAAGGCAAGTTCATAAAACTCAGTAAGAAAACCTCTTCACACATCTTGTAACTGATGTGCTTGAGAGTTGCCTCCTGTAAAGTAAATAAAGCCATATTGATTTCTCCTGGGCCACACAATCTATTTTGTGGAATTTTCTCTCCTCCAGCTCAAATCCCTGCATGGATTTTCAGCATAGTTGTTTTTCAGCATCAATGAGAACTGGACTAGCTGACGGGAAATTTAGGTAGCTACTGCGCAGATAAACCCCAACACTGAGCTTATTTTTTATATTTAGGCCTAGAGTCCGAGAAAAACTGTCATCCGTGCTTGTCATTGTTGCTATTGAGGCAAAAGCTTCCAGATTCCAAGAGTAAGGAAAATGTAGAAAGAGGTGGAAATAGGAGTGTCTGAATTATCCACACACATCCTGGGTGATGAATTTTCTAACGAGGGCCTCAGGCTAGCAATAGCATTTAAAAGGTTGTCCTAATCCTTTGCTGCTTGCTACCCTGCATCACACACCGTATACACTTGGGTCCCAAGAACCGTGTTAGCAAGGCAATAATTATGTTAAAAAAAATACAAGGAATAATGTTGTGTTGCTTAATGCCCCTGTGTTTGTGCACCTATTCCTTTATTGACAGCTTAAAATGTGTCTGGCGTTTCCTGGAATTCAAGATGCAAGTACATATTCCTTACTATCAAGAATCTCAAAATTTAGTAGGAAAACTATGGCCAGACACCAGTATTATAGCACAGGTCACATTGTAATAGATAGATACAGACTGGATGATAGACAATGCATAGGATTCATAGCAGATCTCAAGGCCTACATGGTCTAGCTTCCCGCTATCCTTTGACACCATATTCTCCCATCATTGTCCTTCCTTGTTTCCTTTTTTCCTTTTTTCCTTGACTGAAAGAAACTGTCTATGATACATCTATACATGAGCTTGAAGATAAATATGCATCTGTGAAATTACCACAGTCTAAGCCATAGCCATAAATGTGTCCTTTACCTTTGGAAGTTTCTTCCCACTCTGTCCTTTTTATAGAACACTTATGGTCTATCCTCTTAGCAAGTTTTTAAGTCTATAATACAGTATTGACTATAGTCATCATGCTGTACAATAGACCTTTGGGAATTTCACATCTTTTATAAATGAAACTTTGCACTCTTTGACCTTTACTTCTGATTCCCTTTGCCCCAGGCCCTGGCAACCACTATCCTAGTCTCTGCTTCTAGGAGTTTGACCATTGTACCTTCATCATGAACAGTATCCTGTGTCCATTTACGGCTTGCTTCACTTGGTGTAATGTCCTACGTGTTCATCTATGTTGTCACAAATGTTAAGATTTCCTTTTTAAGGGCTGAGCAATATTGTGTAGATTTCCCACACCTTATTCATTCATTAATAGACCTTTAGATTGCTTCCTTGTCTTTGCTGCTGTGAATAATGCTAAGACAACCATGGGGGTGCAGCTTTCTCCTTGAGATTTTGATTTCAATTCCTTTGGATATATATTCCCAGAAGTGGGATTGCTGGATAATAGGGTATCTATCTTTCCTGTGTTGAAATTCTATACTGTTTTACAAAATGACTGCATCAATTTACATTCCCTCTAACAGTGTACAAGAGTTCTTTCCTACATATCTTTGCTAAAACTTACCTTTTCTTGTTTTTTCTGATGGTCATCCTGAAAAGTATGAGGTAATTGCTCATTGTGGTTTTGATTTGCATTTCCCTGATTAGTGATATTGAGCACCTTTTCACATGTTTATCGGCCATTTGTATATTGGAGAAATGCGTATTCAATTCCTTTACCTATTTTTTTTTTTGCTATTGTATGAATTCTTTGTTTTAGACATTAACCCTTTTATAGATATGATTTGCAAATATTTTCTCCCATTCTGTAGATTGCCTTTGTTTTGTTGATTGTGGTAGGACTTGTTTGTTTGCTTGTGTGTGTGTGTGTGTGTGTGTGTGTGTGTGTGTGTAGAGGGTGGAGAAGCTCTCTAGTTTGTCATGATCCCACTTGTCTATTTTTGATCTTGGTGTCCTAGCCAAGAAATTACTGCCAAAGCCAATGTCCAAAAAGCCTTTCTACTCTATTTTTTCTTGTAACATACTTAGTCTTCTGCTTACAGACTAGGTTTATAGGGGCGCCTGGGTGGCTCAGTTGGTTAGGTGTCCGACTTTGGCTCAGGTCCCCGTCTCGTGGTTCATGGGTTCAAGCCCTGCGTCAGGCTCTGTACTGACAGCTCAGAACCTTGAGCCTGCTTCTGATTCTGTGTCTGTTTCTCTCAGCCCCTCCCCTGCTCGTGTGGTCTCTCTCAAAAATGAAATAAACATTAAAAAATTAACAGACTATATTTTTAATAATTTTATATTCATCTATAAATACATATTTTTATTATATTTATTTTCATGTAATTTTTATATTTTACTATTATCCATTCCCATTATATCCATTTGGAGTTGGGATTTCTTTTTTTGTGTGTGGAGAGATATGGGTTCAATGTTCCTTGTTTGTGTGTGGTTGTGCAGTTTTCCTAATACCACTTTTTGTGGAGACCGTCTTTTTCCCCCCACTGTGAATTCTTGGTACCGTTGGCAAATATTAGCCTATATGTGGGGTTTATTTCTGGGCTTTCCATTCCATTAATGTGTATGTCTGTCTTTATGCCAGTACCATACTGTTGTGATTACTGTGGCTTTGTAATATATTTTAAAATCAGGAAGTGTGCTGCCTCCAGCTTTGTTCTTGCTCAAGATTGCTCTGGCTACTCAGGATCTTTTGAGGTTCTATGTGAATTTTAGGACTGTTTTTTCTATTTCTGTAAAACCTGCTATTGTGATTTTTGTAGAGATCACATTGAACCAGTAGATCACTTGAGGTAGAATGGCTATATTTAACAATACTTTGCCAATCTGTATTCATGAATGTTTTCCCCTTATTTGTGTCTGCTTTATTCTATCATTGTTTTATATTTTTCAGTGTACGTGTCTTTCATATCCTTGGTTAAGTTTATTCCTAATCATTTTTTTTAATGCTTATTTATTTTTGAGAGAGAGAGAGACAGAGTGTGACCAGGGGAGGGGCAGAGAGAGGGAGAAACAGAATCCGGAAGCAGGCTCTAGGCTCTGAACTGTCTGCATGGAAACCAATGCGGACTTGAACCCATGAGCTGTGAGATGATGACCTGAGCTGAAGTTGGACACTTAACCAACTGAGCCACCCAGGTGTCCCAGGAATTTATTCTTTTTGATGCCATTGTGAGTGCATTGCTTTGCTAATTATCTTTTTGGGTAATTCACTGTTAGTGTATAGAAAAGCAGTGGATTCTTTTTTTTTTTTTTTAATATATGAAATTTATTGTCAAAATGGTTTCCATACAACACCCTGTGCTCATCCCAAAAGGTGCCCTCCTCAATACCCATCACCCACCCTCCCCTCCCTCCCACCCCCCATCAACCCTCAGTTTGTTCTCAGTTTTTAAGTCTCCCATGCTTTGGCTCTCTCCCACTCTAACCTCTTTTTTTTTTTTTTTCCTTCCCCTCCCCCATGGGTTTCTGTTAAGTTTCTCAGGATCCACATAAGAGTGAAACCATATGGTATGTCTTTCTCTGTATGGCTTATTTCACTTAGCATCACAGTCTCCAGTTCCATCCACGTTGCTACAAAGGGCCATATTTCGTTCTTTCTCATTGCCCTGTAGTCCATTGTGTATATAAACCACTATTTCTTGATCCATTCATCAGTTGATGGACATTTAGGCTCTTTCCATAATTTGGCTATTGTTGAGAGTGCTGCTATGAACATTGGGGTACAAGTGGCCCTATGCATCAGCACTCCTGTATCCCTTGGGAAAATTCCTAGCAGTGCTATTGCAGGGTCATAGGGTAGGTCCATTTTTAATTTTCTGAGGAACCTCCACACTGCTTTCCAGAGCGGCTGCACCAATTTGCATTGCCACCAACAGTGCAAGAGGGTTCTCATTTCTCCACATCCTCTCCAGCATCTATAGTCTCCTGACTTGTTCATTTTGGCCACTCTGACTGGCGTGAGGTGATATGAGTGTGGTTTTGATTTGTATTTCCCTGATGAGGAGCGACGTTGAGCATCTTTTCATGTGCCTGTTGGCCATCAGGATGTCTTCTTTAGAGCAGTGTCTATTCATGTTTTCTGCCCATTTCTTCATTGGGTTATTTGTTTTTCGGGTGTGGAGTTTGGTGAGCTCTTTATAGATTTTGGATATTAGCCCTTTGTCCGATATGTCATTTGCAAATATCTTTTCCCATTCCATTGGTTGCCTTTTAGTTTTGTTGGTTGTTTCCTTTGCTGTGCAGAAGCTTTTTATCTTCATAAGGTCCCAGTAATTCATTTTTGCTTTTAATTCCCTTGCCCTTGGGGATGTGTCGAGTAAGAGATTGCTACGGCTGAGGTTGGAGAGGTCTTTTCCTGTTTTCTCCTCTAGGGTTTTGGTGGTTTCCTGTCTCACATTCAGGTCCTTTATCCATTTTGAGTTTATTTTTGTGAATGGTGTGAGAAAGTGGTCTAGTTTCAACCTTCTGCATGTTGCTGTCCAGTTCTCCCAGCACCATTTGTTAAAGAGACTATCTTTTTTCCATTGGATGTTCTTTCCTGCTTTGTCAGAGATGAGTTGGCCATACGTTTGTGGGTCTAGTTCTGGGGTTTCCATTCTATTCCATTGGTCTATGGGTCTGTTTTTGTGCCAATACCATGCTGTCTTGATGACAGCTTTGTAGTAGAGGCTAAAGTCTGGGATTGTGATGCCTCCTGGAAAAGCAGCGGATTCTTGTACTTTTTTTTTTTTTTTTTGTATTCTGCCACTTTGCCGAATTCTAATAATTTTTTTTTCTTGTGATGTCTTTAAGGGTCTCTATAATATTATGTCCTCTATAAACAGATAAAATGCAAATAAGAAAGAAAAACAAAACTTTTTGCCTAGATGCACTGGATAGGGCTTCTAAATAGAAGTGACTGTGGATGTCCTTGACTTGTTTCAGATCTTAGAGGAAAAGCTTTCAGATTTTTCACCATTGAGTATGATACTAACTGTAGGATTTCCTACGTCATCTTTATTGTGTGGAGGTAAATTGCTTTATCTAACTTGAGACTTTGTGTCATGAACAGGTGTTGTTTTGGCAAATGCTTTTTCTGTATCCATTGAGATGATCATGTGAATTTTATTCATTTGATTAATGTGATACATCACCTTCATTGATTTGTATATGTTGAAGTATCCTTGTATCCCAGAAATAAATCGTGCTTTCATGCTGTTTGATTCATGATTGTTTTATGTGCTCCTGAGCTTGGTTTGCTGATAATTTGTGGAAGAGTTTGGCATCCATGTTCATTAAGGATGTTAGCATATGAGTCTTGTGTCTTCTTTGGGTTTTGGTATCAGGGTGATGCCGGTCTCAGAGTTTGTTCCTTTTTTTCCCCCTAAGTATATTTTGGAAGGGCTTGAGGAGGATTATTTTTTTTAAGTTTTGGGTAAGATTCACTTGTGAATCAAGTTTTTGTTGTTGGAAGGATTTTGATTGCTGATTAAATTTCATTTGTTGATCTCATCAGGCCTCTTTCTCTTTGATTCAGGCTCCTATGTTGCTAGGAATTTACCCATTTCTTGGAGGTTTTCCAATTTGTTGATGTTTAATTACTTCTAATAGTCCCTTATTATCTTTATTTCTGTGGCATCATTTGTAATGTTTCCTCTTTCATTTCTGATTTAGTCTTTTTTTTCCTTAATCTAGCTAAATCGTCATCAATTTTGTTTTTCAAAAAACCAGCTCATTGGTCAATTTTTATATTCTCTGGTTTATTTTTGCTTAAATCTTTCCTTTCTGCTAACTTTGGACTTAGCTTGTTTTTCTAGTTCCTTGAGGTGCAATATTAGGTTGTTTGTGCTTAGTTGTTAACTAGTGTAGGTATTTATCACGATTAACTTCCCTTTTAGTACTGCTTTGGCTTTCTCCCACATATTTGGAAAAGTTGTGTTTTGTTTTCATTCATTGGTCTTCAGATACATTCTAATTTTTCTTTTGATTTTCTTGGACCCAAAGGTGGTTCAAGATGTGTTGTTTAATTTCCATGTATTTGTAAATTTCTGACCCTTTTTTTCATTTGGTTTACTCTGTTGTGGTTCGAAAAGATATTTGAAATGACTTTAATCTTTTAAATACGTTAAGACTTGTTTTGCGACCTAGCACGTGATCTAACCTGGAAAATGTACCATTTGCACTTGAATGTGTGTTCTGCTCTTGAGTGGGCTGTTCATTATGTGTCTATTAGGTGTCTTTGTCTATGGTCTAGTTTTAAGTCTGCTTTTACATTATTGATCTTCTGTCCAGACACTGTCCATTATTGTATTTGGGGGTATTGAAGCCTGCTACTATTGTATTGCTGTCTGTCCCTTCAGATCTAAAGGGGCTCTAATTTTGAGTGTATCTGTATTTGTCATATCTGCCTGTTGAACTGATCATTTTCTCATGATGTAATGACCTTATTTGTTTCTTGTGATGGTTTTGACTTTTTTTCTGATAAAAGTATAGCCATTCCTACTTTTTTTTGGTTCCTACTTTTTTTTGCTATCTGCATGTAATATTTTTTTCTATACCTTCGATTTCAGCCAGTGTGCCATTAAGTAAAAAATGGATCTCTTATAGACAGCATCTAGTTGGAATTGGGTTTTTTTTTTTTAATCCATTCAGCTATTCTGTCTCTTGGTGAGTTTAATGTAGTTTTATTTGCATTGATAGTTATTGATTAGTAATTGACTTGTTATTTTGTAAATTGGAATATTTTTTTCTATACCTTCGATTTCAGCCAATGTGTGCCATTAAATAAAAAATGGATCTCTTATAGACAGCATCTAGTTGGAATTGTTTTTTTTTTTTAATCCATTCAGCTATTCTGTCTCTTGGTGAGTTTAATGTAGTTTCATCTGCATCGATAGTTATTGATTAGTAATTGACTTGTTATTTTGTAAATTTGTTTAGTAGTCATGTTTTTCCTTATTGTCTTCCTTTGTAATTTTTTTTTTTTTGCCTTGATTCTTAGTGTGTTTCAAAATACCAGCTTCTGTGCTCTTGCTGAAATACATTAGTATGTTCTACCCAGGGTTTTTGCATTTTCTGTTCCTTTACTGTGTACGGACTGAAGGTCCTTATTTTGTTAAATGTTTATTTTGAGAGACTGAGCATGAGCAGGGAAGGGGCAGAGATGGAGAGAGAATTCCAAGCAGCCTCGATGCTAACCATGCACTAACAGCATGCCACCAGCCCACTTGGGGCTCCGTCTCACAAACCATGAGATCATGACCTGAGCCAAAATTAAGACTAGGACTCTTAATGAACGAAGCCACCCAGGCACCCCTCAAGTATCCTCTTATTAAAGGAGTGTTCAGTGATCACCCTATTACCACCACTATTCTCTCTACTTTTATCTTGGTTCTTCATTGGTTATCACTGTCCTGTTATGTTTGTTGCTTTCTGTCTTCTAGAATGTAAGCTCCGTTAATAGTGTGAACGTCTGTTAATCACTATATCCCCATTGCCAGAATAGAACCGACATGTAGTAAGAACTTTAATGACTGAGTTAATGACTAAATTGAGGTAAAGGCAAACTGTAGGGGACCATACAGAGGACTCTGTAAGAAGGAATCTAGTCTTTATTAGGTAGCTGTATCATTTAGCTCCTGCCACAAAAATACCATATCCTAATAGAACTATAAGCTTCTATTTCTTTGTATCTACAGATCAATGGCTGATGTTTAGCTGATTTAAGCTGTGCTCAGGGGTGATTGCGCTGTTCTCACTTGAGCTCACTTTCAAACACCTGTAGTCAGGTGGGTCTATAGCTGATCTTGGGCTGCACTCCACTTGGGTTGGCATGGCTTCATGCTTCATTTTCCCCCTGGGACCAGCAAATCAGCCTGGGAATCTTCATCTCTGGGTGATGACAGACCCCAAAGAGCAACATGACGTAAGACAGCAGTTTGAATGCTCTGCTTACATCATGATTGCTAACATTCCATTGGCCAAAGCAAATTACATGGCTAAGCCGACGAAAGAAGGGCTAAGATTTAAAACAAATTTACCATAGTAGGCGATGTTACTTTGTGATTTTTGGCAGTTTAATGCTCCTTTACAGATTACTATAAGATTTAAAATTTTCCAGTATGGAGATATTATCTGGAGCCAACATTGAATTAATGATGGGTAACCATTATGCAGTCTACCAGTAAAATAGTTTCTAAGACGCTTATGTTATATGTATGTCCTAATCACAATATGCCCATTAAGTAGGTCAGTAAGTTGGACTGTTTAGAGATAGTTTGTCTTCTACAGAATTTATTTCCCAGCTTTTATCCTAGAAACAACAAGGTGCTCCCTCTGCTCCCATCCAATTTCCCTTTCGTGGGAATTTAATTTATAAGACTGCTGACTTTAATTACAGATGGAAGCATGAAACTGTTCTATCAAAAAGTAATTGACTGTCATAATAGTATAGCTTTGAGATTTTTCTTATTTTCCTCTCCGATCTAAAAAGAGTAGGCTCTGGAGATTAGAGTTAATGATGCTGATGGTGTACTGATTGCTGGGTTATTTGTTTTCTTTCTTCTTGCATTTGGGACTAACCTGATTATTTTAAAGACACCTGCAATTCTTGAGCAAACGTCTTTCGAGTTCCAATTTGGGTAATTTGCCTTCATGTGTGGGTACTGCAATATTACAGTGTGCTCCCAAAGATGACAAGATGACAATTGTGTGGCTTAATAGAACCAGCAGAGAATAATTTCAACACTGGACAAAAATCTGGGAGTTGAGACATTTGTCACTAGTAGGATTTGGTTAAGCAGAATTTCTAGACTGTCTTCCTAGTAAAACTGAAGCCTCATCTACATACAAGAGGTAAAAAGGTAGAGAAAGTTAAATTTCTGGAGGTCGTTTGCCTGTGTATCTGGCCAACCAATAAATCTTTAATGAGTGCATACTCTATATTCCAGATAGTCAACCATAAGCTAAAATCCTTAGCACTTTTATGAGTTGGAGCCTGAGTGGAGTCAATTACTGACAGGTGAATCTTATATTACAGACAGTGATGTCTGTTGCCTTTGTCTTAGTTAGAATCTACTACTTTAACACTGTCCAAGGAGGGCTCTGTGCTTCCTATGCTAAAATGGAACAGACTTGCTTGTCTTTTTTTCTTTTATTTACCATTTTATTTTTTATTTTTTTATTGACCATTTTAAAAGTCATTCTCTCCTAAACATCTGCCTTAGTTCTTAGCTTTGCCAACTTTCTGTAAATGATCTGGTAATTTTATAATTGGTTTTATTTTAAATATAGGATGATAGTAATTAAAAGGTGAATAAGTCGATACGAGCATGCACAGTCCCACAAGGATACCCAAAGATGGTAGACAATGAAACAAGTCTATTTTCTTAGTATGTCATTAAAACAACCTTTTAAAATGGTCTCCATTAAAGAAGTTTAATAAAATAACTAGCATTTAAATCTGTTTCATTTGCTAGAATAAACATGATTTCTCACCTCTAGATAATCCCAACTGGACTGTGATGGAACCATGACAAATTTCCAGAAGACTTTTTTCACTAGACAGTTTTATCTCAAACTTTATATAAAACCAGGTATATTTTGGAGAGTCTATCACCCCATACCTGTGACATTTCACATAATGACTCTGTAAAGATATATTCTGACACCTTCTCATTAGCAAGTTATATAGGTTGCTTATTAAAGTAGTGGAAATTACTTTGAATGAACTCTGCAAAGCTGGGTAAATGACTATGTGAGAATGAGTTAATCAGCTGTCTTTGTTAAATGTTGTTCTAAGTGTGGGAGGCCTTGGCAGGTAATTTGGCTTCCTCTGATTTGCGGCTGCTGTCATCATTGCTATGTGTGATTGATATGTCTGCCTGGACAGATTTACAACCTGACACTAATGCTGATGAATGGTTTAAAGATACTGAATTATTGATAATTTCAGAAGTGCCACTGGAATTGGATCTAAGAAGCTGGTTTCCAAGTTACAACTCCGTATCATGGTGATACCGTTGAGGCAATGTTTCTTGGTGGGGAATTTTGAGTTAAACTTCATATCCTACCCTGTGCAGTAAAAATGCAACTAATTATGCTATGGCTTTTCTCTAGTAGAACAAATTCCAGTCTCTTCTTTGGTACCATGGTAGACGCATTCTTACACAAAACAGATTTCTTTATAGTTATCATACTCTACTTTCACCTGCAACTACTTTATAAAGGGAGATACCATTTTTTTTGTCTTAACAGCTTTAGCGTGTTTTGCCAGAGATGTAGAATGTTCGACTTAAATGGAGCATTTCATAACACCCGGGCCACTATTTCTCAAAACCTCTCCAATGTCAGAAGGGGGGTGCATACATGCATCCTGGACCCTGGGGGCAGAGCATAAAACAAATCATTTGAAGTCCTAAGGTTTGAATTGTCCTGATCTTCCCATGTCCATTGAACCAAGAATTTGGCTCAGCTGAGCAACCTTGTTCCTAAGAATTAGCTAAGGAGCCTCCTTCCTTATCCTGTGGGAATTCTAATGCCTTTCTTGAGATGTCTGGAAATTCCTAAAGACTTATGTCCTCTTGAACACCCGATTTCCTATTTCCACTTCAGTCTTGCTGAAGTCCTCTTCAGTTATTCTCTGCTCACTGGCCCTTGCGGGTGGAACGGTTTCTTTCCATCCTTTACTCATGATGCAACCCCTGCAAGGTATGTGGAGGAATAGCCAACCTCGGTAAAAGTCTTGGAGTGGTCACGGCCTGACCTCACAGCCAGGTGCATGTTAAAAGTAAACTCGGTCATCTTCTGATGGCCACCTTTGTTGCCCCTGACGCCAGCATCATCTCACTGGTTAATCTAAGTGGGCTCCTCTCCTGCCATCATGTGGCTTGTTTCATAACTTAATCACTCTTGGTCCCTCCAGGCCCCATTCTTCAACTCTAAATTTTTGCTAACTTATTATTCAGAACAGGTTAGCTAGCTCTTTGTCTAGCCCCAGCAAGGTAAGGCTATTCCACTTGGCACCTTTTTATAATTAAACATTTATATCAAGGTGGTTCTTGGAACAAGATTGTTTTATTCAATAGAGAAATTCCATAAAGGGTCTCCTTTTTTCTTTCAGGCTATATTGATACTAAAACAACTTGTTCCCCTTAAATCTTCAGTATATTTTCTGCTTCAACAACATGTGCCTATTCTTTTTTTTTTGGCGGGGGGTGGGGGGTGGTTGAAAGTTGTATCTTCTTTTTCTATAACTTTGTAAAATTTTTAAATTTTCAAATTTACATCCAAGTTAGCATATAGTGTAATAATTTCAGGAGTAGATTCTAGTGATTCATCCCCTACATCTGACACCCAGTGCTCATCCCAACACGTCTTCCTTCATGCTCCTTGCCCACTTAGCCCATCCCCCCCCCACTCCCACAACCCCTCCATCAACCCTCAGTGTGTATTTTAAGAGTCTTTTATGGTTTGTCCCCCTCCCTGTTATAACATTATTTTTGCTTCCCTTCCCTTAGGTGCATCTGTTTTAGGTCTTAAATGCCACATATGAGTGAAGTCATGTATTTGTCATTCTCTAATTTCACTTAGCGTAATACCCTCTAGTTTCCTCCATGTTGTTGGAACATGTGCCCGTTTTTAACTGATAATTTTGGGCTTCCCCTTCAGTTTCCTAACAATCGAGTTGGAGAAGAATGCGTCTGTTTCCTGGCACATGAGTATGGATCTATTTCAGCCTCTCCCCTGTTAGAAATGAGTAATGAAATCCAGGGACATTGTGACCTACTCCATGTCTCCAAATTGAGAACATTTAATAGGGACTACAAAATTCTGTTACTCAAGATCGACGAAGTAACTCATTATTAGTGAAATTATATTATGTAAGTGCATCTCTGCTTTCCAATAGGTGTTTCTTAACAGTGTTAATTTTTGAAGGAAAATGTTCTGTTCTAATAAAAAACTGTAAGGGGCACCTGGATGGCTTGGTCGGTTGGGCATCCACCTTCGAACTCCGGTTATGATCTCATGGTTTGTGAGTTCGAGCCCTGTGTCGGGCTCTGTGCTGACAGCTCAGAGCCTGGAGCATGCTTTGGATTCTAGGTCTCCCTCTCTCTGCTCTTCCCCTGTTCATGCCCTGTCTCTCTCTCTCTCTCTCACTCAAAAATGAACATTAAAAAAAATTAAAAATGTAAAATCTTCAATGACATGAGTTTTCTTTCCATTCGTACCTGCACTGACTGGTTTGTGATAGCTTTTGGAATATTAGCCCCAGGAAATTTTAGTTACACTAAATATGTACCATGATGTGGGAAGGTTTATTTGTCAGATTCCATCCTGGTAAATTCTTCCTTTGCCCTGTTGGTGAAACACTTGATTACCAAAGTGCAGCAAGACCTTGAAGAACTGCTCTCTCAGAACTGAGGACAAGGTTTCTATTTTGGTTCTTTCCCCCAGGGATTTTTTTTTTCCTCACATGCTTTGGGTTTTGTTAATTTGCCGGATTGTCCACACATATGCTTGTGGGTACAGCTACTCATCAAACACTTATTTTCTGAATTCTTTGTGCTTTGAACTATGCAAATTTTAATCAGGGATTAAATATATATTTACCTTGGCCCTTAAAGTTTTAAAACCTATTTAAGGAGAAGAATCCCAGATCAGTGCAAATAAGTAATGTGAAATTTCAAGTTTGAAGAAAATAATGGAGGAAATAGAAAGCTGAATGTTACATTGGCAAATGGGAGGTATATAGACAAACATGTTTGTTCCTTTTAGTCCATCTGTCAAAGGCTATGAACTCTGTAAAGGAAGACACCTTATGTATTTACTAAAATTTCCTTACTGTTTCCCAGGATTCAAGCTTAAGGAAACCCATTCCTGGGGGATCTGGACCTCACGTGAAGAAACCCTAGGACAAACTTCGAAGTACCAGTTAAAAGGCATGGATGGTTCCAGATAGAGTGACAGGAGATGTCAAGGAGGAATTGGAGATGGGTCTAGAAAGATGAGCAGAAGAGAGGGACAAGGCTGAGGTGGGGGTTTTGGCAACTCCACGCCAGATAAGAGTGAAAGGAATAGGACAGTAGGAGAAAAGTTGCAAAGATAGGTTCTTATTGGGTTGCAGATGACTGCAAATAAGGGTACAGAGTATTTTCATCCATTTATTATAAAAATAATAAAAAGGCACCTGTGGGTGGCTCAGTCAGTTAAGTGTCCAACTTCAGCTCAGGTCATGATCTTGCGGTTTGCGAGTTTGAGCCCCGCATTGGGCTCTGTGCTGATAGCTCAGAGCCCGGCGCCTGCTTCGGATTCTGTCTCCCTTCCTCTCTCTGTCCCTCCCTCCCCCCCCAAAAAAACATTTAAAAAATGTAAGTAATAAATGTAAGAAACTCCAATCCTATCAAAGTATAAAAAATAAAAAATGAAAATCTTGATTGTATAAAGTTGAATTTGCACGAATATGCTTAGAACCTGCTTTTCCATATAAGCTGTGCATTATAGCTACCTTTCCGTGTCCCCACACAACTATCCATCTTGCTATTTTAATTCCCTCAGTGTGGTCTTTTATAGATGTACCATAATTTGTTTAACCAAATTCCCTATTGAAAAGATTCTCTTGATTTCACTGGTATACACCTCACAACACCTATCCTATTCCTATTTTGGGGCATGGCTCTGGTAATCTTTTTCTTACAGTTTATCTTTTGAGAAAGAGTGCACATGGCAGGAGGGGCGGGAGAGAGGGAGAGACGGCATCTCAGGCAGGTTCTGTGCTGTCAGCACAGAAGCCGATGTGGGGCTCAATCCCACAAACTGTGAGATCATGACCTGAGCTGAAATTAAGAGTTGGATACTTGACTGAGCCCCTGATGATAGGTGGATGGATACATTCCTCCAACTTGCTAGATCAAAGTGTATACTTCCAGGGACTGCATATGTTCCCCCATTCATATGTTGAAATCCTAACTCCAGTGTGATTTTTAAGAAGTAGGGCCTTTTGGGAGGTGATGAGGTTATAAGGGTGGAGCCCTTGTGAATGAGACTAGTCCCTTTAGAAAGAAACCCTAGAAATCTCTTGCCCCTTTGGCCATGTGAGGACACAGTCTATGAACTGGGAAGAGGGCTATCACCACACAGTGAATCTGCCATTACTTTGATCTTGGACTTCCTAGCTTTCAGAGCTGTGAGAAACAAATGTTGTGTAAGGTGTTCAGTCTATGGTGTTTTTTGTTTTTGTTTTTGTTTGTTTGTTTGTTTTTGCTGTAGTATCCCAGAGACTAAAACACTCTCTTGTTTTAAATTTTGACCCATGTTGCTAGATTACCCACCAGAAATCTCCTCTCCATCAAGGGGGGGAGAAGGAAATGATTTGTGCTTATCTCCCTTGGCGTTCTCAGAGATGTGTATTGGCTGAAGGACGATAGCAGATTCTGTAACAATGGTGAAACTGATTGTAATGGTGCAGATGATCCCAGGGATAGAAGCATGGGGAAGAAACCTGTAAGAGGGAAGAGCCTGCCATGAGAGTGTTACACTGGTTGAGTGACAAGTGGATGGGACCATGATGAGAGCAGTTTCTGAAGAAGTTGGAGAGGAGGAGGACTTAGAGAACTGGAAGGGTGGGCGGATGTGTGGGTCTGAGAGGATCCTGGCTTGGGTACTTCGTATGCCAGTAGTGTGCAGACCTGATTGGAGGCAATGACCTCACAAGGATCCTCTAGTTACACTGCTGCTAGACTGCAGCCAGCCTGAGGAATGGTTGTCTCAGCAGAGTTCAAGTGTAGCCACCCGAACAGCAGCACTCAAAGACCTAGCTTTTTTGGTATGGGGCAAGGTGACTTGTAGCACTTGGCTTTAAAAGATCTACCGGTTGCCCCTCTCTCAAACCTAGATTCTGTATGGGCAGCCAAACTTGTCCTGTCTACGCTTGAATGTAAAATAGAGACTGAGAGCACATTTTAAGGGTTTTTTATTTTTATTTTTCATGCTTATTCATCTTTAGAGTGTGAGTGAGCCAGAGCCAGAGCTGAGGAGGAGCAGACAGAGAGGGAGACACAGAATCCAAAAGAGGCTGCAGGCCCTGAGCCATCAGCACAGAGCCCTATGTGGGGCTGAAACCCATGAGCTGTGAGATCATGACCTGAGCCGAAGTCAGCCACTTAACTGACTGAGCCACCCAGGTGCCCTGAGACTAAGAGCAAACTTAATACAGTTTAACATTTCTTATGAGAGTAATTTGGCTTTTGTTCTCACTGATTTCTTTCTTGTGTTCACCAATGAGTCCATACTGTGGTTAGCTCTTCGAGAGGTGTGACATTGAGACATTGCTTTCATGATGGGGCATCTTCCTTCCATTAACTTCCTTTTCCACCTCTTTTTTCTGCTCCTTGGCAGCTCTGCCAGTTGTGATGTTGGCCAGCGAACTCTGCTTCCCATTGATGATACCCCTTCTGTGAAATTGGTGCCTTTCTGCTACTTCCCTCTTCCATCGTTATAATTTAGGAAAGGCTGTTGTGTGAATACCTCATTGTAACCTGCAGTCCATTTCGTATTTCCCAGGGTTCTCTACAGCGAAAACCTCGTCAAATGTTGTGGTCTAAGGCTGGGGTCAGCAAACTTCTGAAAAGGCCAGGTGGTAAATATTTTAGGCTTTGTAAGCCATGTATTGTCTCTGCGGTATACCTTTTGTGTTTTGTTTGAATTTTTAATGATCTAGAGCAACCTAAAAACCATTCTTTGCTCACAGGTCATGCTAAAAAGGGCTGGAAATTTGGTTCCTAGCCATAGATTTCAGACTCCTGGTCTAAGAGGTGACATTGTGAAAACGAAAATCTTCTGCTTATAACACTTGTCTAGGAGGTAGTGAACCCGAATACTGTTATTTCACTAAATTTTTTTGAACAGCAAAAGATGTTCAAGAATCATAAAGTTTGACTTCAGTACCACGGACCCTTAATGGATCTCATTTGAAAACTGACTTTTGGCCAGTGAAGTGGGATTTGCTTTAACCAATTACGTAGACTTGGGGACACATTCTGTGGTCTCTCCAGAGTACACGTTTTCAAACCCACTTTTCCTGAAACTCCTGACTTCTCTCACTCCTTCTCCCAAGGTGAACTACCCAGTGAGTTTTGACATTGTTGTATGTCCTCTTGTTGATCAACCTAGTTGTGTTTTTTCCTCTTCCTAGTTTTTGTTGTGGTCTTGGGGAATTCCCTATGTGAAAAATTCAGGTATAAGTCAGTAGGTGGGGAATTTCTATTGGATATTAGGTAAGGGGAAGTTTTCGTAGGATTGCTGAGATTCTGTTTAGAGCAAGAACAAAAATGTTAGCAGCTTGAGAATAATAGGGGAATGCACAGATAACGGTATATTTTTGGTATGCAGAGGGTGGGGAGATCCTGCTTCTTTATTTAACAAAATGGAGCAAAGATCTTGTCTTTGAAATTGGCCAAAATGACTAGGTTACCCTGTAAATCGTAGAAAATTGACAATGATGCAAATATTACTTGTTCATAAAAATGCAAATGAGTGTGTCCAGACTAATACAATTGTTAGATTCACTAATTTTTGATTGCCTATGTAGGCTTATCCTTTGAGCTCTCCTGTGGACCAGTTATAACATCTTTTTGGTTTCTTTAGTGATTTAAACAAAATATTTGTCATGGGCTCATTCGTATTTATATGACCTTTCCTGATTATGAAAATTATCTTTTAACCATCTTCACATCCTACAACGTTTGTCATTATAATATGCATGTGTATTTGTGTCATCCACACATATACTTATATAATTAGAGTATGGTTTGTATCCATGCTTTTCTCATAGACAATACATACAAGCAAATTATTTGATAATTATCCGTATAATTCAAGCTCAAAGAAATTGGACTCTACTTGTCTGGGCATTTTGCATGTAATAGCCCTTCTGCCTAAAAAGATCTCATCACAATAATTCTCTACTTCCTTTTACATATATCTATCAATCTGTGCTACAACAAATACTAAATAGGCCAGGGCCAAGCTGATTGGAGGTTATGGTTCTGCCCATAATTAGACATGTGACCAATTCAAGCAAACCTGAAACTATGAAGAGAGCCCCAAATTCCAACTATATACACTATTGTCCTTTTTTTTCATTTTTCTCATTAAACAAATTTTTTTTAATGTTTATTTTTGAGACAGCATGAACAGGGGAGGGTCAGAGAAAGAGGGAGACACAGAATCTGAAACAGGCTCCAGGTTCTGAGCTGTCAGCACAGAGCCCGATGCGGGGCTAGAACTCACAGACCGGGAGATCATGACGTGAACTGAAGTCGGACGCTTAACCGACTGAGCCACCCAGGTGCCCCTCATTTTTTTACTTAAAACTTTTTTATTTTGGGGCACCTGGGTGGCTCAGTCGGTTGGGTGTCTGCCTTCAGGTCAGGTCACGATCTCATGGTTCATGGGTTGGAACTCCACGTTGGGCTCTGTGCTGACAGCTCAGAGCCTGGAGCCTGCTTCAGATTCTGTGTATCCCTCTCTGCCCCTTCCCTGCTCATGTTCTGTCTCTCTCTAAAAAATAAACATTAAAAAATTTTTGCTTTTAATTTTCTTACTTAGAGAATGCACGTGTGAGGGGGAGAGGGGCAGAGGAGGAGGGAGGGGGAAAATCCCAAGCAGGCTCCACGTATAGCACAGAGCTGAACACAGGGCTCGATCTCACGACCATGGAATCATGACCAGAGCCAAAATCAAGAGTCAGATGCTTAACTGACTGAACCACCTTTGTGCCCCTGGAATCTATGTTTTTAAAGTTCAATTTCGGTTTTCAGGGGAAGAATGCTGGTAAAATTAAAATCTATATGCCTGGTTTTGTATTTGGCAAGCTGGCTTGTAAATGTTTTAGGTATTTAGCTCCATTTGATTCAGTGACTATGTCCTGATTTCCTCTCATGTGGCAAGTATCGTACTAGGTATTTGGAAAAGCAAGATAAGTAGACTGCTCACCTGCTGAGCACAATGTCTAATAGAAGGAGCCAAGAACTGAAGTGAGTACAGGGTTCTCTGTAGTAACTGAAGTCTGTAAAAGGTACACAGCATGTAGGAGAGAATGATTAGCACTGAGCAGAGTAGAGCATGGAACTCTATAAACTATACCAAATGCTAAAGGCTGCAAATCATGAAGATTAATTCAAAGAGCATATACTGAGATCTTAAAATTGGAACGCTAGGTGAAGTGCTCTCAATCCATATACACACCAGCACAAATAACATACAGACCATGACTCAAGAATCTCATAGTCTGTTGGAGAAAACAGAAAAGGGGATGTGTGATAATCATTAAAGTGGTGCCTTGAAGACCTGAATCAAAACCTGTAGGAATTTGAGAGGCACTGGGGAGATAAGGATCTATCTAGGAAGGCTTCTGATGGATAAGCTGGAGTCAAGTCTGGAAGGAAATGTGAGAAGAGACCAGGAAAGCTAATAAGGGTGTGGGATGAATGTTCTAGGCAGAGAACAGTAAATGCAAAGGCCCAAAATCCTAAGAGATAGTCCAGCACATTAGGGAAGTGTAACCTGATGAGCTCAAGGAAGGAGAAGAGGTAAGATTCAGTGCTGTACAAATGGAAGGTCCTAGAGGAAGGGCATTGTCTGTCCTGTAAGTGGTAGGAGGAATTTTTGAAATGTTTAAAATGAGAAGAGCACCAGAGTAGCCTTCATAAAGTATCGCTCTAAAAACAGTGTAGAGAAGGATTAGAGCAAAATAAAAGACAAAGGGACCAAATAGTTTCTCTTAGGAATCTGGATGGGAAATGAACATGGCCTGAACTGAGGCACAGGCAGTGGATTCAGAGGGAAAGATAGTCGAGACATAATAAGAAAGAACAAGGCTTAGTAACCTGGGGAAGACCCAGAAGGAGATGTGCAGGATGGCACCCGTATTTCTGGCTTGTAGTTGATATTGCCATTCCAAGTGGAAACGATGGCAGAGGAGGAGAGGTAGGAAAGCTGTAACCTGCCCCAAACAAAACACAATTAAGATGTGTGTAGGATCCAAATAAATATGCCAAGGAGGGCAGTTGGAAAAGTTGAGTTCAAAATTCAAAAGAAACAAGAGTCTAACATTTGGGACCTTTCAGCGTATAGTTAGAGTTGAATAACTGGATGAAGTCACTCGGGAAAGAGTGAATAACATTGGAGCAGAGGTGGATGCCAACGAATCTGAGTACATAACGCATGAAATGGGGGCACTGAGGAAGAAGACCAGAAGCAATATCAATAAGTAACCAGTGGCTAGAGGAAACCAGAAGTACCACAGAAATCAAGCAGAGGTTCCAAGATGATGCAATGGCTACCATTACAGAGTGCTGTAGAGAGGCCATGGGAGGGCAAAAGGAAAAACCATATGCAAAGACCTTAGTACCTATTGGATTGAAACAAAAAGTATGTGAAATTAAAGCCAGAATATAGTAGGTTATGGAGTGAAAGAGAAACGAGGATGGTTGTGTGTGTGTGTGTGTGTGTGTGTGTGTGTGTGTGTGTGTGTGTCTAAGATGCTGTGAAGGAGAGATCCAAGAAGTGGAGGGGAGTGAAGTATGGCTTATTTGTAAAGATGCACAGGTGATGAGAGCAGACCACCTTGGCTTGGTTGGCTGCTGTAAACTTTTTGTTGTTGTTGTTTTTAGTTTATTTGTTTTGAAAGCTAGAGCAGGGCAGAGAGAATCCCAAGCAGGCGCTATGCTGTTAGTGCAGAGCCTGACGTGATGCAGGGCTCCATCCCACAGATGGTGAGATCATGACCTGAGCGGAAACCAAGAGTTGGAAGCTCAACCGACTGAGCCACCCAGGCACCCTGGCTGCTGTAAATTTTTTGAAGTGTGTGGCAAGTAACAGGCATTTGTTGAATTCATTTGTTGGTTGAGTGCATAAATGAGAGGAGGAGATACTTGAGGATGCCCATACATGAATGGAAAAAACAAACAAACCCCTTCGTGTAGATGGTGGCTTCCACCAAAGGCAAGAAAACTCCAAGGACTGGATGGGAGGAGAGGCTCTGAGACTGAACATGGAACATCGCCTTGGTGTGAAGGTTCTCCTTTACCAGACCTGTACCAATAAGATGCTCAATAATGTTAGAGAATTTCAAGGCAGTTTCCCCATGATAAGTAGAGACCTCTTCAAATTTCAAGGATGTTGTGGTTAAAAAACCAGCATGTCTTCACCCCAGGATACCCCTTTAAGAGTGACACAAATAATTCAGTTAATTATGCGTGTAAGTGAGGTGCAAGGACTGAATTATTTGAAAGAATAGCTTTGATTCTATACCCGACATTCTGAGTACTGGTGTTCGTTTACAAAGTGCCTCACTAGTCTCACTGTTAATCTCACTGATGGCTCCTTTTAATAACACTCTGGGGTAAGTTAACTCCTCCATTAACCCTAATAGTCCATGTCAGCAGGAAGGACACTAAATGACAAAACGAATCCCATTCACACTTGACAGCCCCCAACCCAAGTCCCTCTCCAAAAGCCTTAATCTTCATACCAGATGAAGAAATATCAAGATTGACTCAGCATAGAACTTGTCGCTAAGGTTTGAGCAGCTAGAGTATAGCTATCATGTGATATAGAACATGATATTTTCTAGAATGAACATACATGCTATTCAGGCAACTTTGATTTGTTTTTAATGACTTGTTTTAAAACACCTAGCAAGGTCAAGAAAGCTGCCCCTGCCTAGCCCCTATGCTAACTCTAAGTCTGTTTCTGAAATGTGAGAGACCAGTGATCACCGCATGTGAAATAGAATATTGTATGTGAATGTGGATATAGTCTAACTCTCCAGCCCTAACTTTGAGTATCTACAAGACAACCCCCAAGCAGGTTGTAGCTCTTGACTACACATAAACTATACTGGAGGGTGCTTGCAAGAGGCTGAAGTTCTGCACTACCTAGTTTGGGGAACAGGCTGCTGGAATTAGAATTTAATCATTCATGTGACCACATTTGCATTCCCAGTGGGACTGTAGAAGTCTGGCCACACTCCCACTTTGTATAAAACCTGGGATCTTTGCTGTAAAAGCTTGAGTACAACTCAAGGTACCTGGCTTCATAAAGTAAGATACAATGACAAGGTAATCAGAATTTCTCCCCTGTAAACCTTTTCCCCCAGTTTTATTGAGATAATTAACATATAACATTATATAAGCTTAAGGTGTCTAACATAATTATTCGATACATGTATATATTGAAAATTACAAGAAATTTAGTTCATCACCTCACATAGTTTTTCTTGTGATGAGAACCTTAAAGATCTGTGTCAGCAACATTCAAATATACAAAATAGTATTGTTAACTATAGGCCCATGCTTTACATTGTTTCCCCAGGACTTACTTATCTTATAACTGGAAGTTTATACCTTTTTGACCACCTTTGCCATTTTTCCTACCCCGTGCCCCCACCTATGGCAACTACCAATCTGTTTCTAGGAGTTCAGATTTTCAAACTTGATGTGAGTGAGATCGTACAGTGTCTATATTTCTGACTTATTTCATATAACATAATGATCTCAAGTTTCATCCGTGTTGTTGCAAATGGCAAGATTTCCTCTTCAATGGCTATATAATCCAGTCTGTGTATCACATTTTCTTTACCTGCTCATCCATTGATGGACGATTATGTTGCTTCCCTGGCTTTTGTTAAGTGTTGCAATGAACGTAGGGAAACCGTGATTTCACTTCCTTTACCTATATAGCTGGAAGTGGAGTTGCTGGATCAGATCATGGCTGTATTAATTTTGAGGAACTCCATACTATTCAGAGTGGCTGCACCAATTTACATTCACAACCACAGTGCACAGGATTCCTTTCTATTCCACATCCTCACCAACACTCGTTATCTTGTCTTTTTGATGATAACCATTGTAACAGGTGTAAGGTGATATCTCATTGTGGTTTTGATTTGCATTTCCCTGATGATTACTCATGATGAACAGCTTTTTATATCCCTGTTGGCCATTTGAATATCTTCTTTGGAAAAAATATTCAGGTCATTTGCCCACTTCTTAATTGGATTTTTTGGTTTTGTTTTTGCTCCTGAGTTAGAGGGTTCCTTATATATTTTACATATTAGCCCTTTGTCAGGTGTGTGCTTTGCAAAGATTTCCTCCTTCTGTAGGTTGCCATCTCACTTTGAGTGTATCTTTTGCTGTTCTTTTGTAAGCCTTTGGGGTGTTTTTCTTTACTAGTGAGTAATCAGACAAGTGAGGTGAGTCACACAAGTGCAAGTTTGGATTTGTTGTGGTTTACTTAAAATTCGATACTTTGTTCATTACGGAAGTTTTTACGTCGATTTTGGATTTTTAAAAATATAATCACATTAGTTATCTTGATAGTAACTTTTTGGGCCCTCCTTCTCTTAAATTTTGTGCTTATCAAAGTGCTTTACTCCCCTTACCCTGCCCTGCCAACAAGAATGTATTTAATAAAACCGTTTTCCCTTTTACCACAGTTTTCTTGGCTGGTACTATGAGCTTAGAACCACTACTCAGTCAGTCTGTTTTGAGACCAGAGCAAGGTGGCAAATTGTGTTCCAGGATGAATTTTACTTTTGGAAAGTGACAGATGCTACTTAACACAAAGTCTGGTGAAATCATGTTAGTGATTAAGCTGGATAACTTTGGTGAGGGTGAAACTTAATTGTAAAGATGGCTTTTGTCATGTGGTTGTGCAGAAGCTCTGAGGGTAATTCCAAAGAAATAGTTTTTGAGCACAGGAGTATCATTGAATAATAGAGCCTCTCTAAAGTTGGTACGCTGAGAAGATCCATGTTAGTGATTAACGTTGAAGTATGTCTGCTCAAAAGGCCTCATCTAATTTTGTGCAGTGTATTTTTGAAGTAAATTTGAACTTGAGCAATTCACATTATGATGAAAAACACATCTCTTAAATGAATCTCTCTTGTGTTGATCTTGAAGCCAGAAACAGACTTCTTGACGGATAATGTCTGGCACACGGATTTTTCCATTTGTTACCCTTGTTAAAAAAACAAAACCCCCAAAAACACACCCTACAAAGATTCTGTCTTCCCTCATTGCACTGTGGCCATACACCTTCATGTATGTTCTTGACTTGTCTCTACTTGCAGACATCTGTTAATTTTCAAGTTGGAACAGTTTATGACCGAATGCAGTTTAGAATTGCCGTGACTATTTTAAGATAGCTAAGTGTTGCAGACCTTCTTGGTTCTGTTGGCGTCTGCTACAAACTACCATTCTCCCTCAGTCACAACTATACGTGATAGTACTAATCTAAAGTATGTTCCCATTTCCTGTGGGAAGAGTTCCCAAGTATTGGGATTACTGTGCAACGATGGTGACTGTTCATAAGAGACTCTACCTAAATGTCTTTGAAAATGTGTGTACCATTTTTCATTCCCACCAGAAATAAGTGAGAGTTCTAGTAGTTCCAGATGCTTGCCTGCACTTGGCACTGTTTTTCTTTTCTGTTCTTTGTTTTTGGTCATTGTAGTAGGGTTGTAGGGCTATTGGTCATTTCACTGTGATTTTAATTATTTCCTTAGCCACAGAAGTGGAGATTTTTGTTCAGTCAAGAAAATGGACTAATGCAGTAGAATATTGAACTAGAGGATATTTAAAAAGTGTTTTAGGTTTATTTTTGAGAGAGAGCACGAGTGGGGGAGTGGCGGAGAGAGAGGGAGACACAGAATCTGAAGCAAGCCAGCAAGCTCTAGGCTCTGAGCTGTGAGCACAGAGCCTGATGCAGGGCTTGAAGCCACAAACCGTGAGATCATGACCTGAATTGAAGTCGGACGCTAAACCGACTGAGCCACCCAGGTGCCCCAGAGGATATTTTAAACTTGTCAACATGATTCTTCTAAGATCATCTAACACATTATTCTTCTAAGATCATCTAACACATTATACGTGAAGTGATGTAGATCAGTTCGTATCAAGAAAATAACACTAGTTTGTGCTTCATGGGTAGGTGTACTGCAAGTGGAGATACATGTTACTTAATTTCTTTGAAGTTCATTCTGTACTTTAAATTTTCAAATCATAATAGGTATTGGATGGTGGTTTTGTTTTCTTAAAAACAATAAGCTAAAAATCTAGTGCCTGCGTTTCATTATGATTAATTTATATACAATATTATGAACTCCAAATACTACCTTTGTATTACTGCACATAAAGAAGTTATTGGAGAATTAATTGACCATTATTTTTCATGTGGTAGTCAAATCTATTGCTTTGTGATTTTAAGTGTGCTTGGCTTGAAGTATATACTGACTGCCTAGGAATTGGCCTCTTCTTACACTTCAAAACCCTGAATAAATGGTAAGTGCTTTTGAAAATAGTCTTCTGTGCATGTTCTGATGGCTTGGGACTAGTAATAAGTTATGTGCCTGTGTCAAGTGCGGGTCTGGTGTGGCATTATTATCAACTATTTTGACAAATGATGCAATTTACTGTACTCTCCTGATTCTTTTTTTTCTACAGCGTTACACAGCCATGTAGAATACTTGAACTGTTTTCTTCTTCCTGATGGAGGAATTGACACTCCAGAGTAGATACACATCAAGTTGAAGAGGCTCTGGTACATAATGCTTGATAGATTGATAATTTTTGATAATTCTAATTCCCTGATATTCTTTTTGCCTCATTTATAGAGATAGATAAGATGAATATAATTTTTTTCCTTTGGCTTGAGTATACATGTTACCAGGATGTATCCATTTCATTTTACTTATGTGGACTGCAGCCCATGTACTCCAAGTAGATAATTTCAAAGAATTCTAAGAATGGTGACCATGCCTTATTTTAACCTTGTTGTATGATACAGAATATTCTATGAAAGTGCTACTCAGAATCTGGTTCATAGATAGATGCTGGTCCAAAAACTTACTGCTCTGCAATGAAATTTGTACATAAATTGAGAGGACACATTTGGAAACGTACAAAGCAGTCTGACCTTGTTATGATTTGTAGTATAGCAGTACAGAAATGAGTCCATGATGGCTTTGGTGGGTAGGTTAGGAGGGGCGATCAGATACTTCATCACAGATGTTTTGAGAAGTACAGATCTGTAACATGGTACCACTTGTCTGTGTTCTTTGACTTTGAAATACAGCTTTTGAATGATGACCATGCATCAGATACTAAGCTAAGTGTTTTACAGCATATCTTACTTACCTTCCTAACGTTCCTGCTATATGCCCTTGTTGGATCCATTTTACAGATAAGACCAAAGTACAAAAAAGTATCTTAAGGTTACGCAGCTCGTTATGCACCAAGAGAACTGTAAGAAAGAAGATGGCTATGGATAAAATGACAATTCTTTGACAGTAGTTAATTTCAGTTCTTGCATGTGCAGTTGTAGGAGAGTAAGTGATGTGTATGTATCCTAGGACTTTTTGAGTTACCCAGTGCCTCTGGCTTCTGGATGGATGAATGGACAACCAGTGCAAATAAATAACATCCTTTCTATTTCAGCAGTGAAAGAAGTCTTCTCCTGCCCCAGAGAAAAACAGTTCAGATATGTGTTAACACAGGAGAGCATAAATGTCACATGGTCTGAGGTGTAACCTTGTTTGTCAGCCCCACTCTTCTCTCCCTTCAGTTCTGCATAGAAAATCCAATAATCATTGTTGCAACTTCTCTGTCCTTTCCCATCTTGTGTCCCTTTGTTGGTTCTTTATGAAGCAAGAATGCTCCAGTGGTAGCCACAATGAGTAGAGGTTATTAGCAAATACATAGTGAGGTGCTAATAGTACACGTAAGAAGATGTGAGGACTTGAGGAACGGTGCAAAATAGCCACAGGCTGAGAAGACAGCAGATGAGCAAATAGAGCTCCCATTTTCTGGGGAAATTTCCACGTGTCCTCTCTGTTCATACTTAGTATTGGTTTTTACCTCTTTCCAAAAATGAAGCTATTCTTTGCCCTTCTTTGGGTTCACCAAAACAACCCATCCCTAATGGGTTCCCTAATGGAGCTGGGAAAGGGTTCATGTTACACATTTTCACTGTTTGTTTTATATATATATATATATATATATAATATATTAATATGTTGTTAATATATAATATATTATATTATATTGTTGTTAAGACGCTCTTTAAAGACTTGGGAATAGCAATCACAATAGTAAGTTCTTGTGTTCTGTAGCATTAGTTCCCAAGTGAAAGGACCCTTAACCATGATGTACATACTTTTACATGTTCTGGTTTTCCATTTAAACACGTTTCCTTCACTGAGAAGAGGTAGCTTAGGAACAAATGGTTAACTTGAGAGTGAAGCAGATCAAAGTCTGAGTCTTGGTTTAACCAATTACTTTGTCACCTTAAACTTCACATTTTGGAGACTCAGTTTTATCAGAGTCCATATCGCCTGTGTATTCCATAAGCATTAAAAGATGGTGCCTAAAACATTTGATCTGGTGCCTGGTATAATAGAATTTTGTAATAAATGGCCGTCCTTGGCTTTGTCCTACTGTCTTTGTAGTTTTAGATTATATGCTAGGTGCAGGGAGAGAATTTCGTTCTGTGATTCTCTGACCTGGCACAATTCCACAACACTTAATTATATGGCAGAATGAATAGGATACAGTAGAATTAAATGATATTTTAGTGTCATATTGCCCTAAGTTTAAATCTTAGTCCTAATGCTTTCTGGTTATATCATCTTAGGTTAATTAATTTTCCCATCAAATTTTGTCTCCTCTGTAAGAGTAAAAATCATCTATTGACGAGGTTGTGGTAGCACGATATGAAAGCTGTGGGCTCAGTGTCTGGAATATAGGGAAGAACATGGGAAAGGTTGACAGTCTCTTTTTCAGGTCTCTGGTTTCCTCAGTAGATAAACTAAGGGCAGAGGGAGGTTGTGAATTATTTCCTTGTCTGTCTGAAATTCAATGATTGTCAGATAACCGACATCATCAAGATTATGGAGTGATTCTATCAACCCTGAATAACTCATCATGCAGTGATGACCCGCCCCCCGCCCCGCCTCCCCCCCCCCCCCATGAATGTAAATTAGTTTGATGGCTTTTACTTCTACAAGTTCTGATGCAGCAAGAGCCCAAACCATTTGCTTTGGTAAAGACTGAGCTTTTTGTTGGACTGCAACTTTGGTAAAATTTCATTTTTGTTGAAGTACTGAGTTCAGTACTTCAAATATATCCAGATAGGAAAACATTGAGATTTCCATTGAGATCCGAAAGGCTTGTCGTATTTTGCGTTCTTGATGCGTAGTTAAGAAAGAAAAATACAGGGAAGTTCATTTAAGTTTTAAAACCCTTTCCAGTATGATTAGGACCATGTCTTCTTAAACTTTATTAAACGTTCAATTTCACTATTTGTGCAAACATAATCCCTTCACACTAGGTCTTTGTTTTTTTGTTTTTTGTTTTTTGTTTTTTTTGTTTTTTGTTCTTAGCAACGCTTTTTGCTATCCTTCCTTCATACTTGCTCATTCATCCTCTTCCCCACATACAGTGCATTTCTACCCATTTGTCCTCTTCTCCAACTTGTGTACTCATGTAAGCAGCTTTGTATTGTTTGCTTTTTTTCCCCCTTGCTGTGCAGGTCAGCACAAACCTATCTTCAGAAAATTAGGCTGTGTTTTATTAAAAACAAAAGTTTATCACACTTTTTTCTCAAAATAGTACACTGGAAATCTCCAATTCAATTGCTAGATCTTGGATTCCTTCTCCTAGTGATTGCCTGACATTCCATGATAAAGACATAAAATACTTGAACTTTCTATATCGTAGCCACTTTTTTTTCTATTTTGTGCAATGCTACAAATATTTTATGTTATCTTTACATACTTGAATGCCTTCATTTGTATAGGGTAGATAGATTTCACAGGAGCTATCTATCTCTGGGCAAAAAGAGACTATGTATTGACTCTTGTTGATGTTTTCAAACAGCTTGACAAAAGGCTGTGATGGTGTACATGTCCTCTTGGAATGAATGAAAGCATAACCATTCCCCATTTCTGCCAGGAGTAGTTATTATGGAGAGTTTTGGGAAAACACATCTGGCACCCTATTTCAAATCTTCTAGGCTTTATCCTGGATTTTGTCCATGCCTAGAATGAATATTACTTGTAGGCTTCAACCATAACTTCTGGTTGATAGCTTTTTATAAGTGCTTCCTGTGTCTTCATTTTCTGCCCTGGCCTCTTCAATGCCTTGGGTGATGGTGAATTTTATGGACTTAAACTTGTGTGTGTCAGCAACTTGGAAATGCAGGGACACCCTCTGTTGATTAGTGCCCTTTTAGTGCCCTTGCCTCCTCCCCCTCCCCCTCCCCCTCCCCCTCCCCCTCTCTCTTTTTCTGAGAACAATTCTGGGAGAATTCGTCTGCATTTCTCAGGAGGTCCTGGTGGAACTGAGTCTCTACTACCCATGAGAGTGGGTGGAGTCATTATGACAAAAATGACCCCTCTTACCAGTTTTCCCTCTTTGTCTCATTTTTCCCACACCCTCAACTCTCCCCTAAAATTACCTCCCAAATAAACCATGTGCAAACAGATCCTTATCTAGAATTTGCTTTAAAGAAAACCCATGGAAAGACAGGTCTTGTATTTCTGTCTGATGGCTGTAAAGTGATGCTTTGTTGCTTCTGTTTCATTTCCCTGATTGGTAGTGAGGGTGATCACCTTTTCTTAGGTCCAGTGTACATGCTGGTTTTCAATCTTGTGGATTGGCTGTTCAGTCCTTAGCCCATTTGTTTATTGGATTTTTGCATGAATTTTGGTAGTTTTGAGATCTTCAGAGTCTGTTTTCTTAAAATTTCTAATAGTCATATTTCCATCTATCTCAACTTTTCTCTGGTATCTTTTGCATTATAGAATGTCTAAAAATTGTAGATGTCTAAAAATGACATGTTGTCAGTATGTTTGTCTTTTATGGAGTCTGCTTTTCTCATTTGGTTTAAGAGTGTTCCTCCTCTTTATTATTTATATAAATCTGAAGTCTTAATTTCTTGGTGATTTTCTTTAACATTTTAAGTCTTTAATCCACCTGGAATTTGTGTTTGATACAGCATAGGCGCCTAACTTTTTTTTCCCCTATTGTGCCAGAATCATTTAAATAATGCCATCATTTTCCCTCCTAAAATACTTTCACTTGTATTATTTATTGCAGTTCCCCCCATTCTAGGATTCTTTATTTTGTTCCTCTGAATTGTTTTTGTCTGTGTTAATACCATGGTGATTAGATTATGATGGCTTCACGTATTTTCATCTTTTTTCATATTCGTTATTTTAAAAAGATAATACAATTTATAAAAACAATTGTAGAGGTATTCTAATGGAAGCACATTAAATTTATACAGTAACTTGCAATAAGATATTAAGGCTTTTCATGTGACAAAGTGGCATAGCTTTCTATTTACTGAGGTCTCCTATGTCCTCCAGTAAGATTTTAGAAGTCCTCTTCCTATAGGTCCTTTACTGTTAAATGTATTCTCAATTTCTTCATACCCAATCCTTACCAAAGAAATCTTTGTTGTTGTTCCTCATTTGCTAGGGCCTTAAGCCTATGCTTAGCTTCCCTTTTAGGTGACAAAATCTTCTTTGGATTACAACTTGTGAGAAACAAGGTTCTCGTGCTCTGCAGTTCCTTTGCAAAGCCTGTATCTTCCCTGTGAGGTTAATCACAAACATGGAGTCCTTGGTCCTTAGTGCACTAAGTGAAGACAATGCTTAAAACAGTGCAGAGGGCACACAGCTTCCAGTGATCATCAATCCACAGGTACACACTATTAAACTGTCAGCTAAACCAAGATGGATTCCCTTGCCTTTGTTTTGGCTCTGTGGTTGCTGACCTGTCCTTACACTTGGTCTGCAATCCTGTTGTACTTCCCTGGCTAGACTTCCCTGCAGATACTGACAAATGCCTTCTTCCTTGATCACTTCATCTTGTCGGCTGACCTTGTCTACTTGGCTCACCCGTTCTCCCGTTTACTTAAGGTGTTGTCTTCACTCATGGTTTCATGGTATCTGTTGGAATTTTAAGTATAATAAATTGATGTCAGGCAAAGCTGTCGGCCACAGTTCCTCCCTTCCTGGTCCGTGCACGTCCTCCTTCCCCTCCAAGGGGGTGGAGATGTTTTCCTTCCTTTTGAATCTAGGCTGGCCCAAGGACTTGCTCTGACCAAGAGGACATGACAGAAATGACTTAGCACAACTTCTCGGCCTGGTCTTCAGAAGTCCCCTAGGTTTTGCTTTTACCTTCTGGGAATTGAGCCACCCTACAACAAAGCTCAGGCTAGACTGCTTAAATACATTGGAATAACCTTGAGGAAGAGACCCAGCCGGATCTGCTGTTCCAGGCAGCCCAGCCTCGCATTCAGCCCAGTGCAATCGTATGAGCAACCTCAGCTGACCACAGGAGACCTAGGAACTTTTCGGCTGAGCGCCCATAGAATCGGGAAATGAAATGTTGGGTTAAGCCAGCTCACTGAGGTTTGTTTTATATCATCAGGTAGTGAGATAGCATCAAAGGGAAGTTGGTAAATATTGATAAGATGAAAACAATTCCATGATAAGGCTATTTCAACAAGAAGTCACCAAACTATCTTCTGGGGAAGGATAGGAAGTTGGGGGCGGGGGGGGGGGGGGGGGAGGAGAAAGAAAGAAGTAATCAAGCAGTGGTATACGTGATGTTAGGATGTAAATACGATATGGCTCTTCTTAAAGATCTGCAGTTCTCTCAGTATTTTTCTATATCCAATATATATACATCAGGATGGCAATAGCTTAAAAATTTTTATATAATAAAAAGAGGGACTATTAATTTAGTAGTAGTATATTACATGACTTCTCATATTTTTCATATTTTTGCCTATACCAGCTCCTTTTTGATTCTGATTGATTCTGAGGTTGAAAACCCAAAGACTAAATGTTTAGGTGTTGAATGAAAGACTAACGCTCTCCTATTTGATCAATGTATCAAATGGATACATAGAAGGTGGGATAGAAGTTTTGCTTCTTCAAAGACCCTTGTGTATTTGATTGCTGGATCTCAGTAGATTCTGGATAAGTAACACTGCCAGGTGAGGGTTCTTGCAGCTAGGCTATTAGAGTGCTTAGCACGCTGATGAGTAAACACAGTTACATTGTCACATGTATGTAAATTCTGTCTCCTACATAACAGATTCAATATGGACGGGGTATTTTCAGTATTAGTCAAATAAGATAAGTGCAAAAAGCCATGTGCCTATCTCTAGAGTAAACAGTAAACAGCAAGATGTTTGTTGCAGGATGAAAGGTAATATGATTAAGCCCTGTTGTCTAGGTTGGCTGGCTTCTCTATGCTTCACATAACTGCATCACTAACCTAGACCTGAACAGGTTCAGCTGCCGCTTTCTGTATTATAATGACGACTGTTAATTGCTCCTGGCAAATCGAGCCCTTGGGTATCAGTGGGTTAGGAAAGGATCACCTCACCTGAAATACTGGAGGTGATGAGAGTGCTTTCCAGAGTGGGGAGAAAAAGGTTAACCGATTACTCTGATTCTTTTTCTCCACCATAGTTGGTTTTTTTTTTTTTTTTTTTTTTTAATGCTCATTTATTTTGAGAGAGACAGTTTGAGTGGGGGTGGGGGCTTGGGAGAGAAATCCCAAGCAGGCTCTGTACTGTTGGTGCAGAGCCAGACATGAAGCTCGAACCCACAAATCATGAGATCCTGGCCTGAGCCAAAATTAAGAGTTGGAAGCTCAGCTGGCTGAGCCACCCAGGCATCCCTGTCCACTATAGTTTTAAAACTAGACTTGTGGCTGGTCAGCCATCTTGAGGTTATAGAAGCTTTTGGACCATATTTACTTGGAGAGAGGTGGACAGAGAAAGATCTCCTTTTGTATTTAATTTTACCAGGCATCTTTTGACATTCTGGGAAGCATCAATTGGGCAAAGGTGATTACGTAATCAATAGGGCAGAAGAAGAGCTCAAGGTTGCAATTAACATGTTATTGTACAAATCAAAGGAGCAGTAAAAAGCAATTTGTTCAACTTGTCACTGGGCCTGGACAATCAGTGTGTGAACAATAAGGAGGTGGAAAATGAGAGGAGAAGCAAGCGAGTCAAAAACACTCAGGCTTTTGTTTTCTTTCTTTCCAATTCAGTACTAGTCAATGTACCTTTCTGATAGCTTTAAAGTGGGTGACAGGGATCAATAATGCATTGTTTCTTACTGTGAGTGACTTTCCAGAAAAAATTTAAATAACCTAGTAAATCGTTGAAATATTAGTTTATAATGTTTGATATCTTACATTAATCTTTAACATGCTAGGACTTAAGACAGTTAAAATAATGGGTCTGTCTGGATAAAATTTTACTTTGGGCCTTCTAGCAAATCTCCAGGCACAAAACAAAGATTCATCTAGGCATTTATAAAACTCAAAGCAGGTTAGAGTTTGTGGCGACAAAGTTGCTGAACATGCCAAAACAAAATCAATAGCGACCCTACTGTATTGGTATAATTTAGTGCTGTCTGATTAAAAAAAAAAAAAGGTGACTCTTTGCTAAAATACCCATGTATGTCCTTGGCTAGGTATATAGAAAATATGATGGAATCTTCTTCTGTTCTTAAACTACTTAAAGGATGTTACCATTAGTACCTGTAAGTCTTAGCTTGAAATAGAAGCAACACTTCCCAAATGGCTTAATCCTCGACTGAGTAAATGTGTATGTGCAACGTACATTAAAAACATTGTAGTATACATATTGATACAGATTAGGAACATAAAAATTATTCGGTGTTCAGTGTTATCGAATGTTCAGTGTTACTCATATGACACTGCGCATGCACATGTTTAAACATGCAAATACACATATCCCCGTATATACAAGCATTAACATATACATCTATAGGGACATATATACATCTACATATATATAAAATATGAGTATACATGCATATGTAGAGAGAGAGATGGATTTTAAGAAATAAGATCATTGATTTATGGGGGCTGGTAAGTCTAAAATCTGCAGAGCAGGCCAACAGGCTGGAGACCCAGGGAAGAGTTGGTGTTCCAGTCTGGAGTCAAAACTCCCTACGTACCTGTCTGTCTAAATATCCTCTTCTTAGGAGCACATCAGTTGTATTGGATTAGGTGATCTGATGATCTCATTTTAACTCTTAAGATCTTATCTCGAAATATGGCCACACTCTGGTACTTGGGGTTAGCAACCTGGGAGTCAATCTGGGGATTTCTGGGGAGACACAATTCAGTCCATAAAACCATCCCAGGGGCACCTGGGTGGCTCAGTTGGTTGAGCGTCCGACTTCAGCTCAGGTCATGATCTCTCAGTCTGTGAGTTCGAGCCCCGTGTCCGGCTCTGTGCTGACAGCTCAGAGCCTGGAGCCTGTTTCAGATTCCGTGTCTCCCTCTCTCTCTGCCCCTCCCCCACTCATGCCCTGTCTCTGTCTGTCTGTCTGTCTCTCTCTCTCTCTCTGTCAAAAATAAATAAAAATTAAAAAAAAAATAAAAAAATCATCCCAACTCTGGAATTGCCAGATGTAGTGCCAGTGGTCGGCACACAATCCTGACGAGGTGGTGTAGTGTTGGTGGCTTAGAGGTTTTAGTGAAGCTGCCATTTAAAACAGAACTTAAGGAAAAGAATTAACCTGGAGCACAAGGAAAGAAAGCTGCATAAGCAGAGGATACAGGGCGGACATGACCACTGAGGTGCAAAAGTCCCCAGTGCCTTTGGGTTCTCCAAGTACTTGAGACAGAGTGGTTCAGAAGGGTGGGAGAAAGTGAACCTAAAGCTGAGGCCGCACTGGAAAGGATTTGTGAAGAAATACCTAGAGTTTAGAATTTGTCCTGTGAGTCACAGGGAGTTACCGGATACTACGTCAGGATCACAAACAACACACTACTAATTTTGCTTAGAAAAATTATTCTGGCAGTGCAGGGGTTAGGTTTGGCAGGGGAAGATACATGTGGCCGATCCAGTTGTGAGGAAATGAGTTGAGAACTTAAAATATAGTAGCAGTGGGGATGAGAGGGAAATGGATTTTGCAGGCAGGTAGAATTGGCAGGGTTTGGTCAAGGGAGCTGAGAGAGAGAGAAATAAAAGAAAGTTCTGAAATGTCTGCCTTGGTTGGCTGGGTAGATGGCACAAAATTGATAATTGTGTTTGTGAGGCCATTAAGCATTTTTTTGTGCATGGCATCGTACAGGGCTTTCGATATACAGTCTGGAGTTGAATTGCTGTAAACTTTAGCTCGTCACATAAACACCAGTAAGTATTTCACAAGTACTCACACAAATTCAAGGAGACATAAAAACACTAGAAAAGTTGCTTGAGGAAGGGAGAACTTAAATGAAGGGTGGTAAAAGGGAATATAAATAAAACAAGAAGAGCCTTATATGGACCAATACGGATGGTGTGTATGAGCTAATTAGTATAATTCAACCCTTGGTACCAGTGCTATGAACTAATTAATATGATTACCCAGATCTCTCCACCTGAGCCCCAAACAAGAGACTAATACATTTAGCATATTTAGTTTTGGACCAGGTGAACTCCACTGCCTGATGTCAAGTGGGGGTAATAAACAAAATACATGTTGATTAATTCCCAGAATGTATGCCCAGTTCAGGATCTACGAAGTCATTGATACCTTTTAATTGGCTGTTGGTGTTTAAAATCTTAAAAAGACGGCAAAATTGGTTTTAGTCTACTGTACTGAATCAGGGCTTAAATTTTTTAGACCTGTTCTAACAGCTTTATATGTATTAATCTCCACAGCAATGCAGTAAGATGGTTTCTATATCCCCATCTTATAAGTGAGAAACCCAAAGCATAGAATAATCCATTTGCCTGTGGTCAAAGAGCTAGTAAGGTTAGGAATAGCTTTTCAGAGCCTGTGCTGTTAAACACTACTCAATTGCTTCTCTGATCTTTTTCTATGGTGCCTTCTTGCTTTTGATAACAGGTATTCCAGCAAGAAAGCCGAGTGGTTTGAATTCCATAATGAAGTTTTGATTATAAACCACTAGCTAGGAGTCCAATCAAATTTCTCCATGCTTACTACAATATTCGGATTCCAAATAGTACTCAGTACATGTTACATGAATGCATTAACCCCCTCAATTTGCTCATCTGGGCTTTAGGTTTCTGATGGTAATGGCTGGCTAGTAATTAGAACTCAATGTGAAAACTGTCAAAAAATGGTAAATTAGAAAAACAATCTTGAAAGGCATGGAAGAACTCCTAAGATCATAGGAATTACAAGGCCAAAATTAAAGTGAATATGGGAACCTAGACAGGTAAAGAAAATGGGTACGGAAACTGCTTTTGCCTTAGAGTATATGTGGATTGGGGAAAAATAGAATTTTATTTTTGATGACCTTGTTGAATGAGAAACATAGAAATTAAAGCCCAAAGCTCACAGTGAGAGGCATCAAATAGTACATTGTAACTTGAATCTTGAGGGTAAGGGTAAGCTATTCTTGATGAGGTCCTGCAGCCTAGGTTCGTATAGTCTTTGTGGTCCTGGAAACCAATGAATTAACTGTGATTTAAGATGGTTTGCTACTGTAGTCATAAAATTTGTCATAGTTGACTTGCAAAGGAATTTTTATAACCTACTTCCAGTATAAGGAAAATTATTCATATTGAGGTCCTGAGATATGAGAAGAAATAAAAATCACAAAAGTGGTATGTGGATATATCTCTTAATATTTATTAAAAAAACACCTTTCGGGGCACCTGGGTGGCTCAGTTGGTTAGGTGTGTGACTTCGGCTCTGGTCACGATCTTGGGGTCTGTGAATTTGAGCCCTGTTTCAGGCTCTGTGTTGACAGCCCAGAGTCTGGAGCCTACTTCAGATCCTGTCTCTCCCTTGCTCTGCCCCTTGCCACCTCTGCTCATGTTCATGCTCTCACTCTCTCTATCAGAAATTAAAATATTTAAAAAATGTTTCAGTTTCATACATAATTACACGTATACACACATCACACAAAGCACAGCATATAACTTGGGAGAGTTAGTGCTCTACAGACTATATATGTTGTCTCAGAGGAAGATAAATTTACCTTAGGTTGTAATACATTATAGACGCATGCTTCAGTTTCTATGATAGCTACCTGAAGTTTAGAATTTTCGAACTATTGGGAAAAAATAGAACAATATCAATGGTACAAAAAGAAGATAAGAACAGAGAAATGGTGTATCAAGTAGAAAGTGAAGAAAGGTTTAAATTTAAAGCAAAGTACATCAATAATTACAGTAAAAATAACAATTTGGTTGAGAAATTAGTGTTTTGAATTTTAAAAATATGAAAATTCATGCTATTGAATGGTCATGTCTAAAATAGAATGATACAGAAAGTTCAAATTAAAAAAAATGTGCTAACTGTAAACAAAAACCACCTATAGCTCTATCAGTGTCAAACAAAATAGTCTTGAAGGAGAAATGTCTTTCCAGCAATAGTTTGCTAAAACCTCAATTAGGTTTGATCCCTATCTTAGAACAAATTTTTGCTTTATGTAGAATAACCTCAGTTAAACAGTTGGCTGATCCCTTGAGTTATAGTCCCCAGCTGTATTAATACATGGTTCTATATAAAACCACTTGTCTATAAAACTGTCTTTCCCTAAGTTTGTCCCCCAAAATCTTATTCTCTCTGATATTAATAGAAATTCTATGGGGAAAGCATTCCATGATGAATTAAACTTGGGAAACCATTGCATATTGTATCACTGTCTTTGAGATTTAAAAACCATTGGCATCTTAATATGTCTGAACTACTGCGCAGTAGAAAACATTTTTACCTTTATCTTTTTCCGACTGTATTTGATTCCAAACTCCCTCTTCTTAGGCTACTTGAAATGTTTCAAAAAATTTAGTGTTCCCTAGAAGACCCTTTAAAAATGATGCTATAAGTAATTTCAAGTTGGCAACTTAACATTTTTATGTGTATACAAATATACTTTGATAAATCCATGTAGGTTATTGTCTTTTAAAAAAAAATTTTTTTAATGTTTATTTTGGAGACAGAGGGAGACAGAGTGCAAGTGGGGAAGGAGCAGAGAGAGAGAGGGAGACACAGAATCTGAACAGGCTCCAGGCTCCGAGCTGTCAGCACAGAGCCCGATGCGGGGCTCGAACCCATGAACTGCGAGATCATGACCTGAGCCGAAGTCACACACTTAACCAACTGAGCCACCCAGGTGCCCCTATTAATGTCATTGTTCAAATGCCATTCTTCTTAGTCTCATAATTTTTTTAAACTTTTTTTTCTGGACATAAATACATTGTTCTGACTACAAGAACTGAAAACTTGGTCAAGTACTTTTTTCTCAATATTTCTTGAATACATCAAAGAATTGGACAATATTAGGCAAGCATTGAGTGGGTAAAGCATATTTTCAAGTATCAGAAATGGAAGAACTCCTGTAGAATGATCCAGTCTAGAATACGTTACTCTATTCAGATCAGAGGCAAAGTTGAACAGCTCAAAGTTAGCAGCAGGCAGTTGAACAATACATATTTCACCAAACATTCTTGTATGGTAGTAAAATTGCTTCATTCCTCAAATCACTACCTTATTGCAGAAAAATGAGGGGGAAAAAAAGTTCTGTAAGAGTTACCTGAGCGTGAAATAACAAAAATGAGATTGGGGAGGTTTAGACAAGAAACAGGCTTCAGTTTTTATTTTGCATCCTGTATAGAGCCTTCTACCTGAAGAGGGGTAGGAAGTGGATTTTCTCGGCTTTAGTCAGATTATGACCAGACTATTGTTTTAGACAAAGGATAGGATTCTATTTTCTGCCTAACTCAAAACAGGTATGATCATGGAGATTTCTTGAGCCACAACTATAAGGTCTGATGTGTGGTTTCCATAGATACATGTGTTGAAATGAAGACTTCATTAGCCATGGAACTCAACCCTAAACAGGGCCCCCTTGGTATGAGTAGCATGACCATGATGGACAGTTGGTTGTTGTTAGGCTTGGAGTTTTTCAAGTGGCTTGTTATTACAACATAGTAGCTTATTCTGACTGATAACAACCTAGTAGTTTTATTCCATTTCTGTCACTACTTGTTTGTACAGTCTTCATATTCCCCAGCATAAGGTCTTCTATCTTAAAGTGATAAAGCTGGGAGTACTTGGGTGACTCCATTGATAAGCATCTGACTTCAGCTCAGGTCATGATTTCACTGCTTGTGACTTTGAGCCTCACATCAGGTGAGCCCTGCTTTTTCTTCTCTCCCTCCCTCCCTCCCTCCCTCCCTCCCTCTCTCCCTCCCTCCCTCTCTCCCTCCCTCCCTCCCTCTCTCCCTCCCTCTCTCCCCCTCCCTCCCTCCCTCTCTCCCCCTCCCTCCCTCCCTCTCTCCCCCTCCCTCCCTCCCTCTCTCCCCCTCCCTCCCTCCCTCTCCCCCTCCCTCCCTCCCTCCCTCTCTCCCTCCCTCTCTCCCTCCCTCTCTCCCTCCCTCCCTCCCTCCCTCTCCCCCTCCCTCCCTCCCTCCCTCTCCCCCTCCCTCCCTCCCTCTCCCCCTCCCTCCCTCCCTCTCCCCCTCCCTCCCTCCCTCTCCCCCTCCCTCCCTCCCTCCCTCTCCCCCTCCCTCCCTCCCTCCCTCTCCCCCTCCCTCCCTCCCTCCCCCTCCCCCTCCCTCCCTCCCTCCCCCTCTCCCTCCCTCCCTCCCTCTCTCTCCCCCTCCCTCCCTCTCTCTCCCCCTCCCTCCCTCTCTCTCCCCCTCCCTCCCTCTCTCTCCCCCTCCCTCCCTCTCTCTCCCCCTCCCTCCTTCTCTCTCCCCCTCCCTCTCCCTCACTTGTACTCTCTCTCAAAAAAAAAAGATAAAGTTGAATCAGACTATCTCTGTCCATTCTAATTTATGAGTGTTAGGTTTTCCAATCCAAGTAGAACTGACTATTTTCCCCTCTGCAAAGTCAAATGAGACCACATAAGACACAGGGAATCAGAATACCTTTCCCGAGTCTCATAGTCAGGTAGTCTCTTAACATATTTCCTAGAACAGTGATTCATGAATATGTCTATTTTTTCATGACACTGAGATCACCAAGGGCAGGGAGTATACCACACTTATCCCTAACTGCTTAAAACATCATCATGAATTCACTTAAACATCTTAAATGGCTTAAATCTGGAGAGTGGTATGCAGAAGTCTAACACAATTATCTCTTTTAACTTTAGTATTAGACAGGGAACACTAATTGGGACCAATCTTCTGGGTTAAGTGTTGATTCATTGGCTTGGGACTTCCAGTACTCTAACTACTTAAGACTTAAAACATACACTGTGACTAAATGGATGTGCTTGAGAGCTCCTGTAAAGCCTGGTTAATTATTTTTGTGTTCAGAGAAAATGAAGAAATATAGGAACATTACAAAATGTCTATTTGAGGATCAGTAATCTAAGTGTCTTGTATATTCTGAGGTATATATTCCAATGCAATTCTACCTTGAGACATCTGTAACGAAGCTCAGTGGATCCTAAAGTGTTTCCATATTTGATCCTTTACATCTGCTCACGACTATAATGAGCATCTGAAGTATCCTTTTATGTTTTATTTTATTTTTTAAAAATCTTCAGAGTAACTCTGTAATCATTGGTATTATCTTGGTTTGCCACTTAATCACCTGTATAGTTGAGAAGTTCTGCACTCATGCTATAATTTAACTGTTTTGTCCTTTTGATCACAGATGGTCAACATCCTCTTTCAAATACCTTTTCACACATTTGGAGGCAATAAGTCAAGTTCAGAGTGTCTAAGATATCTCTTACTTATAAGTAGTAAAACTTGGCCTTCTCAGTGTCAGGTCTTTTAATTATGGGTTTTCTGTTGTATCAAGGATGCCAATACAGGTCAAAGAGTCAGTTGAGTGTCAGGATAAATTTTAGTATCTCAATACTATCTACATTATATACCAAAATGATGTATTTCATATACATATTTCCCTTTGGGGAATGGGGCCCACTTTTTTCCCCCCATAAAACTATTACCTATTATTTTTTTCCTCCCATAAAACTAATACCTATCTATTCCAAAAGAAAGGATAACTGAAGTTGTAAGAAGCCTCTCAGCAAAGATCCTTGTTCAGTAATTGAATATCTTATGGTAAGAATAGTAATTTTGCCCATGCTAAGAAAAATAAGTCAATCAGAGAAAGATAAATACTGTATGATTTTACTCCTATGCGGAATTTAAGAAACAGATGAATATATGGGAAGGGGGGGATGGGAGAAGGAAACCACAAGTGACTCTTTTAAAAAATTTTTTTAATAGTTATTTTTGAGAGAGAGACAGAGACAGAGGATCTGAAGTAGGCTCCAGGTTCTGAGCTGTTAGCACAGAGCCTGATACGGGGTTTGAACTCAGGAACCACAAGATCATGACATGGGCCAAAGTCAGATGCTTAACTGACTGAGCCACCCAGGTACCCCAAGAGACTCAAAATGATAGAGAACAAACTGAGGGCTGACGGAGGAAGGTCGGTGGGGGTGGGGGGGAGTGGGCTAAATGGATGATGGGTATTAAGGAGGGCACTTGGAATGAACACTTGGTATTGAATGTAAGTGATGAATCACTGAATTCTCCTGAAACCAGTATTACACTGTATGTTAACTAAAATTTCAATTAGAAAAGTCGTTATTCTACCTATTAGAGTTGGTCATTCTCTGGTTAGGAGAATGCTTTGGTCACCCACAAGGAGTGCACACACAGGCATTGTTATTAATGGAACTTGAAAGTAAGAGAGGAGTTTGGGTTAAGGTAGACCCTTCTCCTGTGCTAGGATATTCTCATGACTTTAAGAATTCACCCTTAGGATAGATAGAGCTGGCCACAGACAGTTTTAGAAACCTAGACCATGCTTTGAAGGTGCTAGACTCTTACTAGGGAAAGTTAAATGTGTTAGGTTAGGCGTTGGGGAATCTGGAGTCTCATTTTCTGCTCTTTGATTGTGATTCATGTTTTCCTTGGGCTTTATCCTCCCCTAGTCTTCATTTTAGGGTAGGTCAGTTCATCAACAGCCCAGTTATCTTGATAATATTCTATCAAGGGTGGAAATTTGCTTTTCACTGACTTAATCTAAGAATATGGTCAGAGCACTGGAGGACCCAATTGTTACTGCTTCATAAGAAAATTGAGAAATTTTCTCAAGTGGACTCATCTGGGCAAGAATCACTGATGAACTCAAAACTGTGTCTGATGTATTCAAAACAGCATATTCTTAAGAATATTTTTGATGTTTATTTTTGAGACAAAGAGTCGGGGGGGGAGTAGAAAGAGGGGAACAGAGGATCTGAAGCCGGCTCTGTGCTGAAAATAGCCCCATGTGGGGCTCCAGCTCACGAACCTTGAGATCATGACCTGAGCAAAAGTTGGACACTTAACTGAGCCACCCAGGCGCCCCTCAAAATAGCGTATTTTTAACATAAAGCATATTTAGACTGATTTTATGTTACCTTTTCCTATTGTTGAGGTGACATGCTATTTTTCACGATATGTCCCACATTCTACTCTACCCACTCTTCGATAAAATGAAGATTAAAAAGAAGGATGGTAGAATATTAACTTTGTGCTGACACTAGCCTGATGCATAACAGCCAGTCACAAGGGCTTTGTCAGTATTGGGCTAAATGTCAGTATTATTCCTGATGACAAACCTAGTGACAAGTCCCACAAATTGGTCCTATTAGGCAAGTTAGACAGATTGTGTAATGAGTTATTTCAGATGACCTGTGTGCCCTGGGCCTCTTAGAGAATCCATGTCCTGTACTCATCTGAATTTCCACTAAAACTGATCTCTTATCACTTATTGTCCTTTTAATCGATTTGCTACCTCTTAACACCATATACCTGTAACTTCACCGCTTCTCCCACTATCGTCTGCCCTGAATCCACTAGGATTTATATTCTCTTCCCCTTTATTCCCGTTTGTAGGTCACCATCAAAACCCCAGAGTTCCAATTCACTTTTTCTTACCAACATTTAATTATTAGATGGCTTTGCATATCCTTTTATTCTGCCCCCATCTTTCTTCTTTCTCTCCCTAACCTCTGAAACTCTTCCTGTTTCCTGAAATTCATGGTCCAGTGTAGATGGCTTTCCCGGTACACGCAATTTCTTATGTTGTGCTTTGGTTTTACCTTCTTGCTCAAATTTAACCTGGTTCCCTGCTGAGGACACAATTTCCCCTACAGATCTCTCAAGTGGTGGCTCTTCCTCTACCCCCTCTTTTTCTCTCACTGGGTCTGGAGTCACTAGGTGTCCTCTTTGCACCCTCTTTTCAACTTTTTTTTTAATGTTTATTTATTTTTGAGACAGCATGAACAGAGGAGGGTCAGAGAGGGAGGGAGACACAGAATCTGAAGCAGGCTCCAGGCTCTGAGCTGTCAGCATAGAGCCTGCCGCGGGGCTCATACCCACAAACTGTGAGATCATGACCTGGGCCAAAGTTGGACGCTTAACCGACTGAACCACCCAGGCGCCCCCCCCCCCCCCTTTAAAATCATTATGTCTCAATCCCTAAAAAAAAAATACCCAACTTTGAACATCATGTCTTTGGGCTATAAATCATCTGCTCCTCATTGTTCTGTTTAATTGCCTGTTTCTCTTCTTCTCTAGTATTCAGCTTCTGGCTAACTGTCAATACCCATAGTACTAGGGGTTTTTTTAATTCAGTTGATTCTAAATATATGCATAGGTGACCCTTCCCCAATCTTGAATTTTTCTTTCACCAAGCTCAGCTACTCCCATGATAGGCTTTGGACTTTGCATCACTAATAACTACAAGTTCTCCAAAATCTGTTTCATGTGGCTTACTTGCTGATAATCCCTTGTTTTTCTTTAGCTCTAATACATTGTGTACTGATTTTTTTTTTTTCCAGCTTTCCCCAGCTCCCAGGACAGTTCCTGGCACATAGTAGATACTCAGTTAATACTTAATATTGAATGAATTATTTATTGATGTGCCTGATCTTCCTTACACTGGAAGCTCTTTCCTTCTGCAAACAATTATATCTTTAAGGGTTTCCCATGCAGATATAAGGGAATACAAAGACAAATATGATGACCTTGTCTACAAGGAGCTACAATCTTGGAAACAGGCTATGGATTTTGTTACAATACCATGCCAAATGTGTGATATTGGTAGCTCTGAGAGTGTGACCCTGTCCAGGAGATGGAGACATTTTTCATATATATATAATATATACATGAATATATGTGTATATTATATATGTGTGTATATTATATAATTTATATATATATATATATATATATATATATATATATATATATATATATATATATATATATAATTTACATCCAAGTTAGTATATAGTACACTAATGATTTCAGGAGTAGAATCCAGTGATTCATCCCCTACATGTAACACCCAGTGCTCATCCCAACAAGTGTCTTCCTTAATGCCCCTTGTCCATTTTAGCCCATCCCCACCACCACAACCCCTACAGTAATCCTCAGTTTTTTTTTCTACTTAAGAGTCTCTTGGGGTACCTGAGTGGCTTAGTCAAGTGTCTGACTTTGGCTCAGGTCATGATCTCATGGTTTGTGGGTTCAAGCCCCGTGTTGGGCTCTGTGCTTACAGCTCAGAACCTGGAGCCTGCTTTGGATTCTATGTCTCCCTTTCTCTCTGCCTCTCCCAGCTTGTGCTCTCTCTCTCTCTGTGAAATAAACATTAAAAAAAAGTCTTATGTTTTGTCCCCCTCCCTGTTTTGATACTATTTTAGTTTCCCTTATGTTCTTCCATTTTATATCTTAAATTTCACATACAAGTGAAGTCCTATGATATTTGTCTTTCTCTAATTTTGCTTAGCATAATACTCTCTAGTTCCATCTGTTGCAAATGGCAAGATGTCATTTTTGACTGCCAAGTAATACTCCATTGTATGTGTGTGTGTCTGTGTGTGTGTGTGTGTGTGTGTGTGTGTGTGTGTGTGTGTGTATCTCCTATCTTTATCCATCTGTCTATGGACATTTGGGCTCTTGCATACTTTGGCTATTGTCTATAGTGCTGCTATAAACATTGGGGTACATGTGCCCCTTAGAAACAGCACACCTGTCTCTAGAAGATAATATGTTAAGTAAGATTTGAAGTATGAGAGCTTACCAAGCAGATAAAAAAGGATGAGGACATTTTATGAGTATGGAAAACATGTCCATCCAAACATGTTAATGTCATTAGAGCCAAACAAATAAGTTTTAAAAATCAGAAAGGAAGATACTCCTTCAAACTTTGAAAATACATACCACATGTGAGGATGGAATTACCATGAAGTTTGTGAACCATAAGCTTTAGGACTCCTCACTTGTATGGGCCCCTTGTAAGAAAGGATCCTGCCAGTATGTTCCCACAATCTTATTTCTTGTTAAAAAATTTAAAGTAGAGCAGACTTACATTTATTAATGAAAACTGTTGTAACTTTTTGCTTTGCTTGTCACATTTCATCTTGTTTCTAGTGTTAAAGTGGCTGTGGGCACTTCTGGAATTTGGCTAAGGGCTAATTAAAGAGCAAACACATATGGTTTGGGTTTTGTGGGATATTTTTGTGGTTCACTCACGTCCATGTAAGTTATTTCATGGATGTTCCTTATGTTCCCTGGGCCCACTTAACTGGCATTGCAAAAAAAAAAAGTGTATGAACTGGGGTTACACATGTACATGCATTTATCCTATGCTGCCCAGCCCAAGTTGCGGGTGGTAGAGGAAAAAATCAAATTAAGAAATGCACAAAGTCAGGGGTGCCTGGGTGGCTCAGTTGATTGAGCATCTGACTTCGTCTCAGGTCATGATATCACGATTCTTGAGTTCAAGCCCCGCATTGGGCTCTTTGCTGTCAGTGCAGTCTACTTCAGATCCTTTGTCTCTCTGTCTCTGTCTCTCTCTCTCAAAAATAAACTTTAAAAAAAAATGTACAAAGTCAGAAGCCAATGTAAGGGTAAAAAAAAAAAAAATCTACAGATTGTCAGAAATGCGAGATTTTAACGGGATTATTAATTTTCTTAGTCAAATGGAACTTCTCTCTTTCAGAAAGGATAATATAAAATTCATTATCACTACAGTGGGGACATTATGACAAACTGGTTAATAAGTATGAATTTAAAAATAAGGTTAGTATTGAAGACAATTTGAAATTGACTGAATTCTTCTATATTATATATATTATAATTCACACCACTGCTTTAGTTTCTTAGGGCTGCTGTAACAAATCACCACACATCTATTCTCACAGAAATCTATTCTCACATACCTGTGGAGGCCCTAAGTCTGAAATCAAGAGGCTGGCAGTGTTGATCCCTTCTGGAGGCTCTAAGGAAGAATCTAGTCCATGCCTGTCTCCCAGCTTCTGATGTTCTGTTAGTCGTTAGCATTCCTTGGCTTGTAGACACATTATTCCAATCTCTACCTCTATGCTAACATGGCTTCCCCGTGTCACTCTGTAATGGTACCAATCGTTGGGTTTAGAGCCCACCTCAATCCAAAAGGATTTTTTCTCAAAATCCTAGTTACATCTGCAAAACCCCTATGTCTAAAGTCACTTTCACAGGCAGTATGGGTAAATGCATGGACATGTCATTTTTCTGGGGAAGGGTGGGGACAATTCAACCCATTAAAAGGACACTACCAATAATGAGTTTCAATTTTTGAAAAATCAGATTTTTGTTAACATTACTAGAGAAATGAAAACATTTCTTTCTATCAAAATTATATTTTTAAATTCTTAGAGGAAGAGGTGTTTGAAGAGTATGTGGTCAAGAATTACAGAAAAAATAAGATCTATTAAGCAGTTAGATAAAATTCTTAGGATATTTTTCTGGATTGGTTATGTTAGTGGTAATTGCCAGCTTTTAAAATTTATAAATACAACTTTTTTTTCATTGTAAATATTTACTTCTATATCAATATATCTATAATTTTGCATTATGTTTTCCTCTGAAAGGATAACCCTAAATTCTATATGCTTCAGGCTCCACTATATAAAATTCATTCACAATATGGACATCCCAGATGATGTCTGTCCCACCATGTTCTTTGCTTTTTTAAATTATATTTTTATTCTGTCCAATCTCCATTGGTTGGTGAACATGAGCATTACAAATAACCCCCAGCCCAGACCTAGACGGTTTGACCATTCATTTAAATTATAAGGTTGTTAAGATTTAGGAAGATTCCTTTTAGTTACTTCTGAAAGAAGAAAAGATTCTTGTCTTGGGAAGCAACCTTTTCCTATTAAGCGGATAGTATTTTCATGGGTCATCTAATGTACAGTGAACTTAGTGTATTGTGGATTTTTCTGGGATCTTGGACACCGGCTTCCTCACAGCATTTAGAACGTTGAATCCAATGCCACTTTATTTGTATCAAGTCCATGTATCATCTGGGCATTGGTAGCAGGACTCTGGAAGGAGTAGATGGTGTAGAATCTTGTGAGACAGTTTTTCTTGTACAGAGAAGCATGTGAGATCACCTTGTCCAGGCTCTTGTGTTCTGGCCATTGCCAGTTCTCTAAGAACTAGTTTCAGGCATTTTAACTTGTCAGTGATCTTTAACAAATGGTGGATGCATGTATTTACAAGAAATTCCATTACCAAGAATAACACTGAAACTATCCTGTGTAGGATTTCCTTGCTATGTAAAAGTAGAGGCTTCTATGAAACTTTGCATAAGCCCAAATGAGGGGCTAAGGCAAAGAAGCAATAACACTTCATAAAAGCGAAAATCCTCTTCCAGTTTCTTTCCATTACCAAGAACAAGTACTAATGTAGCTCTTATGTCAAGGCAAAGTGGCATAAAGCAAACTTTCAAATAGCAAGGGAAACCTGTATCTTCTTCCCACAGAAAATCCACCTGTCTTTGTGGTAGGTAACACAGAAATAATTCATTCTGTCAATATTGTTAACAAATGTTCATTAAGTAATCTCATTGATTAAAAGTGAAAGGAGCAATCTTTTTTGAGGGTATACTGTGTTCTCCCACTCCTTTTGGGGAATGAGGTTTAACATTTTCATGGGAGACTTTAAAATTGCAAGGAAATATGATGGTGACCTCATTGTGCAGTATCTTTTTATTACTGCTGTATTTAATGATTAGAAGTCTTTTTTAAACATTTTGCTATCCTTAATTTTCATGGAAAATCTTTATACACAATCAATTATGGGAGAGGTTTTCTTTTCCAGACTTGAAACCTAAAGTCCATCCTTCGATATCAAAAACAGAAGGATTAAAGAATAAAGTATCTGTTCTTTAGTCACACTAAATGTCTACATATATATATATATATCCAATAGGATGGGGCACCTGGGTGGCTCAGTCGGTTAGATATCCGACTTTAGCTCAGGTCATGATCTCACAATTCATGAGTTCGAGCCCCGTGTTGGGCTCTGTGCTGATGGCTCTGAGCCTGGAGCCTTCTTCAGAGTCTGTGTCTCCCTCTTTATCTGCCCCTCCTCTGCTTGCACCCTGTGTCTGTCCATCTACTTCTGTTTCTCTCTCTCTCTCTCTCTCTCTCTGTCTGTCTCAAAATAAGTGTTAAAAATTTTTTAAAAAATGGAATGGGATCAAATTATAGATGTTAAGATGAAGTTTCCATTCATGTCCAGGGTCTGGGAATACTGGGTAATCCTTAATAATAAAACTTAACTGCCCATAAGCGGATGAATGAGGATATTTTCAAAGTGATAACTCATTGATGCATTATTTCCTAGATGGAGAAATTCCCTAAGAGTCAGAAACACGTTGAATTATCGTCTTCAGGGTGGGGTTGTGCTGATTGTGTAGCGAAAATCTAGTTAAAATATTCTTTATGCTTACTTTATGCAGGCTTTTCAGACTGATTCTTGCTGGCTGTTGGTCAGAAGTTTGTATTAGCCAAAGTATGAACTTAACGATGAATTAAGAACCGTGTTCTCATCTGCTGGGGATCTTACAATAGAATGTCACTGAAGGTGATCAGTGGTTTTGTCAATGGCTTCCATTTCAGATTCACAATTTAATCTCAAAATGCAAACCTTTGGTAAGGCTATTATTAAGATTATTAAAGAAATAAGATTTTAAGAAAATAATGAAAACTTCAAAATGTTCCTCTTATGAATTTAAAATTAACATTTCAAGGATATTATAAGATAAAGTATTAGTATTTTATGCAGTTTATGTGAAATTATCCTTGTCATTATGATCAAGGTGCTATAGTAGTAATAAAAAAGGCTTTCAAAAAGGTTTCACTTTTTCTTCATAGATTTAACTTTATTTAACATCAAGGAATACAGGGTTTTGGGGTTTTTTTTCCATCTGTGTGAGCCCTTGGGAATTTTCATGTCTCTGTTCATATCCTGCTAGATGTTACCAAGAAAAATATCTAATACTTATAATCTAATTCTTAATATGGTGCCTAAAATGACCCAATTATTTTTAGCAGCTTTAATTTGTATTCATGTATTGCTACTTTCCTGTTAATGTAGAAAATATCCCACTCAGTAGTTCTCCAAGCATGCAGGATAAGAACACATAATAGTCATTTTAAATTAAACTGCCTGCTTTATTGTTTATCAAGTTGTTGGTTTTCCCATTTTGAATTAGCCTGGGAAAGTATTTAATCTGTTTTTTTAATAGAAGACTGCTAGGCAGGTATATCTAGCTTGCTCAAAAGGTTTGTCATTACTCTATCATTTTGATAATCGATTGCCATATACCAGATTTTTATAAGCACTCAATGTGGTTATTAACAGAATTTTGTTACATGATGACTCTTCGAGATTCAGTGTAGGGATGTATGTTGCACATCTGACAACTAATACGTTGTTAAAGTAGTTACTGTGTCAGTCAACTATGGCCATGGTAATGCTGGGTAGTAAGCCACCCCAAATGCAGTGAGCTTAAAGCATTTATTTTTGCTTACAGATATATACGTTGGCTGTGGGTCAGCTGATCTAGATTGGGCTCAGCTGTGCTTGACTCCAAATCACAGGCTGAGTCCAAATGAGCTTGGAACAGTGGACTACCCAAGAATGTTCTTTTCACGGTCTTAGTTTGTTCATAATGCTATAACAAAACACTACAGGCTGAGTGGCTTATAATCAGCAAAAACTTACTGTTCACCATTCTGGAGGCTGGAAGACTGAGATGAGGATAACAGCATGGTAAAGTGAGGGCCTTCTTTCAGGTTGTGGACTTCTCCTTGTGTCTTCATGTGGCAGAAAGGGCTAGGAATCTCTCTGGAGCCTTTTTGATAGGGCACTAGTCATATTCGTAAGAGTTCTACCCTCATGACCAAAGCACCTCCCAAAGGCCTTACGTCCTAATGCCATCAACTTTGGTAGTTAGGATTTTAACATACAAATTTTGGGAGGACACAATCACTCACAACATAGGATGTGGCAATGTCGAAAGCATGATTAGGCAAGTCCTGCTGTGAAAGCATACTTGACACCTTTAAAAAAAAATTTTTTTTCTTAATGTTTCTATTTATTTTTGAGACAGAGACAGAGCATGAGCAGGGAAGGGGCAGAGAGAGAGAGGGAGACACAGAATTGGAAGCAGGCTCCAGGCTCTGAGCCATCAGCACAGAGCCCGGTGCGGGGCTTGAACTCAGACTGAGATCATGACCCGAGCCGAAGTCAGATGCTCAACTGACTGAGCCACGCAGGCGCCCCCCCCCCCCTTTTTTTGACACCTTTTTTTATAGTGTCTTCTTTTTTTATTTTTAAAAAAAAATTTTTTTTAACGTTTTTTATTTATTTTTGGGACAGAGAGAGACAGAGCATGAACGGGGGAGGGGCAGAGAGAGAGGGAGACACAGAATCAGAAACAGGCTCCAGGCTCCGAGCCATCAGCCCAGAGCCTGACGCGGGGCTCGAACTCATGGACCGCGAGATCGTGACCTGGCTGAAATCAGACGCTTAACCGACTGCGCCACCCAGGCGCCCCTATAGTGTCTTCTAATACCCCATTAACCAAAGCAAGTCACATGGCCAAGCCCAACATCAATGGGGTGGGGAAGTACACTCTGCCCACAATGGGAGGCAGGGCGGGGGGGGGGGGGTGCGAAGAGGGAAGTATTTGAGGAACAGTCATCTAATGAATCACAATTTGGAGTTAAATATTTTTTAAAGTTAGAGAGAGAGGGAGGGAGGGAGAGAGAATATCTCAAGCAGTCTCTGCACTGTCAGCACAGAGCCCAACAAGGGGCTCAATCTCAGGAACCATGAGATCATGACCTGAGCTGAAGCAATAATTGGACGCTTGACTGACTGAGCCACCCAGGTGCTCCTGGAGTTTCATTTTTATAATTGATGATCTAAAATTCACTAATAGGCAGAGCATGTCTTGAGGTCCATCCTTAGAGCATGTTAAGAAGAAGCTCGTATGTTGATATAAGTCAACCTCAAGTCATGTGTCCATAGGGAATATTTCAGTGAGCCTCCATGGTGGGTTTATTTCTAAGGTACAGATTTATTTCAATATAAAACAATAAACTTAGAGGAAACTTGCAACATCTACAGAGAAAAATGCTAGCAATCAAATGCTTAAATGAACAGCATATGCACAAATTGGTGATAGTTGACATTACCCCTCTGCATATTTGTAAGCTCTTTGGAACCAAGGTAATCCATACTCTTGACAGAATATTCACTTTGTTTTTTTTTAATGTTTGTTCATTTTTTGAGAGAGAGACAGATGGTGAGTGGGACAGAGCCAGAGAGAGAGGGGGACACAGAACCTGAAGCAGGCTTCAGGCTCCAAGCTATCAGCACAGAGCCTGACGTGGGGCCCAAACTCACAGATCATGAGATCATGACCTGAGCTGAAGTCAGAGGCTTAACTGACTGAGCCACCTACGCACCCCACAGAAAATCCACTTTCTTTTTTTTTAAATTTTTTTTTCAACATTTATTTATTTTTGGGACAGAGAGAGACAGAGCATGAACGGGGGAGGGGCAGAGAGAGAGGGAGACACAGAATCGGAAACAGGCTCCAGGCTCCGAGCCATCAGCCCAGAGCCCGACGCGGGGCTCGAACTCACGGACCGCGAGATCGTGACCTGGCTGAAGTCGGACGCTTAACCGACTGCACCACCCAGGCGCCCCCAGAAAATCCACTTTCTATCAAACTGTCCAATTTTACCTCAAATACTCCCTTTTAAACTTCCTTCATATGTGTCCGTGTCTCATAGTTCTGTGATTCATTTGGAAAAATTGTCTTGGAAAATAATATGCTATCGATTTCTTAGTTGGATGTATAGGAAAAAGAAAAAAAATGAAGGGAGCTGCTTTTGTGGGTGATGGAGATTGCCATTTTTCATGACCATAAGTAGTGAAGGTTGTCATTGAGGTCCCTACCGTAGCCCACAGGTGGAAGACATGGTGTAGATGACAGGGAGATGGATGTTGATTTGGGATGTCCTAGTGGAATATTTTGAAAATTGAAATGGGAAATCGGAATTGCTCACAGAACAGTCTTGGCAGATTTGATGTGTCAGTCCTAAAACCCTCCCATCAGTTGACGACTTTGCTGAAAAATCTATTGCTTGAGAAATGGGAGAATAAAAATGATGTTCTCTTTCCGGTAGTGGAATAGCCAAGTGAATTACTTCATATATTTCACACTCCCCTCTCCTTCTCATACACATACTATATTAAAATTTCATTACCTAAGTGAAAGAATGAGCCTGCCTTTAGCACAAATGAGAATTTTAGATTATAAATGTCAATGTTTATTGCAAGGCATAATGCATGTAAAGCTTTTGCAAGGTTGTTAAATGTATCATGAGATAAATTTTGTAAATCGTATTTTGCTTACTTCCTCATTGTAATCCAAAGTAAATGTTACATACAAAGAAAAGAATCATGTCTTAGGCTGGAGTATGTTCCTTGAAAGCATATTGATTGTGTTTTAACTATGTCAGTACATATGTATGCATGAAATGCATCACTTATGAGATGAATTTTTTAAAAGAAAGGTTAAGTCTCTAAGTCAGGGTGATGGGTTTACTAAAGGAAAGAAAATGCTTTCCCATGGATTTCCTAGGACCAAGATGGATTATAATTTTTAGCTTCGGAGTTCATTTGCTGCTCTGTTTCAGGGGCCAGATACTCTTGGTGAATCATTTAAAGGAACTAAATCTATATTTGAATGATTTGATACAGCACTTCAGCTTTTGTATATTATTGAAATAACCTTAGCCAACTCTAGCTCTTGTCTCTCAAGAATGTAAAAATACTCTTAGAATTTGTTTGAAATTTGCATAGCATTTTAATCACTTCCATATACAGTTTGCAAAATACAGGACCTGGCACCTGGGAGAAACTTTAATTATTTGAAGTGAAATCTAGCTTAACAAAGTCATTTGGATTTAGAGGTTAAAGTTCTAGATTTTACTCCCATCGTACAGGTAATAATATCATTACCCATGTGTTTATCTAGACCTTTCTGTGCTTCATTCACTTTTTTTTTTTTTTTTTTTTTTTTTTTTTTTTTTGAGAGAGAGAGAACACCTGAACAGGGGAGGGGCAGAGAGAGGATCTGAAGAAGGCTGTGTGCTGAGAGCCTGATGCAGGGCTCAAACCCACAAACTGTGAGATTGTGACCTGAGCTGAAGTTAGATGCTTAACTGACTGAGCCACCCAGGCGCCCCATTCATTCATATTCTTAATGTGTAAGTGTGGATGATAATTTGAAGGTTTGGAGTGACAATGAAATCAGCAACTATGAAATTATCTTTGAAAAAAAAAAACGCTGTATGCATATGTGGTGAAACGATATACTTACTGTGCTTTGAAGTTTTGGGTGTAATTTTATCATAAAGGTGACTTTTGACTACAACTGCCTGGGATCATAAAAATACAACAGAATTCCAGCAGAGTCTGACGTACGTTACTTACGTTTTGTTTTGAAATTTGCTTCTTGTTGGAGGGACAATTGCATGAAATCTATCCCAGCCATAACAGGAGAATTTATATATTTTTCTAAGATACTTATGTGTGGTTTAATTTTTGCAAATATAATACATGTTATAGAAAAGGAAGGAAATCCAGTTATACACAATGAAATGAAGCTAAAGGAAGAAAATTAAGACCACCCATAATCCCACAGCACATTGTGAGGTATAGCCTCCTAGTCTTACTTTGTGTGTATGTTTGTATATATATACAACACATAATGTTTTTTTTTTTTACCAAAAAAAAAGTTTTGTAATTTGCTTTAAAAAAAATTTACTGTCCACCCTACACACTTTTCCAAGCCATGAAATACTTTGCTTTTATGTATCTTTATGGCTGTTCATACGGTTATAGGACTGTACCATACTTTATTTTACCTATTCCCTATTGTCAAATATTTAGTTGGTTTCCATTTTTATTATGATAAACAGCGCTGCAGTGAACAGTTTTACAGCAAGTTATTTACTAGGAACTTGGTATATTTCTACATTTTTTCAATTCGTCTTATTCATTGCTCAGTGAAGCTGGGGAACTTGCACAGGACTTGGATACTACTTATTGTGCAGTTAAACTTATTCGTTCTAAAAGTGTTACTCCAGACCATCCAGGATTTTCCAGAAAATTAAGCATGTAAAAAGGAAATGATAACGGTGTCACTCTTTCATTCTTTTGTCTGTTACTGCATTAGGACAGTGTCGAATAGTAGTGGCAGCAGACATTGTCAACTGGGTTTGGCCTTTAATAATCATGCTTCTAGTAAAATGTCAAACGCAAGTTTGAGATGAATATTGATCATGATAGAGGTTTAACCATAAATTTTCTCAAGTCTAGAGTAGATGTTGGAATTTATCAGATGCCGTTTTTGGAATCTACTGGAATAATCCTATAGCTTTCGTCTTTTGGCTTAACAACAAGATTAGTTTTAATGAGCGTTCATGTAGTAGAAATTGTGGAATGAAGCCTATACTCCGACCAAAAAACAAAAAAAAAAAAAAAAGAAGAGAGGTCAGTGGGTCTTGGAGAATGAAGGTGAAATCCGCTGTGGTATGCCTGAGTCCTACTAAGGCTTATGTATTTTCCAACGTTTAAAATCATGTATATTACTGTTTCTGGGAAAAGAAACGAATTTCGTCATCACTGGTATGATAGGTACACATTTCATATGCCCCAAGTTTGCATGTGCAAGAAAAACGTAACATTGTTTTTCTTGAACATGTCTAATTTTCGGAAGGCCTAAATGCCGTCTTAGTATAGCAGGGGCCATCTGGCTTCTCTTGCTTTGTTTGACTGCTGAAACCATCCTCTCTGGGGAGATGGATTCCTCTGACTGAAGGTGCACTTGAGTGAGTGAGTGGGTAGGGAGTAGGGAGTGTAGGCACGAGAACAAGAAATTGTGAGCGAGAAGAAACCTTGGTTACTATCTAAAATTATTATCCCGTCATGCAAACAAGGCTAAATTGCTATCCATAGCACAGTAGCATAGAGATTGTGCACCAGACTGTTGAAAAGGACATGTTATTCTCTTTACTTTCTCTTTTCCTCAATCCCCACCCACTAACAGGTGAATAATTAGGCTCATTTCCATTTAATAATGTACCGCGTGGGAATAGATATGCATTTGGAGAGTGATGAACAGAGAAACTTGACACTTTGCTTCTAGAAAAATAATGGCTGAGACACACAGAAAACCGCAGATAGGTCAAATTCAGTCTGGGAGCTTAAAATTCTCCTCTAGAACAGTGCCTTGGCTTCTCCAGCCAATCTCTTTTGGCAGTATTAAGTGCCCTGCCCCCAAATGATCCCAGGCAGAATAGGTGGAAAATTTCAATTGCTTAGGGAACCAGGAAAATGATACATGTACCTGGACTCTGTCTATCCTAGACTACTTAAGGTATTTTCTATCGGGATGGAATATGATTGGAGGTAACTAGCAGAATTGTGGTGTTCAACATAGTCATTATTCTGGACGATCTGCAACTGCATATAAAAACATTAGCAGAATTAAGCCTAGTTAAACTGAAAATAGTTTCATAATGTTTTTGAATTGTATAAGATTTGAAAACGTTAAGGACTTTGGATATATAGAACTGTCCTCATGTTCTCAGCTATTGCTGTATAAAATTGCATTTTTTCCTTTACAAGTTGGTACTGTTATTATATGTCCTTGTAACTGTGGACTTTGAAATTTTCTTTGTAAAATCCCCTAATAACTAACTTTGTAAAAAGGCAGATAAAAAAGAGGGCAAAAATTTAAGTAAGGATATATTGACTTTCCTTGGGATGGCATTTTTATTGGGATTTATGAATGATTGTGGAGAAATCACTTTAGAGCTAGAAAGGAATTTACAGAGATCATCAAATACAAGTCCCTTATTTTATAAAAGCACGTTCACACTAAAGTATATATCAATTAAACTAAAAATTCAAAGCACAATGTATCTTATGTGACCATTACCTGTAGAGGAGAATGTTTGCTATTTTTAGAAACATTTGGTCTGCATTATAAAAGATATCTCAGAAAAAAAAATCAATATCCCCTGATCAGTGATGTTGAAGGTAAATCTCTTCAAGGCCATTGCTCTTGGGGACTGCAGAGTCTGCTCTTTACTGGACTGCTGGTGTTTGCATAGCTCCTTGCATCCTTGTCCCAGTGTTTTTCGGGTATCTATATTTGTAGTAGTAGATGTTGAAGATTAAATTTTAAGCTCTAAGGTAACTGGTTAGGTTATGAATAGCATATGATTTCCTTAGCAGTCCCATTAGGACTTCATCGTCAATTATGTTTACAGAATGAGTTTTGGTAAATCAGTACTCCAAACATTTAAAAATTCTAGCAGAAGGATTGGACTTCAATATAACTACTTTCAATCATGTGTCTGAAAGAAACATAACTTTGGCCTTTGACACATTTTGTTAACTTGGACTGGTCAAAGGAACGCTCTCCATAATGGAGACACTTTATGTACATTTTTTTTTTAATGTTTGAATGGCTCATTGCCTATTAACTTATTTATTGCCTTGGGAAGGTTTAACATGGATTTGTAGGTATTTTGTGACTAAGAGACTGTTATAGGTTATATCTAAGGATTCCTATTTTCTAGCTATAAGTCAGTTTATTTCACAAACCCCCACTCGGGAAGAAAATCTGTTTTCAACTCCCTTCTTTCCTTCCCCAGCATGACCCTCCAAATGTCACTTACTCATTCATTCAATTTGGTTGGTCAGTCACTTAAGGGTATTTTAAGCTCCTTTTATGCACTAAACACTGTCTACATTACTATTAGGACACAAAAGTGAATGAGACCTAATTCTTTAAAGAATTTGCAGTCTTTGAGCAAACATAAGATGTATGCAAGTAACAATGATGCAAGCTACTATATTGGGAAGTGTTAAATAAGGAGTATTTGGGGGTTGAAAGGAATGTATGAGTTATTAACCTCAGTGTATTTGTAGACACTGGTTATGTTTGTATGTATTACACCTACAGATAAAATGTGTGTAATGTATACAGAATGCATATATATACACATATATATACACAAACACACATACATATATAACATATATGTAATATATATACACACATATATATGTATATACTGTGTGCTTCAGAGATAATACTTTTGTGTTTTATTACTATGTAAAAATGACTTCGAGTTACTAGACCAATCCATATCCTTTATACAAAATTCCATTTCTTAGCCCCACATGTAAAATTGATTGCTTTCTATACAATGAGCACAAATAATCTCCAGGATGGCAAGTATTTCTTGTTGCCTATGAGCTATAAACTTTTTGTCTCCAGGACCTCAAACATAATGCATAATCAGAAAGATTGGTTGAATAAGTAAACCTAGACAGCCCAGGTAAGTAGCTCCCCTTCCAGTCAGAAGTCCCTGAGAACGTGGTAATACATACCCCCAATAATAATGATGCAAGCCAGATCGAAGTTGATGTTTATTTCATGCAACAAACTAGTGTAAGTAGTTTAGGTCTATTTTTGTCACTTCATGATACCAGGGACCGAAGGTTCTTTTCATTCTGTCCATAGGATATTGTGTTTATTTATATGGAACAATTTAATTTACTATATTATCTGAAATCCTGCCAGCAGGAAGAAGGAAAGGGAGAATGAGGGCTTGCCTGTTCACTTTAAGTCTGTATCTTGGAAGTGACACCAATCATGTCTACTCTTATCCCTTTGGTCACAACTTGTCATGTGGCTGCAGCCAACTCAAAGCATGGCTAGGAAATGTAGGCATCAGTTGGGCAGCCAGATGCCTTAGATAATCAGATCCAGTGATCAGTTTCTGCCATATCCTCTGACACATGGTGTAAGTGTAACGTTTACTTGTGACTGTACTGCAAGTTATGTTTTCACTACAGAATCTGTCACCTCCAGTTTTGGGATGTAGGAGATGAAGCTGGAGGAGGTGCTTTCTGACGTTCACTGGATTATCACAATTGTTTGTGCTTATTACAGGAACTAACATTTTAGAATTTCCATGTGTCTTCGCCAAGAAAACTGTTCCTTCCCATGATGGATTGACCTTCAACCTCCCTTCCAGGGCTAGTTTCCAAAGAGAATAGATCACTTATTGTCTTTACTAAGTGTTCCAGACTGTTTGTTGGTTCAGTGTCCAATAGGAACTGTGCCAGTTTGCTGAGGGCTCTTGAAGGCAAAATTACATATTTTTCGTTGAAAAGAGGCATCAGGAGTCTCTTCTGTTAACCATTCTCCTTCATTTTAGTAATCCTTCTAACACTCGACAGATTAAAAAAAAACACAAATTATTAGCTTCATTTTACATGGAAAGAAGTATCAAAAGATAGTACGGATTGCCAAACATCATAGAGTAGATTTCTGACAGAACTAGATGCTTTGGACACCTGAACTAAATTGCATTCCTTTTGCCATTTGTCACATTTATTTAAATGTCAAGGAATCATAGGAGATTTCAGACACATCTGGATTTTGTCGGGTTCATAACATGACTAGACTGATTTCTGGCTATTTTGTGGTCATTTCATGTAACAGGGAGCAGAACTGAATTTCCCTTCTTCGGTTGCTCTGAGCTGTAACCCTTCACTGAAACAAGTTTTCTTAGCAGGTGGTGATAATACAGGAGATGAGCTTTGACTGCATCACATACACGTTTTCTGTAGATGTCAAATTTGTTGTTGGAGGTAGAAAGTGGATGCTGATATCCAATGTGAGATGACAGGGTTATTATTATTTCCCTCATACCCCACATAATTTACTAAGTGTCACATCCTCTGATGACATATGCTATATCCCCTGATTTTCTGAAGGACAAACATGGGGTTGTAGATTCAACTTTGACAACTCAGATGTAAAGGAAAAATGGAATGTCTATAATCTATAATCTCATTTTTCACTTTCATTAAGTCTCTACTTGGCAATCAGTTGGGAAAAAAATTTTAGTCCTATTCAGTTTATCTTTCAGTCCAATCATATAATTGATGATGTACATCTTTCTTAGATAAAAATGCTCCTGTACCCATCCAGCCTTTCCTTCTTAAAGTGGCATCTAGCAGGAGGACTTTTGTATCTTCGGTGGGCACGAGCTGGCATCTGCTGTTGGCCTTCTGGGTTCACCTTGGTTTTCATTAGACTCAGAACTTGAAGTTCCCCTCCATGACTTTCCTTCATCCCTCTGGCCCTCATGCCTCAGTGTGTCATCGAGAGTCCTTCTACAGCAACTGTAGTCTGACTGTGGCCCACGGAAATGAGAAGGGCTAAAGAGAACTAAGCCTTAAGGCTTTCTTTGACTATTTTCATGTCTGTGGCTGCAGGAGAGCCAGGGATATTGACTTCTCTTTGCCGTGGGCATTAAAGGCTTCAGTGGTGGACAGAGATGTTTCATTTACACTATGCGACAATGCCATGACCTGAACTGTTGACATGATGAAGCAGGAAGCAAATTTTTGGGAAATTCCTCCCCTTAATTTTGAGTCATTAATTGTTCCTGTGACAAATTCTAATGGCTATATGTTGAGGACTCTAGAAAATGTAGTGGCATCAGAAAAACCAAATATATGCAAATAAAACTTTACACATAAATTAAAAGGTTTTTTTTTGACCCTCATACTGCATTATCTGCAGTGGGACTCTCGTGAGGTCCCAGTGCCTGATCCAGCCAGCAGCAAACATCCTAGTTTCATGTTCTGCTTTATCAATGAGTTATTACCCTGCCAACATCACAGCTATTGTAAGTTAAAAGAACATATTTGGCCCACCTTTTTCCAGCTATCTTCCTGCCCTTCTTCTCCTTCAAACACCTTGAGGAAGTGGCAAGGTGACTTTGTTTTCATCTGTCCGGTAGTATAGAGAGGAAGCTAAGATTTTTTTTCCCCATGTAGATTTGCAGGATAGTCCCTAAGATAGGCACATTGGACACCAATGGCAAGAGTCCGTTTCATTTCTTTGGGAAGAAGGATACACCTGTACTTAATCAGCTTTCACTAAGTGACTGCAGCACACTTGACCTGAGGAGCAGTTGACAGAAAACAGACCAGTTAGTCTGATTTGGGAAGATTCTGCCTCTTTCGTTCCCCTCTTGGCACCTGTACAGATTAGCATGTTACAGGGTCTTGGAGGTAAGAAACGTGATTTTGCTCAACACGCTGTCCCATGGTTCTTAGACCAGGGAAAGCGTGTACTTAAATTTTTTGTGGGACACGTCACAGCATCATACAAAAGAAGGTTGAACTATGGAACACGTCTCAAATACCTTAATGCTTGGCACATGACCGTTTTGTATCAGGAATGTTCTCTGAAGACTGAGTGCATAGTGTCAAGTGGGTGCGTATATAGATCTCACAAATGATGCCGTTGTTCCTACGGGAGAAAGGTTTCTTCAGATGCTTGCTGGTATATTTTGATGTTCTAGCATTCTGAGGAATTGTGCAGCCAACAGCTGTAGAGGTCATTTCCATTTCTTTTCTGGTAATAAGTGCCGCAGGCTCCTAGCCCTGCTAGTCACACCTGTTTGGCGACTCACACTTGAAGAAAATAACAGTATCTTCCGGCAAGCCTACGGTTTTAAAGTCTCATTTAAGTTTTAACAGATGAATTTAAAGGTCAGTTAAAGAGGATACCTTAGGTGTTTTTTTTTTCCCACAGCACAAACAACTTCTGCAGTCTTACTGTGTTTCTAAAGCTAAATGGAGAAGCTCCTTAGGAACTAGAAAGGACTCATCTCCTTGAAAAAGAAAAATCCAAATCATGTTGAAATTTGGACAAATTGTTATTTGTTGTTACTTTTTAGTAATCTCTACGTGAGGCTTGAACTCATGACTCCAAGATGAAGACTCCCATGCTCTTAGGACTGAGACAACCACGCACCCCATGGCCAAATTTTTAACGTTAGTGAGTAGCTTTGCAATCCACCCCCCCCCATCAAATGTTTCTCACAATGACTTTCTCTCTGAAGTGGATGCTTAGGTATTTTACCAATCCTTGCTTTGATTTCACGGCCAGCTGCTGGAATGATGAGCAAATTTTGAGTTGTGTTGAATTTAGCCTTTAGCAAAACTGTATTAGACCTTGCTCAGCATATATCACTTCGTCAAGGATAGCAGATAAGTCTGTAGAGCAGCTTAAATCCAAGTCATTTTCACTAAAAGCAAACAATTAGGGAACATTCCAGATTGGAAAGAATTCAACCACCACTTTGACACAGCAAGCCTTGAGTTTGCATCTCCAAGGGAAAACATTATCAAGTGATGCTTGTGTGGATTATCTCAAAAAGCTGTTTTAATCCACAAAATGTGTTCCATTTACCAAATTATAAGTGGGAGTGCTGGAGAAATGAATGCTCTCACCTTCAGATAAAAATCATGAATGAATTTGACAAATTTCCCGTATGTCAGATGGAGATGAACGAAGTTTGGGTGCAGTGGAAGTCGCTGGGTACGGCACCAGTGAAATTGCTCAGAAAGATGGAAACCTCTGGCTGTATACTAGGTCCTTCCCTAGTTAACTGTAACACCTAGGCCACAAAAGTTTGTCCCTTAGGTTTCTCATCTTTACATTGAAAGGGATGGTTTCCATCCCTTTAGGTCATGATCTCCTAGTTCATGGGTTCAGGCCCCACAATGGGCTCTGTGCTGATGGCCCAGAGCCTGCTTCAGATCCTCTGTCTCCCCTTCTCTCTGCCCCTCCCACACTGTACTCGTGCTGTCTCTGTCTCTCAAAAATAAACATTTTAAAGATTGGGATGGAAGAAAATCTTAAGCAAATGACTGTTGTAATATTTTTGGATTTCACCGTTTTAAAAACCTCACACGTCTCTGTAGAGTTCATATTTTCTTGTCCTGGTCCTCTGGGGGGTTGGCCCAGAGCAGTAAGGGAGGCCACCTGGATTTTACAGCTTCATGATTTATTATATATGCCAACTTAAAGGAAAATCCTTAGAAGAAACCACAAATAAGCATGGAACTCAAAAGCGCTTTTGAGCATGGTTTCAGGTTGATCTTTTTATATATAATTCAAAGTACTTCTCAGCACTTAGGGTACAACTTTATGACAACTTCTCCAAAGACCTTTTCCCAAAGGGAGAGTGTGGTTCTATTTCTAATTACTTCTTGGTGGTCACATGATGTTCTTTTATGATGTCAGTACTTAAGGTCAGCACCCAGAGACAGAACAGCTGGCAAGAGTCTATTAACAATTTCAGCCCTACCCCAGATCTTAGCTAGGTTAAACGCCCACTGCTCTTGGCTGGCTTTTCTCCTGCATCTTCCTTTCTGGTCTTTTTTGATCTCCCTCTAAAAGATTGCACCTCTTTGTGTAGCTGATCCTGAGGTAACTGACACAGCTCATGTTATTTCGAATAACTATGACATTCTCCTTCCTCTTAACAAAGGAGTTTTATGAATCCCCTCCCCCCCCCCTTTTTCCCCCAAAGCTCGCAACTTCATATTTTCCTTTAAAATAGTTTAATTTTTTAAATAGAGTTGGTCCTTGGAAACATACAGTGGATGAATGTAAGGTGAAAGATTGGTGTTTTGGAAAAGACTTTAGGATAATTATTTTTAAGGACTGTAAGTATAATGGTATGATAAAGCCAGGATTATCTTGGGAAAGACTCCAAAAAACACGGGGCTTCTAGAAATTCGGGAAACACAAGTGCATATATGTCATTAAGAACACCTTCGCTCCATGGTAAAAATTATTAATGCTCTCAGATTTAATGGACACCCTGTATTTTAAAGTGTTGGCCAACATGTTAACAGACTATCTTCTTGAATTGATCATCTAGGTTTAACTGCCTGTGGGAGAAAAAACTAGTATCTTAAACCAGAGAGGTTTTTATCTTTTACATGAGGTAAACCTGGAGATGGGCATTATTACAGGGATGGGAGGTTGTCTCCATAGCATTTGGGGGGCGAATTCCATCTTTTTGCACCATTCTCATGCATGGATTTAATCTTCAAATCACTTCATGATTAAAAAAAAATGGCTGCTGAAGGAAGGGAGTAAGGCAGAAAAGCAAAAAGAAAGCCACTCAACCACTGACTGCGTGCCCAGGAGTGCAGTTTAGTACTTGTGTCTGCATCTGAGTCTGTAGATTTGGGATCAGGCAAGAGAAACTGGGAAAGATAGTATGTTAATACTGTTGACAATGTATCCAACTAAACATGGGTTATTTTGCTAAGGAGGAAGAGAAGAATGGATCATTGGAGTCAGCCAGGACTCTGTGTACAGGTGAAATCACACATTGTGTAATTGAGGAAAGGGAGTCGTGGTGGTATTAAGTGATTTACTCAGGACCACTTGACAGTGACAGAAATTAAAATACACCATATGATAGGTGTCAATATCTGGGGGAGGTTTACTGGCCCCTCAGGTCCCTCCTAAAAAGTGGCATTCATCTTGATGAACAGTTCTTAACTTGGAACGCCTGGACCGACATCACCTGAGAACTTGTTAGAAATACAAACTGGCTGGGGTGCGTGGATGGCTCAGTTGGTTAGGCAGTTAAACATCTCACTCTTGATTTCAGCTCAGGTCTTGAGCTCAAAGTTCCTGGGATAGAGCCCCATATCAGCCTGTGTGCTAACAGTGTGGAGCCTGCTTGGGATTCCCTCCCTCCCTCCCTCCCTCCCTCCCTCCCTCCCTCCCTCCCTCCCTCTCTCTCTCTCTCTCTCTCTCTCTCTCTCTCTCTCTGCCTCTCCCCAACTTGTCCTCTCTCTCTCAAAAATAAACTTAAAAAAAAAAAAAGATACACCAACTCTCACGCCCCTCCTAGACGTGCTGAATTAGCTGGGTCCCACCTTCAGAGTTTCTGTTTCAACCAGCCCTTCAGGCAATTCTCATACCCACTAAAGTTTGAGAATCACAGTCCTTGGTGATTTTATTGTGGCCCATGGTTTTGACTTTAGTCTCACAAGCTCATAAAGTCTATCTCATTGGCAGAGTTAATGCAGAGATGCTGACTCATGCTAACAAATCTCAAAGTACTGACCAAAAAAGGTCATTTCATTGACTTACAATCTATACTAGAAATGTTCAGGCAGTCCAAAAACTCATGTCATTGTAACCAGCACATTCTTTCCCTGTGGGCAATTTCAAGGGAATGATCAGAATGAAACTTGGAGAGCATTTCTTAGTTTCCTGCTTCTGGACTGTATGTCCAAATATGTTATACTGTTGAGACTACTGAAGTCTCAGGAAATTTGCAATCACATAAAGCCAAGGAATCTGATGGCACAATACCCATATCATCCAGACCAGCATTGTCCAATAGAAATAATGGTATGGGGAGTCATGCCAACATTGTTTACTGAGACAGAGTAAATAGAATAATACTTAAAATTCAACAGAGTAAACTTGGAAGTTCTAGTTGATGTTACTGGAACAATTCATGAATCTGGCAGCATCCCATCAAGCCAGTAGAGGGAGCTCTGAGTAGTTGTACAACGTGAAAGGTTTTTATAGGAAGGTGAGTGGGGCAAGAAAGTTATTAGCAAAAGAAAAAGGATTCTTTCTGGCAATATCATGTTTCATTATGGGGAAGAGCAGGGGTCTTAGGCAGATTCCCTCATCTTCCTTTGGGAAATTCAGAATTCCCACTGGCAGATTACCTCACTGGTGCTTATCAGAAAATTCCTGACCTGTTAAAACCCTTTCTACAGGGGGCTGAAACTTCAACTAGCTTAGGTGTTAAACCCTGGTTTGCTGTCTTGGCCTGGTTCAAGTGATGCCATTTGGGGCCTCTGGTTTTCTTCCTAATGGTAGAACGAAGAATACAAAGATGGATTTGTTCAAGAGTGCACGTGTGTTGTATATCATGATGTGAAATGTTTATTTGTAAATTACATTTAAAAACCTGAAAGCCTTCTCTCTGTATTAATCTAATTGATGTGATGAGTTATTCCACACACATGCTATGTTCTGCTTACCTATTTCCCCCACTGACAGGTATTTAATTATTTAATTTGTCCTTCCCCCCTTTTTTTTCCATTTACACAATACACTGCAAAAAAATATGTCTCCTTGTATACTTGTCCTGAAGATTTTTAGGGTAAATACGTAAAAGTGTAATAGCTGTATTAAATGTCAGAATAAGTGGTTTTCAGTTTTGATTCATTATCACCACAATGGTCTCCAATGTGTCTGTATTTACACCTATGATGGCAGTTTGTGAGGATGTTTTCCTGTATCTTTACCAGCACTTGGGTAATTTCGAAGTTCTTAATTTAACAAACCTTGCTGAATATGACTGTTGGAATGGTATCTTGTTCTAATTGGCATTTATTTCATTTCTAATGGGGGAAAAAGTGCCAACTTTTTCACTCTTTCTGTAAGCATTTTCATTAAACTGTATGGGATAATGGTTACAAGAAGTGTTAACACATCCTCATGTGTAATCGTAAGGAAATCTGCCACTTTCCTTCCCTTGTTTTCCCTTCCAACTCTTCTGTTTTAGAATTTACCTATATTATATGCCCAAATAACATGTTGGGATTAATCGTTTTTTGTTTTTGTTTTTTTTAACTTTGAGAGAGAGCTGACACAAGTTGGGGAGGTGCAAAGACAGAGGGAGAGAGTGAACCCCCAAGCAGGCTCCGCAGTGGTAGTGCCCCTTGATGCTCCCAATGTGGGCTTGGAACTCACAAACTGAGATCATGACTGACTGAGCCATCCAGGCACCCCTGAATTAATCTCTTAAAATAATGAGGCTCTTGACCTCCCCCCCCCCCCGCCACCTTCACTGCCATGTCACACCATCCTTCGTACTGTTGCATCCTCCAAAATCATGATTTTTGAACAGATCAAAATTCCTCACTTGTATTTTTTATTACCATATAAAGCTGAGTCATGTAGTAGTATGAATATTTGGTTTTCCCTGTACATTTGCCTCTGTTGCACAGGTAAAATACAGGCTTGTTCACTGATTTTTGTTTTCCCACACTTGTCATTAATTCAGCCCCAAATCCAAATGTTGTCTAGATAGCCAGACTTCTGGATGCATCAGGGATTTTATCAAATTCATTTCCAGAGAAGTCTTTCCTAAAGTCTCTTGACCTGTTGTCTTCTCAAATCGCTCTCCCCTAAGGCTAAAAATCAACTCTCTTGCTGGGGGATTTCTTTTGTTTTGCTGCTTTGGAAATTTCTTTTTTCTCTTTCTTGCTTCATTCTGTACTTTTCATTGAGCACAGGAGTTTCCCAAGAAATGGCAAATGGAAGGAAACATTGTAGAGTACTCAGGGACTGAAAATATCTTGACATGGACATAGGGTAATTTTGTTCACTATGGAATTCCTGGTGGGGAAGTATTTTCTTTCTGTAATTGGAAGACATTACCTCATAGGCTTCAAGCTTTATGGTTTCTGTTGAGAATTCCAAGGCCATTTTGATCCCTGATGGTTTGATTGTAATTTGTTTTATTTTTAATTTCTGCCCATTTGGTTTTCAATGTTCTCAATTTCTAGAGCTCTTACTGATTGGATATTTGCCAGGTTGCTTGTTGCTCATCTCTCTGCCTTTTGCTTTACTTTCTTGACTGTTGCTCATTTTATTTTTGAAGATTGCTGTTGAGCTGCCATTTCTTTGATCCCATTTCAACATCCAACGGATCTTTGTCCTCTAGATTTTTATTTTTATTTTTTGGCATCTTGTGCCTGTGTCACGGTTAAAATACCTCTCTGATACACATCCGTGCACACACAGTTAGGTTTTTCTTAAGCTTGAATAGTCTCTGACTACTTATTGTTTGGATCTTTCATGCTAAGGTTTTGTCAGAAGTCTTGTGTTCCTTGGTTCCCTACATATTTTTGAGAACGTGTCGATGAAAAAGGCTGTTGTACACCCTGAGTTCAAGGAGGATCAGGGGCTTGCCAACTCAGCTTTTTCCAACAGTTTGTAGCACACCCCTCAAAAGCAGCATCATTTGGTATTCCCCCCTGGGCTTCTCAGATTCTATAGAAAGAGTTGCTGTGTTTTGCAGAGTGCTGTAAGGCCTGGTTTCCAGCCTTCTGGTAACTGATCAAGGGGAGGCTCTAGGTGTCTTCTAGCCCAGACACCCCTATTTTTAGCATCTTCAGAAATTAAACTTGCTGTCCGAGTATGAGGCCAGCTGTAGCTTGGCTGCTGGAGCACAGGAGATGTGGGGGACAAATGATCTCCCTAAGAGCTTGCAACCAGCCTTTATTTTAACAGCCAGCCCTTCCCCTCCACTGCCAGAGGTACATGTTACTTACCACTGGTTCCTGAACATTTGGAGGATTCTGCAAAGTAGGTTGGTCTATTTTCAGTTTTCTCAGTGGGCTTTTAGAGCTGGGTTGCATATGTCATTCAGTCTACTCTTTTTCATTCAAGAATATATTTCCAAGATGCATTCATGTTTCTGTGTTCATCTACATGGCATCACATAATGCTTCAGTGTCTGTCTGCTATAATTTTCCCCAGTAGTTGTTAACCTATTATACAAATCATCATTTGCCTGGCAATTGTGTTTTTTATCATTTAAGAATTTCAGAATTTATGTAGTGAAATTAGTCTTTCCTTCTTTTTTACATTTTATTAAAAAAAAGCATTGTTTAAGAAAATCCTGGCAACGTAAAATAACAATGTATGCACCTCTATTTTTTTTTTAATGGATCGCCAGATGATTTCTGATCCATCTGGAATTTATAGTATGAGGTACAGATTTGAATAGTCCTCACATGCATGACAATATTCCAATCCCATCTACGGAATAGGCTGTTTTTTCCCCCCATTGATTTCGAATGCTACTTATTATATACCAAGTTCCCATAGGTGCATCAGTTTTCTTTTTATATAAATGTTTTATCTTGACTAGTGATCTCTTTGCTTATCTTTGCTTATTTATCAAAACCATACTATCTTATTTAGAGCTTTCACAGAATCTATTAGGACGATCATGTACTTGATCTACTTTAGTAGATTAAAAATGACATTTATATTCTAAACAATAGTTGAGAATATATACATATATTTTACTAATGTTAATCTTTGCTTAAGTCATTTGCTTTTAATTTACTTTGGGTTTTTGCATTTATGTTCAGAGATGACATTAGCTTATTAATTTCCTTTATTGTGTTAGTTTTGTCCAGCTAGTGTGTGTGTCCTGCTTGAAAATAACAGCAGCCCTTCCAATTTTATGGAAGAGTTTATCTACTTTAACGTGTTCTTACTGAAATTTGTTATATATTACCCATAAAGTCATTGACCATGATAGCTTTATTCGGTTATGGGTATTTGAATATCTTTACAATATATTTTCCAGTTATTTGTCTAGTCAACTTTACTACCATAATTTGAGCCAATTTTGGTAATTGTTTTCAGTCAATTTCTCAGTTATATAGGTCATCAAAATTATATAGAGCTGTGTATAGTATTTATCTTAATTAAAAAAAAATCTCGATACCTGTTCATGCATTTTCTGTGCTTTCTTATTCAAATCTGAAGAAGATTATACTTTTTAATAAGTTTAATAAACAAGTTTAATTTATTCTGCAACTTTTTAGAACTTTCTAAAATTTCGTATAACTTAATGTGTTTCTTCTAAATTTTTAATTTGAAAACTTAGTTTATTTTGGTTAAAAACAAACATTTAAGACTGTGCATTTTCTTCTGAGAATGATATTGCTATATCCTATAGCATTTTGCATTTTATTTTTCTAATGTTCATTGTTTCTAAATAATGTGAGATAGTGTTTTTTTTTTTCTTTGACCTATGTTACTTGGGAATGAGATATATCATTTAAAGACATTAAGATTTTAGTGGGGTAGGTAGAAGGCTTTTCTTTATTGTAGAAGAGTTATAGATTTCCAGAAAAGTTGCACTGATAATACAGAGGATTCCGATATACCCCACATCCAGTTTCTCTGATTATTAACATCTTTCCTTAGTGTGCTACATTGTCAAAACTGAAAAAGAAATAATGACACAGAAGTACAGAGTCTACTTCACTGGAGTTTCTTTAGCCAGGGGCACTTCCAGACTTGGCCCAATCATGTTTCTAACCTCAGATTCAGATGCACCTGCCTGGAGCCATCTCCTGGCTTACTGTTGAGCTGACCAAGGTGGGGAGCCACAGTAGGGGTTGAGCACCTGGCTTCTCCAGCTGAGATACCCAAATTAATGCCTCCCACTTGCTCCTGGGCCACCTCTAGGCCCTAAACCATCTGGATGCTCCGTTTATCTTTTGTAGCCTATGTCTTTTGAAAGGTAGTTTCCTCTAATAGGATTTTTTTCTTTGTTTGGTTTGTTTCTGTTTTTTCTTTCAGAGCTTCTTCTCTGTAGTTGGCTGTGGACTCTCCTTGTTTTTTGGTGCAGTTATAGGTGTAATAATTTACCTTTAAGTATTTTCTGCCACTTCTAGATATTTGAATTGGGAATGATGCTACTGAGGTATATTTGAATTCTTTCTTCAGCCTTCCACATATTTTAAATATTTTAATGTGTGTTTGTCTATAGTATGCTGGTATTTAAGGATTCCTTTTTAAGTTTTTCTACAGAAATGAGAAATGATGTGCAAAATTGGGTTTCAATATCTAAGAGGTTTCTGCCTCTTAGGAAACCCACAATATAACCAAACACAAGCCATAAATACATTTTATGTAAATCATTATAAGTCTATTTTTATTAGAAAAGTGCATTCTATAGGATATGGCAATACTTAATTTAAATAGAGCTGATTTAAAAAACATTTTAGAGAACATGTGCGTGAGTGGAGGGAAAGGGGCAGAGGGAGAGGAGAGAATCTTAAACAGGCCCCACGCTCAGTGCAGAATGGGATGCAGGGCTCCATCTCGTGACTGAGATCATGACCTGAGCTGAAATCAAGAGTTGGACATGTAACCGACTAAGCCACCCAGGTGCCCTAATACTTAACCATTTTTGTTTCATTCTCTTCACTTCTGTTATTTTCCCACATGGCTATGCGTCATGGCTGCCTCATTTTCCAAAACTGCAACTTTTGAAAGGATTGAATGTCCAAGATTTTTCCATGTCAGAAATGAGTAAAAATTCCAAAATGAATCTGAGGAATCATGAGCAATTACATAAATGGTCTGGCATCACAATTATTTCATCAGGCAAAGGCAATGAAGCACCAAATATACAAAGGATACCATATTGGAATATAGAACACTTGTCACAGAGTCCCTGATGGCTACATCACAGACTGGCACTCATTCAGGGCAGTTGGGAACTCTTGGTTTAGTATACGTGGCAAAGACCTCTGTCAGAGGTAAGTTACAGCTATAGGTGGTTCTCATTTGGAAATCTTCCACACCCTTCCCCATGTTCTTTCCCACTGGCCCTAACCTGGCCTTCCTGGAAGGCAAAAATTCTGCCCTACTCTGTTCCCCTCCCCTTCCCTACCCCTGAAATTAGCCTTTGCTCGAAATATAACTAAATCCCCTTCAGATTTGTGCCTGGGTGGGGAGTCTCTGAACTTCAGCTGAGGTGAAAGTTCTGGTATCCTGGGCTTCTATTCTCATCAGGGACAGGATGGTCATTGTGGTTCTTGAAGGAGGGCTTTTGCATCTTCGATCTCTTCACTTTTCTTGTCTCCTCCAAGGGAGGAGAGAAATGCGTTTTCTTCGGGTAGGATGACCAGCCCTCTCAGTATGCCTGGGACTGAAAGCCCCAGGGACCATTAGTCACCCTACCCAGTGTGCCACTCTAACCTGTGTGTCTGCTCCTTGGCAAGTTCCAGATAGAGATGACACCAGCTGGAGTTGTCACACAAAAGAAACTATTTACAGCCAATAATTTCCAAAGTTGTGATTCCCTGAGTGGAGGTGAGTGGGTTTCTTATACTGAGTCAGGATGAATATTCAGGAAGTGAGCTTGCTCCTCACGTGTAAAGGTGGGCAAAAGGTTGTGCAGGTGTACTCAGAAAAGTTGCCTGTGCCTGTGTCCCATGTTATGTTAATGAAGCTTATGCTCCTCCCGGTGTGGGGACTTCAACATTATAATGAGATGCAGGTAACGGTCAGGCAAGAGGAAGGGGCTGTGGCTGTGCTCTGAGAGCAGGTATAAACTGGATGGGGATTAGGACTTTAGATCTTAGGTAAGGCATCCAGGGCCTTGCTTCCTTTTGAAACAACCCTGGGAGTTTCACCCTTGATCTATGGTCTCTGACATGGTTAGGCTATTTCCTGGCCTGGTACAAAGGCTGAGTTTTTACATTCCCTGTGTTCCTTTAGAATCCTTAACTACTGAGATTTTTGCATTTCTTTGATTCTGACAAGCTCTGCAAACAGTGTGCTTGGGCAAATAGGGCAAAGGTCACAGAAAATAGCTGGGGGCCTGAAATGACTTCTCAGGTGTCTTGTGTGCTGGCTCATCTCTTTTTCTGGGGACCCCTGCCTCGTTCTGTAGACACACCAGGTTCTGTAGAGAAGGTACAGCCTGCCTAACCACTGCCTTCACCTATTCGCTTATCTGAGCCTTCAGTTTTGTACTACTTCAGTATTAATCTCTGTGCACAGGGTAGGGAAAGGCAACTAGAAACAGTGGCAAAAGTACTTAGGTACTAAATACTTTCATAATTTTTATTAGCTTTTCATTGCTGGAATGCTTAGGAATTACTGAAAGTCTAAGGTGCTTCTGAAAGAGCCATATGAGGTGAAGACATGAGTTATATGTCCTGAGCTTGAATACAGTCGGCTATGCGGTGAAATCTGGAAGGTCAGGTTTGCTGTATTTTGTGGGCCTTAGATACTGACAAGCCTCTCTCCCCTTCCGCCCCCTCTTTCTTTCTAGAACTTCCATTCTTTTTTTTTTTTTCCATTTTTTTTTTTCAACGTTTATTTATTTTTGGGACAGAGAGAGACAGAGCATGAACGGGCGAGGGGCAGAGAGAGAGGGAGACACAGAATCGGAAACAGGCTCCAGGCTCTGAGCCATCAGCCCAGAGCCCAATGCGGGGCTCGAACTCACGGACCGCGAGATCGTGACCTGGCTGAAGTCAGACGCTTAACCGACTGCGCCACCCAGGCGCCCCTCTAGAACTTCCATTCTTTCATGTCTTTCCCTCTCCTTTCTTTTCTCTTCAATGTCTTCCCTTCCTCTTGGTGTCTCTCTTTCTCTCTCTCTCTCTCTCTCATTCTGAGGGTCTACAGAAAAATGGCCTGAAAAGCTGTCATTCATGTCAGCTGTTACTAACATCCCTGAAGAATACTCAAGGATCTCTTTCATGGAAAGAGCCCCTATAGACCATATCTTTTGAGCTGAGGAAATCAAAAAGTACTTCATGCTATTTTTATGCATTTCTGACTGTATGAAGGAAGGCTTTGGGGATTCTTTCCTCAAGGCCCTGTCCAGAGCTGAGTGCCAACCCATTTCACCACAGATGCATGGTTTGTGGGGCCTGCTACATCATTAACCATCCTGCCACCCATCCCAACATCCCCTATTTTAATTCTTCAATGTAGCTGGCTTATTTTTTTCTAGATGAGTTTGCAGGTATGGGTATGAAAGAGGTGGGGCTATTGTCAAAACTTTCTGAATATAGTATTCACAAGAAACCAGTAACTGAGCATTCTATAGAATTCCCAAAATCTGCTCTGAGGAGTAGGCTTTTGGGCCTTTGATCATGGATGAAAACAAAAGTACAAAGTAGAACTGAAAGAAACGGTCTCCAAAAGTTAAAACGAAAAAAGGGGGGGGGGTCATCTTGGAAGAAGGCAAAAGAGCTATATCAGGTTTACATCATCAGTTTTTTTCTTTCGGATTTGAGCCAGAATCCTAACGCAATGAAAAGCATTTCTGAGACTGTCCCCCCCCCCCCCCCCCGCCCTGCCCAATTTTGGGCTAAGTGATTTTGAGGATGCTTTATTTTCTGAGTTTGACTCTCTGTAAGCTTGCTGTTTTTGTCTGCATTGCTTTTGGCATTTCAGACTTCTTCCTGATCTTCTAACTATTGACACTCTTAGAGGGAATAAAGAGAGGCTGTATACCTGTGTGCCCGGCGAAAAGCAGATGGCACATTCAAAACTGCTGATTAACGAAGAGACTATTTACTGAGTGGACTGTTGACAAGTTGTGGGCAAGGTTAAGGGAAACCAGCTAGGTAAGAATGGAATAATCCAGGGCAAATGATAGCGGGAGGCTGTTACCACCCCAGTGCATGGGGGCTGACTCCGAGATGAGATGGTCTTACTAGGACTAATGAAAGCGATAGCTGCACGGCAGGTTTTCTATCAGGAGCTATGGCCTTGGACAGACCACGGCCACTGCCACATTGCAAGCTGGCAGAAGGCTCCAGCGGAATAAAAAATGACCTTAACTTCTTTCTGTTCTGACTTCCTGTAAGTGCCTCCAATTGGCTGAGTATCGAGTGGAGTTTAGAAGACACGGAAGCTTCACTGATCACTTCAACAGAAGCCCACCTCCTAGGGCACAGAGCAAGGCAGAGGAGGTTGGAGAGTGGTTCATACTGTTCAGTAAACAAACCCAGAAAAGTTGACAGAAACCTCTTGTTTCTCATCAGCTTTTTGTTAGACTATATCTCGATGCTCACTTACAAAGGAAACCATTTTGCTTAGGCTTAGAATTATATGGGATACATGGAACACTTCCTACTTCTAGGGGCAAAGGAAAAGGTTCTTTTTTATGTATGTTAACATAATGTGAAAGAGTTTACAGTATTAACCAATATAAGAGGGAGTGAATGTTGGATTAGGGAAATGAAGCAGCAACTTCAAGGTCATGTCAAGATGATACATTAGAATTGGCTGCTTTACTCTCCTCGATAATGAGCCCAGGGAGAAGCACTGAAGGAGAGCTCCATGGGCACATGGAACCAGTAATAACAGGAATAAGACTGGAGGCTGCCTTGAACTTGTGCGAGGGAGAATGTGTGTGTTGGGGAGTTGTGAGTAGGTGAAGTCTGGAATACCGGGGGGCCAGAGCTGCTGGGAGAAGGCAGAGTGGAAGAAAGCTTTATATTTTCTGTTCTTGACATTTTCCTTGCATTGCCTTGAACAACTTTGCCTGTTCCTTTACTGATAACTGGCCACAACAGACCAGGTCGGAAGTAACCTTGATCCACAATATCCTGCAGTGGTGAGGACACGAAGAAAACAGATGTGAATCGACAAGCCACCCTCAAGCATTGACTTCTCCATTATTATTTTTTCCTTTTTAGCTTCCAAGTAGATTCTACCTTGTCTCAGTGTGGCTACTTAAGCACTTGAAAGGTAAAACTTGTAAGATTGCTGGAAAGGGGCACAGAAAACATAAGGAATCAACAAGGTTTCTCTGGTGTCTGCACTCCCTTGCCCATCCCTGTCTCTGTCCTTAAACACACAAGGACTGATGTGCACTGGAGCCTTCCTCCATATCCCCAAACAATAAGTACCTGTGAGTACCTATAGTTCCCTGTGAGTACCAGCTCATAGGCTGAACTAATTACACCTCTCGGGAGAACAATAACTCTACCAAGAAAGACAACATATGGAATGACATATTTAATCAGGAACACCATTGTTTGAACAGACTGGCAGAGGATTTAAAGTAGAGGTAAAGAAAGAGAAGAATGAAAAAAATAGATACTTGAGGTATTAAAACATAAGAGGAGAAATGCTATAATAAAGAATAGAATGGGTACAGCCAAAGAATGAGTTGACAGATTACAAGGTAACATTGAGAAATATCCCAGAAAACAGCAAAAAAATAAGTCCTAGAAAACACGCAGAAATGCCAAAAACATGGAGGAATTACATACATATTAGTTCTAGAAGGAATCTTAAAGTGGGAATTTTTTTCTAAAACATAAAGAGAAATGAAGACCATTGAAGGAATTCTAGAATACCCAGTATGGATATGATAAAAATACCTACTTAGGTTCATACTGAAACTCAGGAATACTAAAGACAAAGAGGAAATTCTAAAACTTTCCCAGGAAAGAACATTGTTGACAAAAAGCAAGAATTCTGTGGCTATTAAACATTTCAACAACAGCCTTGGATGGAAGAAGATAATTATGTTAAAGGATTGAGGGAGAGAACGTTGATGGAGCTTTTATATCAAGTCAAATTTTCACTTAATTCTGAGGGTATAATAAAAATGTTTTTAAATGTATTAAGCCTCAGGAAGTTTGCTGCTTGAAATCTTACCTTGAAAGCACTCTAGGAAGAAAAAGTTGCATAAGAAAGGAAAAAAGTCCAAGAGATTCTGCAGGAGATATGACCAGCAAAGATTAAATCACGTAGATAACGATGCATGTCATGTTATGGCAAGGAGAAAAAGTCAGAAAGACACATAATTAAACCTAGACATGATCAACATGTATGCAGTGAGCAAATGTCTATGAGATATTAACATCTGTGTTTTATTTGGGAAAAATATCTCTATTGATAGGTTTATGTACCCTCATAGAATTTCTAAAGTTAAATGGGAGTGTTTTAAGTGCAACCACCATAAGAACAAACAATGTGTAACTTTGTAGTAAGTAAAATAATAAATCTCTCCAATGTAAGCAGGACATACAAGATATGAGGGCAGGTACAGTAAATGGGAAATGTGAAGTAAGATAGCAAAATTATTTTTATGTCCTAATATAGCAGCAATTCCAACGAATGGATTAATGTCATGAACTCCATAATAGGAATGCTTTTTATTGGATTAAAAAATCCCACGACCCCTGGGGCACCTGGGTGGCTCAGGCGGTTGAGTGTCCCACTTCAGCTCAGGTCATGATCTCACAGTTTGTGGGTTCAAGCCCTGCATCAGGCTCTGTGCTGACGGCTTGCTCAGAACCTGGAGCCTGCTTCAGATTCTGTCTCTCCTTCTCTCTCTGCCCCTCCCCCGCTCATGCTTTGTCTCACTCTGTTTCTCAAAAATAAATAAAGAAAAAATCCCCATGACCCCAAAATAAGTTGTCAATATGCAGTAAACTTAATTAAAAAAAAAACAAAAACAGAAAAATTGAAAATAAAAGTAGAGAAGGTCACCAGAAATGAAGAATGAAAAGAAAGCTTAATTATCAATCATTAGTTGAGGTTGGGGAAATGAATCCTTCTGCCGATGAACTGTTTGATAGTCTAGGAGAGAGCCATCCATGCTGTCTATTGGAAGACTTCGTTTCTCAACACCATCTTCATGACACTCAGTTCCTCAAAGGCTTAGATCTCCTATTGAAATGCATTTGGGTTAACCTTCTACCAGCATATTCCACCTTGATTTGTAGACCTCTCCTTACGTTGTGGACCAACTAAATTTGACAATTTGTGTTCTTTATAAAATACCTCCTAAAAACAACATTCCATAAAGCAGAGCAACTTAAGGACATTTTGGGGATTTTTGTATTAACCATTACATTTCTTTTTGATTCTTCTAATTGGCATTGACTTTCACACATGGGCACTAACATGGTGCGATCCTGACTCCTAATAACCTGGCTACTCTGCAAGTAGACAGTTCTATTGACTGATGCAACAATTTGAACAATATCTGCTGAGTATCTAAAATGTGTCGGGAAAGATTTTAAGCACAGGGGTCACAGTTGTGAGCTTAACACTCTTCCTGTGCTCACAGCACTTACAGTTTGAAGATGAAAAAAAATCACAAAAATCCATCTAGAATTGCCCAGTGTGAAAAAGCCAGAAGGAAAATGTGTGTGGTGCACGTCACAGCACAGGGCATTGGGTAATGTGTGCGTGTTGTGGGGGAGGAGGTGGTCCTAAAAAGTATTCTTGAGCAACTGAACTGGTACTTGAGTTCAGAAGGCTGGGCAGGGTCTGTCCAGGTGAAGAAATGGAGAGAAGAACATTTCTCACACATGGGCCAGCATGGGCAAAGGTGGGAAAATTATTTCAAGAAGCAAAGTGTTTATATCTGGAGCAGAGGTGCCGAAACCTAGAAAGTAAGGGTGGTGTTGACTTGTGGTAGGAAAGCTTTGTCAGAAACCGTTCAGAGGCTCGTAAAAGATGGTAAACACTTCCAATCCTATACTAAACAAAATAGAAAATGGTGGTATGGTTTTAAAGCGGGATGGAGGAAGAATCAGTTGTGTATTTTAAGGAGAAAACTCTGGCTACGGGAGGTGAATGAAAGCAAGAATCTAGTTAAGAAGGTATTAAAGGTGCCCGGGTGAGAGGTTTGGTGGGTTGGATTAGGAGGGAGCAGGTGTCAGATGAAGACCAGCTGACGGGTTGGGATTTATTTTAGAAGTAGGTGTACAAATGCTGGTAGTGGATTGGATGTGGGTGAGGAGGATTGGGAAGTGTTGGGAATAATTTCTGGGATCCTACTAGGAGTAACAAATGGATGAGGTCAGAATCCCTGCATGAAGTGCCGTTTGGGGAAAGAGAAGACCAAAAATGGCATTCAGTTTGGGTTCAGTTTGAAATCAGATTGCCAAGCGGAAATTTCAGTTAGCTGGAATGTAGGAGACTGGAGCTCTGGAAATTAGGCTTTGCTGGAAACATCACTTTGAAAGCCACTGGAATATACACCATTCACAGAAACATAAACCTAGATGAGATTCTTTAGAAGAAGGGGTTAGAGTAACAGAAGGAGTTTACCCGCAGGGAACTCAAACACCTACAGAGACTGGTCGAAGAAGGAAGAGGCAGCAAAGGAACCTGAAGGGAGGGCTAGAAAAAGAGAACTTGGAGAATTTAGTCGTCTTAAAGTCTAGAAAAGGAAATCTTCCCAAAAGAAGGGAAGGGGTTAGGCCTCTGCAATGTTTCTGAGAAGTCAAGTAAAGATGGGGACTGAAAAGACGTCCTTGAAATTTAGAGACAGGGAGGTCACTGGTGTTTATTCCAGTTCTTAATGGAATGTTATTAAGCCCCTGGATTCTTTGGGCTGGGAATTCAGACCGGGTTGCTCACCATGCCTGGGGCTCCCCTGGAAAGACTTGAAGGCTACGAGTGACTCTGTGGCAGGAGTCTAAAATCTCTGTGGGTTTGTATGCCAATATCTGTTGCTTGAGCAGAAGAACTGGGAGAGCAGGACCGCTAACCCCAGGGACTACACATGGCTTTTCCATGTAGTTCGGCTTTGGTTTCCTCACAGTGTGGGGTCTTCAAGTTTAATACTTACTCGACACGGTGGCTCTGTGCTCCAAGCCGTGTTTTCAGAGGGCAAGGCAGAAGCTGCATCTTTCCTGACACGGCGTTGGAAGTCATCACATTCTCTTGGTTACAAGTGAGTCACAAGCCTGCTCAGGTTTGAAGGGAGAGGACACGGACCTCCCCTCAATACCTGAGGACTGTCAGTATTTGTGGGCATACTTGAAGACCATCATTGGAACTTGAGTAACAGTCTCCAGGGAGAAGAGGACACAGACTAGAGGGGCTTGCCAAGTGAACAGAAAGTGAGACCTGGCACTTGAACACCGATCGGTTTTATAATCGACACCTTAAAACTTAGTTTGAATTTGCTATAAAGAGGATGTGGCGAATGGTAAGGCATGTTAATATTCCTCCAAATCGCGACTGCAGATGTGAGTCAGCTTTTGGGTCAAGCATCTTAAAACAGCTTCCGAGTAGTTACCTTAAAAGTTAAACTATAAACCCTTGCTATAGCAGGTGGAAGCAACTCTCCTACCTATTTCACAGAAAGGGTAAATAATAGTTCTTTGGCTTCTTAGTAAGGCTCTGGCAGGTGTCAAAAATGAAAGCAATACATGAGATTAGCTTGTGTGGTCCTTCTATGTGAATAGACATGTGCAGGGAAAGCAATAAAATCATGCACTCATAAGAGTGTTGGTCTAAATGGCGCCACTTTGAGTTCCTTTTCTAAGTTTGAATTTTGTTTTTATAGTAACCCTCAAAATTCACATACACAAAACACATTACACGTGTATTTACACCATGGAATCTGTGTTGGCATAGCTGTAAATACTCGGCTAATAGCCCATCTTGAAAGGATATGCACCATAACAACTCTATCAATGTGTTTAAAACCTAGCAATTATTTTTCCATCCATTGTTTCAAGTTGCCAAACTCAGTTAATGTATAAAGTTTTTTCTGTTTTCTGTGATATTGATAAAAAAAACAGATTGGACACTACTGGTAACTGGTGACTTCAGCTAAAATTTGGGGCTGGCCATTCACTGATTTTTTTTTTTCCTCATTCACTTGTTGATTCACTTAGCATGTTTATTTCTTTTGTGTTAACTTTTTCTCTCTACTCTTCAAAAGGAAATTTAAATTTAGAAGAGTTTTAAAAATTTAGTTTTAGGCTTACAGAAAAGTTACAAATGCAATCCGTATCTCCACCTAGTTCTCTCGTTAACATCTTAACATTAGTAAGCGAGTAATGAACAATATCCATTATTATTAACTAAAGTCCACATTTTGTTGGAATGTTAAGTTTCTACCGAAGGTCCTTCTTTTTTTTGTTCCAAAGTATCATGTTATGTCGTTATGTCCCCTGAAGCATCTCTAAACTGTGACAGTGTTTTAGATTTCCCATATAGCTGATGACCTTGACACTTCGAGAAGTCCTGGTCAGAAATGTCTCTCATTTAGGGTTTCTCAAATAGGGTTTATCTCCTATTTTTTACATGACTGGGCTGGGATAATGGACTCCTGGGGGGAATCAGGTCACAGAAGCAAAATGCTGTCCTTTACCAAGCGTGCATACTGTCAGCATGACTTAGCACTTCATGAAATTAAATGGGATCACATGGCTGGGGTATTGTTATTTTGGGGGGGTTTCTACTCTATAATCAAGTTATTCTAGTGTCCACCTTCCCATACTGATCTCTTGGGAAGGAGGTTTACTGTGCATATGTGGCCTATGCTTTGCGGGGAGTGACAGGCCACTCCCCCTAGGGGGCAATATCTACCTCAGTCTTTGCCATGCCTGATGTGCCAGGGAGCCAGTTGTTGACCCCCCAAAATAGGGTAGTTTATATAAAGCACTTAGTACTGTGGCTGCACATAGTAGGTGCTCAACACTATTTTGACCTTCCCCCAAGAGGCTTGCAAAATGATTCACTTAGAAAAATTTGTACAGTGTAAAAGCACAGACTTAGTTTTCACTTTTGATTGTGAATGATTTCAAAATACAAATAATTCAAAAACTTACATGGTGCCCAGACCAAGCAGGTTTTTTTTTTTTTTTTTTTTTTTTTTTTAATTGAGAGAATGCAAGCATGAGCAGGGGCGGGGTGAATGGAGAGGGAGAATCCCAAGCAGGCTCCATTGCTGTCAGTGTGGAGCCCTGTGCTGGGCTCAATTCACCAACCTCGGAATCAAGGTTGAGCTGAAATCAAGAGTCGGACACTTAACTGACGGAGCCACCCAGGCACCTGAGATGAGGCAGTTTCAGTAGAGCTTCACATTTTGCTGTAGAGTCTCAACATTTTTTTTTTTTTTTTTAAGAAATGTTAACCTCCAGAAAGTCCTTCCTAACTCCTGGATATCACTGCCCTTTGTGTAAATAATCACTAAAACAAAGTGGATGTTTTAAATTTCCATATATGCTGTTAGACTATTTCTACGTGCCATTGTGGATTAAGAAAAGTTTACTCCTGGGGCGCCTGGATGGCTCAGTCGGTTAAGCGGCCGACTTCGGCTCAGGTCATGATCTCGCGGTCCATGGGTTTGAGCCCTGCGTCAGGCTCTGTGCTGACAGCTCAGAGCCTGGAGCCTGTTTCAGATTCTGTGTCTCTCTCTCTGACCCTCCCCTGTTCATGCTCTCTGTCTCAAAAATAAATGTTAAAAAAAAAAAAAGTTTACTTCTTCCTTTCCCACTCATAGGACTTGTACTTTTCATTTTTATTTTTTAAAGAAGATAAATTTAGATTCCATGATTCCCTTGATGGGAAAGAGGAGAAAGTAGTGAAGCGTCTATATTAAAATCCGGGTTCTAAATCTATAAAGCCAGAAGTCAGGTTTTGAGCTAGGAAAAAAGAGCACAGATGTGACTTAAAGTTTGTAAGTATTCAGGCTAGGATACAAAAGCTAATGGAAATAGGATGGCTACAGAAAGGAGGAGGCAGGGCAGCTGGACTTTGATGGATGTTTGATTAGTTGCTGGTTCCCTAAAGGCCATGCTGCAGGGATGGGGGAATAAACAGGTCAGCTGTCATCCAGGTAAGGCGCTGCCACACTGAGAAGAATTTAGACTCACAGTTGAGGTGAGTGGGTCTCAAATTGGGCTGTACAGGAGAGGCCTGGAGAGAGGCACCTAGGGATGTGGGAAACTTGAGAATCCCGAGTCTCTCCCCTCAGAATCTGACCGCATGGTGCCCTGCCCCAAATCCAGTATTCATCGGATTCTACTTCGTGGGTTCTGGGGACCACACAAATCCAGATGCTACTGCCTGAGAGGAAAGTTTGTCTCCATCCTGTGTAACTAGTTCTTGAACTAAACTTAATATAAGCAAGTCCCCGTTCTTATTTGAAGGAGAAGTCAGTCTGTGTCCTGCTGTTTTCGGACCAGGGCTCTGTTTTCAGTGTTCCTCATTCTCTTAGAAAGCCTGTGTCTCTGCAAGGTGATAGGAATTAGGAGCTATGTAAGGGCAGTGGAACTAGAAAGAAAGACTAAACAAAAGGGCAGATGTATGGAGGCAAAATCCTTGGGCCATCAAGAGAATGAGACAAGCCACATATTGAGAGAAAAATATTTGCAAAAGACCTCTGATAAAGGACTGTTTTCCAAAATAGACAAGGCACACTTAAAACTCAAGAAAGCAAACCACCCAGTTAAAACACAGGCCAAAGCCCCAAGAGACACCTCCCTAAAAGAGATACACAGGTGGCAAATAAGGGAAAGATGCTTCCCATTATGTGTCATCGGGGAAATGCAAACCAAAACCGTGAAACACCATTACATGCCTGTCCAGAATCAAGAATATGTATGACACCAGATAGGGAGCAACAGAGACTCTCACTGTGGAGATGCAAGATGGTATGGCTACCTTGGAGGACAGTGGCAGTTTCTTACAAAATGCAACATACTCTTACCATACGATCCAGTGAGCATGCTCCTTGATATTTTCCCAAAGGAGTTGTAAACCTCTATCCAAACAAAAACCCACGCATAGGTGTTTACAGCAGAGTTATTAATAGTTGCCAGAACTTGAAAGTAACCAAGATATCCTTCAGCAGGTGAGGCGATAAATGAACTGTGGTATGCCAGGCAAAGGAATATTATTTAGCGCTAAAAAGAGTTGAACTGTCACAGCGTGAAAAGACATGAAACTTGAATGCATATTAATGAAAGAGGCTGATCTGAAAAGGCTACACGCTGGATGCGTAACTTCCAACTAATGGCAGCGTGGATAAAGGAAAACTACGGAGACGGAGAAAGATCGGTGCTTGCCAAAGGTGGTTGCCAGAGCGAGGCGAGGAATAGGCAGAGCACAGAGTAAGGTTAGGGCAGGGGAACTACTCTGTGTGGTACCATAAGGTTGGTAACATGTCATAGTACGTCTTTAAAAAAAAAAAAAAAAGGTCGTGACACCTTGACAGTTGACTGCTTGTGGGAACTGAAAGGTAGACCTCAAAGATGTGACTGCATTTGCTGGCCTCGCACCTGGAGGGTGCTAACCCACCAAAAGTAAAACAAAGCAAAACAAACACAACTCGACATTTTGTAAACCGGAAAATTCTATGGAGTGGGAAGGTATCATTTAGCTGTAAAACACATAAGCACAAAACCCACTGCTATAGCTGTGAGATGAAATTTCCCATAAGAGCAATTTCTTGTCCCACAGCTTGTTTTAAAGAGCTTTCTGAGTCTTAGGGTGAAAATAATATTTGATAGCAGTGAAATAGAGGAGATGAACTGAATTATAACTTAATATATAGAATTTTAAATTTACATCTTGAAGCATGACCCATATCCTTTTATTAACCAAGTGACAAGAGCAGACTTAGCATTTTCTTACACTGCTGTGTACACTTATTTTTCAAATGGTGGAAGATTTAGAACTAGAGGAAGAGAGAGCATGTGTTTGTATTGGGGTCGCAGTGTTATTCGGGAAGGAATGACAAATTTCTTTCCGATTAGCTCTTAGCAGATAAGCATTTTAAGGTTCTCCCTAAAGAAGGTAACTTAAACCAGGAGCTAGCTGTCTTCAAGAAGTTTAAGAAGGACCAGAAGGAAATCGACTTTCCCTGCTAATATAGCGAAATGCACTCTGGTGTCCATTGTTAGTATTCACTCCTTGTGTTTCCCCCCCGCCCCTGGATTTCTTGATTAAGAAAAAGCTATTTAGAATGTTGACGAACCTTATAAACTCAATTTTACCAGTAACGCAAGATCGTGGTTAAGGTAACGTGCAGCACCGACAAGAATAGCTAATTACGTCAAATTATAGCTTTTAAAATGCCAAATGGGATCTCATTTCAGTTTAAGTCCTGTTCAGGCCTCAGCTGGATTTCTAGTAGAAAACCTACTCTTTATATCAGGCTTGAACTTTTAACTAGGAAGGGAAAAAAATAGACTGTCATAGAAGGACATGCATTAATGTTAGTTGTGTGGCATAGTCTGTTTTTTAGGCATCCTCGTCCCATGTCCTGTTGGAGACGTTGGTGGATGCCAAGCGATAACCGTGGAGTTAGTAAGAAGGGTGGTTTTGTTCCTGTACCTCCAGGGGTCTAGTTTTCCTCAGAAATCTACCTAAGCCTGGGTTTAGTGTTTTATAGACAGTTACTGTTTCCGGTAGAGTTGCTGTGAAGCAAAATAGTCCGAAACGTACTGCCTTGAGATACCACCTCTTTCTCCAAGTTGGTGGCACAAGGGGGCAGTACTGCTGGTCTAGTCTGACCTTGACTGGTACAGACAGACCTCTGTCCTGTGCCTGCGGTTACTTGGCTGGGGGCTGGCTTGTCGGTGATACAACACCCTGTGATAGGGCGTTGGCTGGGGTGACTCGGTTTTGTTCGTGCCATCCTGCAGCAGCTTACGCTTTTTCTGATGCCCGCAGAAGGATTCCAAGAGAGATGGTGAAAATGCATAAGGTCTTCTGAGGCCTGGATTGGCGTACGGTCATCTCTCCTGCTTCTAGTGGACGAAGCCAGTCAGAGCCAGCTCAGTTCAAGGGGTGGGGAAAAAGACTCCACATCTTTCTCCACCCAGTCGCCTTTTGAGGGAGGTGTAGACAGGGAGGGGTAGAGAATTGGGTTACCTTTTCCTCCCCCAACTTCCCAAAAACCCTCTCCTTCAAAAATCGAACTGCCCAGTGTCATGAAAGATCTTTGCCTGTGTCTGTTCTTCTCTTATGGGCTGTTGGTCTATAGGGCCAGCAAGAAGCACACCAGTTCTCTTGGCGAGTTCTTCCACAAATTGTAGTTCTCACACGTAACTTCAAATACCCACATTATTTCTCAGAAACATTTTTTTTCTTACTATGATTATCAACATAAGCCCTCCACTTGCCATTGCCATCATTTTCGTATTGCACAAATGCTCTCTAGAATGTGATGAATATTCGTTTGACATTCCTAAGCGAGCTTACATTAATTTTAGTTCCCCATTGAATTTCAAACAGGAGCCTCCACACTGACATTAAAAAATATTAACATTTGCAGTGGCAGTGCAGTCTGCTGAGGCGTGGATTGTTGCTCTGACTTGCCACATCTTTCCCCTTGTTCTTTTTTTAGAAAGAGCAAAGCAGAGGGATTTGGCAGGGCAATTCAAGCTGCCACTCAGAGCAGCTCCAGAGACGGAAGGCTAGCCCAGACCATATTGCGTTCTAACTGGCAGCAAATCCTTCATTCAAGGTCTTTCTGCAAAAGGCAGTGTTAGCCAGGCCCCTCGCCCTTAGTGACGTCTGTCCTGTGTGATGGAGATAACTTCCCGGCCATGTAATGACAGCTACCTTTAATTTTCCTGAATGTCTAAAAAAGCTTCTCTTGAATCAGTTCTTTTGAGCCAAATAACATTTCCCTCCTTTGTTGTTTTCATTAATGCAGTTAGTGAAAAGAAGCCAAGCTTCCGATGGAGGTGTGGTGGGATAAGTTTGTTCATAACATGTTTTTTTTTTGTTTTTTCTTCTTCCTCCTCCTCTTCTTCTTCTTCTTCTTTTTTTTTTTTTTTATTTTATCGAAGCTTCTGTGCCCTTTATGGACAAGGCAATGTGCAATAGGGAGAATTTCCTTCTGCAGCTATTCTCCACCCCTTCAGCCTTGCTTATTTTTATCATGTCCCATCACCATTATTACCCATTATATTTATATCTGCATTTAGCAGGCAGACTTGCTTCATGTCTATAAAGGTGTAATGAGCAATTTGGGTTAATGATTTTCTGCAGCTGCTCAAACAGTTGGTACTAACGTCATCGTTTACGCCTTCCAGAGACATCTGAATGAGGCATCAGATGTAGACCAAATTGGTTTTGCCTGTTGGAGGAAGTAGAAGCATGGATGGGGGTGGTGTGTGCGTAGAATAACGGTTCATGCATCTTTCATTCCCCAATTGGATGGATACTAACAGTGGAGTCTCTCATAAAAGAATCTTTGGCATTGGGAGAGAAAAATGATTCACAACAAACACACACACTTGTGTTGCCATCTTGATTAAAGGATATTGCTTTAACGGAAATCAGAATTTTTACACAGTTGGATGATTTATAGATGAACTTTTAAAATACATAAAATCAATGCCTGTTTATCCCTCTGGAGGGAGTAAAGAAGCTGGTGCAGAGAAAAGAACATTGGATTGGAAATAGAATAACTGGATTCAGTGTTTCTACTTGGCAAAATTTCAGCTGCGACCTTGAGCGATTTAACTTGGGAACTCTGTTCCCTTCTCTGTGAAACTGGGAATACTGAATTCCTCCTGAGATGATTTCAGGAAAAAGGGACAGAAGCACACGAGTGCAGTATGTAGTGGCACACAAACCTTAGATGTTACTGGTGTAAGCTTCTGGAGATCTTTTTGTTCAATTGTGTGCCCAAATGTATCTGAAAGTTTCGCCACATATGTAAAAAGGGTGTTTGACCGCCTTTGGCTTTCTCAGCACGTTATCTATCTGAAGGTCTGTCCTGCCAATGGTAATTTACATTGTAGTCTTCCCTTTGCTCAATTCCTGGCTCTTCTCAGTATTATGGAAATGGTGTAACATAGTGACTATTTTACATTGTGTTACTTATTTTCATGCTTTAGGAATCCAGAGCTTGACAGGAAAGTAATTTAAATTTGGCAGCCTGTGGACTCACATAGGGACAGTTCAAGACAAAATTTTGAAAGAGAAATTTGTTCTGAATTTCCTCCCAGCCCTGTCTACCTCTCGGAAATATACCCGTGATGAGTGTGGATTCCTTAAAACTTTCTGTACCAGCTCCCTTCCTTTTTAGGAGATCCTGTGTTCTGAGCCCTCCTCGATTTCCTTGTACCATAACTTGATCTGTGTTCTCCCCAATGGTCGAAACCATGCCCCATCTCTAATTGACATCTGCAGCCCAGAGCCAGGCATATATTGGGCTTGTTAAATGAATAGACATGACTATGAGGAGATAGCCAATCTGCTCAGATAATTGGAGCTAAAGGGTTAATTAGTGTAAATGATTTCATGGATTGTGTCTCCCAGACTTCAAATTTGCCTTCTGGCTGGCACCTCGCAGAGTCATAATCTGTGGAAGTGGCAGATGGTGAGAAAGTTTTATAATCCTGGGGCAGGCCTTGGAGGGGGGGGAGGTAGGCAGATTTTTCTGGACATGTAACCTTGATAGGATCTCACAGTTTTGTTAAGGCTGGAGGCATACTCTAGTACTTTTTTGGTTGAAACAGAAAATTTTGCCCCCTCCTCCCACCATCACCTCAAAAGTTGCTTGGTACATGTTGTTGCCGTTTTACGAGTGCTCTGACAACTAATGACTAATACTTACTAAGCCCCAATTTTGGCAGACACTGGTGAAGAGGTTTGGCATATACTAATAACTTTGTAAAAATCTTAATAAAAAATTCTATATGTAGGACGGATATATATATATATATATATATATATATATATATACACACACACACACACATTTATTTATATATTTTAGAGAGAGAGCGTATGTGAGCAGGGGAGAGGGAGAGAGAGAGAATCTTAATTAGGCTCCATGCTGCCGTGCTCAGCATGGAGCCTAGTGCAGGGCTCGAGCTCACGATACTGGGATCGTGACCTGAACTGAAATCAAGACTCAGATTCTCAACTGACTGAACTACCCAGGTGCCTCTCTAGGTGCTATTTTTAATTTCTCCTTTATCGGAGGGGAAACCAATATACAAAGAGATTAATGAATTATTTATTTTTAAGTAGGCTCCACTCCTAGTGTGGGGTGGATTTGAAGTCCTGACCCTCAGGTTGAGTCACATGTTCTACCGACTGAGCCAGCCAGGCACCCCAAGAGAAAAATAAAATTGCAGAAAATGAAAGTCAGTAAAGGGAAAAGCCAGGAATCAAACTCGGATATTTTCGCTCCACATTCTGGGTTGCTAACACATGATAATGGATAAGAGCACAGAAAAAAACTGTTTTCACATGATGCTGAGGTAGACATTTCCTGGAGACTCGGAGGGGACAGCAGCTTGATGATCAACAAATTGTTGTAGGTCTTTCTGGCATTCTGAGAAATACATTTAGACTGTAAGAATTGGGAGAAGGGAGCTCAAGATTCCTAGCAGCGGTTCCCTAGAGACAGTGCCTCTGTGTTGTGTAGGACAGGAATGTCAGGATGTGCATAAAGCCCTCTTTGGAGTGCAGTAAAGGCGTTTCAGAGACGCGATTGTGAGAGGAATTTTCACCATCGGGCAACACGGTGACACACCCTCGTGAAAAGGAACGGAGTAAGGATGTACGCTTGCATTAAACACCCACTCTGGACCCCCCGGAGATGGGCTGAAGGAGTGCTCTCAGTAAAAATCAAGATTCCTTGCAAGAAGTGATTCGTGGTCTGACCTGGCTCATACATGAATGGCCAACAGGGCTGCCCGATTCCTTGCCATTGGCTGTGACTGTAATCACTTGACCTGAAAGACTGTTCTAGTTGCTGTGGCTGCCATCAATCATCCCCAGGCTCATTGGCTTAACACAACTAATCATTAATTATCTCTCACATTTTCTTTGGGTCAGGAATTCAGGAGCAGCTCAGACAAACACTGTAGTGTGGGGTTTTTAATGATGTTTGCACTCTGACCGTGGCCAGGATGGAGGTCATTTCCCTTCTTCACTCAGGTCTCACGTTGGGGTTTGGAAGCCAAACAGCAGGAAGTGAGGCAGGGGCCTGTCAGGGGCTATTGTCACACATGCAGGACTTTTATGAGCCAACTTTTAAACTTTGGGTCACTTGAAATAGATCATAGTGGGAGCATTGGTACCATGGAAAACAGCAAATGTTATAAATCAGGGCTTTTTCAGAATACTATTTTACCTGGTCGCCCCTGTGACTGGGGGCTCCTTGGCATCTCTTTGTATCTTTATGCGGTTTCTCCTGTAATGTCTCTAGTGTGATGGCTTCAGGGCAGCCGGACCTCTTAACTCATCAACCAGGACTCCCTAGGTGCAAGTCTTGAGGGGGAGGGAGGGAGGGAGGAAAGGTTGCAGCTTGTTAGGACTTAGCCTTGGAAGTCCCATGGCACTGCTTCTGCTGTAGTTCCAGGACCTCCCAGATTTAGGAAGGGGCAACATAGACCCCATCTCTTGATGTGGGGGGGGTGTCAGCACAGTGGAAGCGTGGCATGTAGGTGGTAGACCTTGTGCCGTTGTCGTTGGAGAAGACAGCTGTCACAAAGACTTCAAAAAAAAAAAAGAAAGAAAAACCTCTTAGGATTATAAAACCAATGTTCATTGTAATATATGAGGAGAAAATTAAAAATTACCTGCTGTCCCGCTCACCTTCAGATAAGCAGCATTAATGTCATGGTCACAGTCTCACTATAAATCTCACTTTAAAAAAATTTTTAAGTGTATTTATTTTGTGAGAGAGAGGCAGGGAAGGGTAGAGAGAGAGATTGGGAGAAAGAAAGAATCCTGAGGAGGCTGCATATTGTCAGTACAGAGCCCAGTGCGGGGCTTGAACCCATGAACCGTGAGATCATGACCTCCGCCAAAATCAACCAACTGAGCCACTCAGGGCCCCCATATATAAATCTCTTCGTACATACCTACACATATAATTTTTGAAGGAATGGGGTTATAGCCTATACATTGTTTTAGTTTTACCTTTTTCTCTTTGCTTTACCTTTCTCCTTTCCTTATTTGCATCTTCATTCTAAAATATCTCTAAGATACCACAATAGACTATCTCCAAGTCAAATGATAACACTTCTGTTAGTTTTCTGAGGCTGCTGTAGCAAATTATGACAAACTTCAAATAACAAATTTATTCACTCATAGATGAAGTCAGAAGTTTGAAATCCATATCACTGGGCTGAATGAAACCAAGGTGTTAGCCTGGTTAGACTCCTTCTGGAGGCTGTGAGGGAGAATCTGTTCTCTATTATACACTAAACTTATTTTGCTTACTTCCTAAATGACTCTACATTTTAGAAAACTCAAGGATATTTTCCACTACATTTTCAATGGAAGGCATATGTTGATAGAAGATTCTGAATTTGCAAAGAACTTTTGTTTTTGACAGGTGGGTTCTTAAAAATGCCTTTTATCTTGCCTGTAAGCCATTTCATCTTGCTTAAGAGAAGTCTTGATCTCGGTGACCACAGAAGGGGATATGCTTTGTTTGCCATGCAACCTGCTTAGGTACAATTGTCTTTTAAAAGTATGAAGAATAAGCTTAATCCTCATTTGACAAAGAAATCTGAATTGCCTGCAAGTCAGAAGTTGTGTCTCTGATTACTATAGTTCTGCTGTTGTATAGTGATTGAGATTTGGTAAGTCACTTAATATCATTTCACTTTCCTGGATCCTAGTTTCTTAAGATACTTAGTTCTTGATAATAAGTTCTTTACAGTTTTTGAATTCTGATTCTATGAGTAAAATCAGTAAATCTGACTTCAATTAATGAACATATTTACAGTCTTTTAGCATAGTATTTAATTGAACAACCTAACTTGAGACAAAATCTGTTCATGTTTTCCCCCAACTATTGCTGTATAGAAATTTTGGTGGTTTAAAGTAACAACTGTGATGTTACGCATACAGATTTGGTGAGTCAGGAATTTAGACAGGGCCCTGTGGAAATTGCTTTTTGCTGTTACATGATGTTTCAGGATGATCCATGTGACTTGAACTTCTCAGAGCATGGTGACTGGGTTCCATGAATGAGCCCTCTATAAGAGTAAACAGATAAAAAGATCCCGTGTTCTAAAACAATGAGGTAGAAATGGTACAGCTTTTTAATACCTAGCCTTTGAAGACACATAGTATCACTGATACTGTACTTGATGTGTTGAATCGGAAATAATCTTGCCCAGGTTCAAGGGGAGGGGACATGGACTCCATTACGAGAAACATCAAGGAATTGGAGGCTCTGTTTTAAAACTGCCACAATTTGAAGCTATTTGCCACGAATTTTGTTTCTATTTTAAATGTATTTGAATTTTGAGAGGTGGGGGAATAAGGAGAAGGCAAGGGACTAGAGGGTTTAAGAACACTCTAGAGGAATAGAATAGAGTAATAAAAATGTAATAAACAGTAATAGAAATAAAAACAGTAATAGAAACTTTTACGTAGTTAACAGTTGGTTAGTAAACAGGACCTAGTCTGTCACTGCTCTGGTATCATAGTCTTTTAAAAGGCAATAAACTATGTAATGATTTTGCTTGGTCTCACACACACACACAAAGGTTGGTTCATATTGTCTTGAACATTTCATTTATTTATGTTATCTCTGTGGCCCCTGAGGTGGTATTCGAATTTTCTTCCTAGACTTTATAGCATACATGGTGCTTTTATGTAAATTTATCTTTGTTTTTTCACACTAACATACAAATATACAAATTATTAAACCTACCTAACAATGAGGAAATAACTTTAGAGAGTATATATCGCTTGGTCAGGGGTACCCTAGAGCTGAAATACAGTTCTTAATAAATTGAGTATTTCATTTAGGATGCCTTCTTGGCAAGAAATAGAAAATGGAATTCAGAGTGGCTTAAAAGCGATAGCAATTATTGCTGTCAGACATATCAGATTCCCCTGAGGTGGGACAGCTTCAGTGTTAATTTAGAATAACAGTGGCTTCTTAAAGGACCCAGTATCTTTCCATCCGTTTCCTTTGCCATCCTCAGCTTATTGGCTTTGCCACCAATTCCACCCAAGGTCATAATACAGCCTCCCAGTCAAATAGGACATGCCCAGCAGGGTTGTTTTCTCAATTGTATCTCTTTGTAACATCAATAAAACCCATCCCAAGAGCAGCACCATTATCCCCAGACCTTGTCCTGGAAGATCCCTTGTTAAACGAACAACTTTGAAAATAGCCCTTGCAAACTCTGTGGGGGCTTTTCCAGCATGAAACCCATTTGGTTAGATTGTTAGATGATCTTTATTGTGCTACGCTATACTGTATCCCTTAGAAAATTTACTGACTAAAAGGTAAATGTAGTAGGCAAACTAGTGCTAACTGCCTTAACAAATACCTACCACGCCCCCCACCCCCCTGTCTGATAATAGCTTAACGTAATAAAATGTTAATTTTCATTAAACAATCTAATTGGTTTGTGAGAGGTCTTCCTCCATGGAGAGATTCACAGATTGTCTCTTTCTTTTTTACTTTAATATTTTAAAACATTTATTTATTTATTTATTTAAATATGAAATTTATTGTCAAATTGGTTTTCATAAAACACCCAGTACCCAGTGCTCATCCCAACAGGTGCCCTCCTCAATACCCCTCACTCATGCTCCGCTCACACACACCCCTCATCAACCCTCAGTTCTCAGTTTTTAAGAGTCTCATATTTTGCGCTCCCCCCCCCCCCCCCCACCGTGGTCTTCTGTTAAGTTTCTCAGGATCCACATAGGAGTGAAAACATGGTATCTGTCTTTCTCTGTATGACTGATTTCACTTAGCATCACAGTCTCCAGTTCCATCCACGTTGCGACAGAAGGCCAGATTTCATTCTTTCTCATTGCCAAGTAGTATTCCATTGTGTATATAAACCACAATTTCTTCATTCATCAGTTGATGGACATTTAGGCTCTTTCCATAATTTGGCTATTGTTGAAAGTGCTACTATAAACATTGGGGTACAAGTGCCCCTATGCAGCAGCACTCCTGTATCCCTTGAGTATATTCCTAGCAGTGCTATTGCTGGGTCATAGGGTGGATCTATTTTTAATTTTTTGAGGAACCTCCACACTGTTTTCCAGAGGGGCTGCCCCAGTTTGCATTCCCACCAACAGTGCAAGAGGGTTCCCATTTCTTCACATCCTCTCCAGCATCTGTAGTCTCCTGAGTTGTTCATTTTAGCCGCTCTGACCGGTGTGAGGTGGTATCTCAGTGAGGTTTTGGTTTGTATTTCCCTGATGAGGAGTGATGTTGAGCATCTTTTCATGTGCCTGTTGGCCATCTGGATGTCTTCTTTAGAAAAGTGTCTATTCATGTCTTCTGCCCATTTCTTCACTGGATTATTTGTTTTTTGGGTGTGAAGTTTGGTGAGTTTTTATAGATTTTGGATATGAGCCCTTTGTCTGATAGGTCATTTGCAAATATCTTTTCCCATTCCGTTGGTTGCCTTTTAGTTTTGTTGATTGTTTCCCTTGTGGTGCAGAAGCTTTTTATCTTCGTGAGGTCCCAATAGTTAATTTTTGCTTTTAATTCCCTTGCCTTTGGAGATGTGTCAAGTAAGAAACTGCTGCTGCTGAGGTCAGAGGTTTTTTTCTGCGTTCTCCACTAGGGTTTTGATGGTTTCCTATTTCACATTCAGGTCCTTCATCCATTTTGAGTTTATCTTTGTGAATGGTGTAAGAAAGTGGTCTAGTTTCATTCTTCATGTTGCTGTCCAGCTCTCCCAGAACAATTTGTTAAAGAGACTGTCTTTTTTCCATTGGAAATTCTTTCCAGCTTTGTGAAAGATTAGTTGGCCATACATTTGTGAGTCCATTTCTGGAGTCTCTATTCTATTCCATTGGTCTATGTGTCTGTTTTTGTGCCAATACCGTGCTGTCTTGATGATTACAGCTTTGTAGTAGAGCTAAAGTCTGGGATTGTGATGCCTCCCACTTTGGTTTTCTTCTTAAATATTACTTTGGCGGTTTGGGCCTTTTGTGGTTCCATACAAATTTTAGGATTGCTTGTTGTAGCTTTAAGAAGAACGCTGGTGCAATTTTGACTGGGATTGCATTGAATGTGTGGATAGCTTTGGGTAGTATTGACATTTTAACAATATCTATTCTTCCAATCCATGAGCATGGAATGTTTTTCCATTTCTTTGTATCTTCTTCAATTTCCTTCATAAGCTTTCTATAGTTTTCAGCATACAGATCTTTTACATCTTTGGTTAGGTTTATTCCTAGGTATTTCATGATTCTTGGTGCAATTGTGAATGGGATCAGTTTCTTTATTTGTCTTTCTGTTGCTTCATTATTACTGTATAAAAATGCAACTGATTTCTGTACATTGATTTTGTATCCTGTGACTTTGCTGAATTCATGTATCAGTTCTAGCAGACTTTTGGTGGAGCCTGTCGAGTTTTCCATGTATAGTATCATGTCATCTGCAAAAAGTGAAAGCTGGACTTCATCTTTGCCCTTTTGATGCCTGTGATTTCCTTTTGTTGTCTGATTGCTGATGCTAGCACTTCCAACACTATGTTAAACAACAGCGGTGAGAGTGGACATCCCTGTCATGTCCCTGATCTCAGGGGGAAAACTCTCAGTTTTTCCCCACTGAGGATGATGTTAACTGTGGGCTTTTTATAAATGGCTTTTGTGATGTTTAAGTATGTTCTTTCTATCCCGACTTTGTCGAGGGTTTTTATTAAGAAAGTTTGCTGAATTTTGTCAAATGCTTTTTCTGCATCGATTGACAGGATCATATGGTTCTTTTCTTTTATTAATGTGATGTATCACATTGATTGATTTGCGAATGTTGAATCAGCCCTGCAGCCCAGGAATGACTCCCATTTGATCATGGTGTATAATTCTTTTTATATGCTGTTGAATTCGATTTGCTAGTATCTGTTGAGAATTTGTGCATCCATATTCATCAGTGATATTGGCCTGTAGTTTCTGTTTTTTGTTTTTTTTTTTTTTGTTTGTTTTTTTTTGCTAGGTCTCTGTCTGGTTTGGGAGTCAAAGTAATGCTGGCTTCATAGAATGAGTCTGGAAGTTTTCCTTCCCTTTCTATTTTTTGGAACAGCTTGAGAAGGATAGGTATTATCTCTGCCTTAAATGTCTGGTAGAATTCCCCTGGGAAGCCATCTGGTCCTGGACTCTTACTTGTTGGGAGATTTTTGATAACTGATTCATTTTCTTCACTGGTTATGGGTCTGTTCACATTTTCTGTTTCTTTCTGTTTGAGTTTGGAAGTGTGTGGTGCTTAGGAATTTGTCCATTTCTTCCAGGTTGTCCAGTTTGTTAGCATATAATTTTTCATAGTATTCCCTGATAATTGCTTGTATATCTGAGGGGTTGGTTGTAATAACTCCATTTTAATTCATGATTTTATCTATTTGGGTCCTCTCCCTTTTCTTTTTGAGAAGCCTGGCTAGAGGTTTATCAATTTTGTTTATTTTTTCAAAAAAACAACTCTTGGTTTCATTGATCTTCTCTACAGTTTTTTTTTAGATTCTATATTGTTTACCTCTTCTCTGATCTTTATTATTTCTCTTCTGCTGGGTTTGGGGTGTCTTTGCTGTTCTGCGTCTGTTTCTTTTAGGTGTGCTGTTAGATTTTGTATTTGGGATTTTTCTTGTTTCTTGAGATAGGCCTGGATTGCAATGTATTTTCCTCTCAGGACTGCCTTTGCTGCATCCCAAAGCATTTGGATTGTTGTATTTTCATTTTCCTTTGTTTCTATATATTTTTTAATTTCTTCTTTTATTGGCTGGTTGGCCCATATCCACCGGAGTGGCACAGACCCTGTGGACAGCTACTACCTACAAGTGATGCAGCATTGCCTGTATTAACTCCACGTCAATTCTGGATATATAGATATGTTCCCCCCTCCCCATTTCTACTCCTTATCTCTTCCCTCCCTTAGGCTGGTTTCTCTGGTTATCGGTCTGTCTAAATAGGCATATTTAATCCATTGTCTTTATACGTGTTCCACACCTCCTTCTTTACACTCCTTTCTCTCTCTCTGGAATAATCAATGTTTGTTTATTTTTTAGAGAAAGAGAGAGAGAGAGCATGAGTGCGGGATGGGCAGAGAGAGAGAGGGAGACAGAATCTGAAGCAGACTCCAGGCTCTGAACTGTCAGCACACAGTCCGACGTGAGGCTTGAACTCACAAACTGTGAGATCATGACCTGCACTGAGATCGGACTCTTAACTGACTGAGACACCCAGGCATCCCATGTCTCTCCCCTTCTTACTGCTTCTTATTATCCTGTTAAGGCTTCTAAGTACTCTCCTTCATGTGGTAGATGGAAAATAAACTGCCTTGTTTCAAAAATAGGGTATCTGGCTTCTCACATGCTGTTTGTAAGAACTGGTCACAGGAATCTACTAAGCTCTAGGGACTGGGAAATATAACCTATGATGTGGAGCAAACATTTTACAATGGCAATTCTACACTACGGAAGGAAGAACATGAAGTTTGGTGAATATGTAGCTATTTCTGTTACTGGAGACATTGTACATAGCCAAGAGGAAATATTAACTTTGTTCTTTATGAACTTGATGAATTCATTCTAGTCGTTCTTTTGTAAGTAAAATATGAGCATCTTGTATGTACCAGACTGTGACCTACACATTGAAGAGATAAGGGTGGGCAAGGCACCTCTTGGATGAATCTATTTGGGAAGGTAGACAGAAACAGAAAATGTAACAATGAGATATGTGCTATAGCAGAAGCATGGACAAAGGGTCATTGGGAACAGAGGTTGAAGTGCCTGATTCTGTAGAACAATGCAGAAGGTCTCCATGAAGAACTCCCAAAGAATGAGTAGGAGTTCGGCAAATAGGTAACTGGGGGTGGGCACTAGGCTAGGGTTTTCATTATGGAGGGAATAATTAGTGCAAAGGCAGGGAGAGAATTAGAACCACCTGTGTTCTAGAGCTTTGGGATTTACAAACAGGCAGAGCAGGCTTCTGTTATGGAAGATGTTTGTACAAGGGTGTGAGAGTAACAGAGGTGCACTAGAAAGAGGAAGTAAAGATGGTCAAAGGAAGTAGGCTTGCATTAGGTCAAAGGAGTTCAATATTTTCTATTTACTTTTTTGGGAAGATGATGGGAAGCTGAAAGAAATGGATGCTCTGAGTCTTTTTTCCTAATAGATAGGTGTTGGGAGACTTGAGAAAGCTTTGCAAGTTCCTTCTTGGCTCATTTACTGGAAAACTCCTGATTGTTCCCACTATGGTGTTTTAGGACTGACAGAATGAACTAAACATTGAAGGTTCCCACCCTTTATGAGTTTCTGGGTGCAAAACGTGAACAGAAAGTTTATCGAAAATAACTAACGGAACACAGAGTTTTGTTTTGTGTTTGTGTTTTCCTCTGTCATCCTCAGGAGTGAGTTTTGTGCTGGGTGTGTTGAGAAAGTGCTCATGGTGTGGGCATTCGCAAGTCACGTTATTGTGGCTTTAGGAAACTGTAGGGAAATCTTGGCATTCCAGAGGCTGGGAAGGAAAGTGTCTCCAAAAAGGCCAATGTAAATACCTAGATAAGTGTACTCTTCTCTTGCAGAATATATACGTCTCTCTGTTGATTCCCAGTGGAATATTAAAACCATTTTTTAAATGATTAATGTGCTCTGAGCTTCAGGCAAAAGAGAAAAGTGATATCATGAATTAAGTGAATGACAGGCCATTATGAGTGACATAGTCTCAAAAACAAAAATGTACGTGGAAACTTTTACAAGGTTTGAGTATAAATATTGGTAAAAGGAAAAGGATAGTGATTTTTAAAAAGTTTTTGGTGATGTGGGTCAGCTACACTTGACTCATTTGTGTCAAAAAGTCCTTTACTGCATATGACTACTTTTTAAATAACTTAGAGAGAGAAAACACAGGAAAAGTAATGGATTCTCAGCCCTAAGTCTTTGATCTCTGTTTGGTTACTTGATTTTTTTTTTAATTTTTTGAAGGGTTTAAGTGGATACAAATGTTCCAAAGACATGCTATTCTATACCTCTGAAAGATAAAACAGATCTTTGCCAGAGAAGTAGCAGTTGAAATATGCATAAAGCATGTGAATATGCAAATAGAAGACAACAAGCCTGAGTAATTATTTTAAAGATTCCTTTTAAGTCCTTTTTCTGCATTGGCCCTTTCTCAGTGTTTTTGGAACCTTGGCATGTCTATTCTTAACTCAGTTTTTTGTGTTTGTTGGACTGTTAGTCTTGATCTCAGAATTTCATTTCAACATAGAGTTTGGTTAGATGTTTGTTCCTCTCTGGCCGCTGCTTCAGACTTGAACTGTTAGTGAACATGTCAGGGGCATTTCCTGGTTGAGTGAGGCCTTGGGACCTCTGGTTGGCCTGGAACCAGGTCCCGATGATGCTATTTCCTGCTGCTTACTTAAATTAGTGAGAGTGGTTTTGTGTTCATGTTTTGGCTGCTTGCCTCTAGCTTTGTCCAAGGAGCTTAGATTTCTATTTTTGTTCAATATGTGACCTACATTCTCTAGAGAGTTAAGAACCTCTTTGTTTTTGAAGAATGGTTACAACATCCTTTTTGAAAGCACTCTTTCCCTGTCCCATCACCTTCGATGTTTGAAGTGTTTCCCATGTTCCGTATGTGACTCTGGCTGAAGTTAGTAGCAACACAACTTTACATCTGTGATGTCTCCATGTCCTTTCTCTTTTCTCTATGTGGGTGGTCACTTGAAACTGTGCTTAGTCATTTGGTTTCCTTCTGTTCAGAATATCCCTTTTTGCTAAGAGTGTACAAAAGCTGCAAAATGCATACTGGGCATTATTTAGGATTAACATGGTGAGGACACTTATTACCTACAACTCAAACTCTGCCCGGGATAGGAGTGTTAATACATTAATTCAATAAAGATTTACTAAGTAAATAGTATGTGCCAAGCTGGCACTGTAGGAAGCTTTGAGGATACAAAGAGGAATAAGATGAAGTCATCGTTTTTTTTTTTTTTTTAGGATTTCACAGTTTGGTATAAAGTGACAAATAACCAAAGATACAATAACTGCACAATGTGTTGTATTCTAGAAAAGGGAGCATAAGATGCCTTGAATAAGACATTGTCCTTGCCCTTGAGGACTGCAGCTTAGTAGAGAAACCATGGTGCTTGGAACCTAAATAAACAATCAACATCCTCCTTTTTTTTTTTTTTTTTAATTAATAGAGAATGATGTGGTATATTCAAGGTTTTATGGTAGAGTAGACATGGTTCCTTCCTGTCTTCATCATTTTCCTATTTTTAGGAATTCCTCCAGGAAATTGTTCTCAGGTTTCATTTCATCATATCTGTGTGGGATTGTCCCTACACTCGGCTTCAGCACTAAACTAATCAGTGTATTCCATACTCCGGACTGTACCATGAGCATATGACTCCAGCCAGCCCAATGATGGTGAGTCCTGAGACTTGAGATTATAGAGAAATACTTACTTTTCTGTTAAAGCATCTGGGAGGAGGAATCAGACCTAAAGTTTCCTAAATCCATATTTGCACATAAAAAATGCTTCAGAATGGACCAAGATGTGGACGAGAGAAAGGAGAAATGAAAATATTATGATTGACTCCTGATGACCTCATCTGAACCCTTGACTTAGGCTAGTTTTCTTTTTGCATTTTACGGTCCTGTGATCCTCCAGTTTACCATTTGGCTCGAGCCAGTTTGTGTATCTGTTCTATTTCTTGTTACTAAAAAAACAAACAAAAAACCACACCTGCTTGACTTCTATAGGAACCAAAAGTTGAACTCCCCTAATTCTGCTTGGGAGAAGTATTCACAGAAATATGTCTCCAGCTCGCCGTTCAAAGGATGGGTAGAGGTAGACCAGATAGAGAAGGGAAGGGGCATTCCCAGCAGCAGAATCAGTATGGCGGAGAAAACAAGTGAGAAGAATGATGCCATATTGTTTGTGATACACAAAGCAGAAGAGGTTGTTCCTTTTCCAGTGTCTTATGTCTGAGGTCTTCTTTCTTCTATTAACAGAACTTGATGTTTCTAATAAAAGAGTGAAGATATGCTACACTTTATGACAACAAGCAAGTAGATCTTCAGAGGAAACAAATAGAATTGTCATGTGGGTGTGTGAGGTGGGATACTTAAGCCACCAGTAACTGAAAACCTGACAGACATTAACTTAAAACAAGAGAACATTTAGTGTCCACTTAACCCATTGGAATGCTGTGGGTTCAGGGCTGGAAATAATGTCCAATATCATCTAACTCATTGTTTTTTCACCCTCCCCCTCTGCCATTTGCACCACATTAGCTTTGGAACTCCAGCTTTTTGCCTCATGGCTGACAGATGGCTGCTAGGGTTCCAGCATCTCATTATACCCAGATTGCCAAAATAGAGAACATGGAAGGAGACAAGAAAGCTGTCTTAATTTGCATCTCTCTTTTTTTAAATCACGGAGGATAACATGTCATAAAAATCATCTCCTACCAGTAGATTTTTCCTTATAGATCATTGGTCAGGACTAGGTTACAGACTGATCTTTTTTTTTTTTTAAATTTTTTTGTTTATTCTTGAGAGATAGAGACAGAGCATGAGCAACAGAGGGGCAGAGAGAGAGAGAGGAGGAGACACAGAATCCGAAGCAGGCTCCAGGCTCTGAGCTGTCAGCACAGAGCCTGATGCGGGGCTTGAACTCACGAACTGCGAGATCGTGACCTGAGCTGAAGCTGGGTGCCTAACCGACTGAGCCACCCAGGTGCCCCTCTTTTTTTTTTTTTTTTTTTAAGTTTACTTATTTTGGGTGAGGAGCAGGGAGAGGGAGAGAATCCCAAGCAGGCTTGTGCTGTCAGCCCAGAGTCCAGTGTGGGGCTCAATCTCATGATCTGCGAGATCATGACCTGAGCTGAGATCGAGTGGGACACTTAACCCACTGAGCCACCCAGGCACCCCAGTTACCTACTGATCTTTAAGGGAAATGGTAATGCTGAGGTGATGTACACCAGTCATTTCATATCATGGAACTGAGAATATTGCCAAAATGAAATTAAGGGTCTGTTAGCTCAAGAATAGTTGCTATGAAGATCAACATGGTCTGTTAGAAGGGTTGTTCTCAATGAGGTGTCAACATAAATACATCCGCTCTGTGGGATGTAACCTACTTTTCTCAGGGAGCTGCTTCTCATGATCAGTCATTTATAGGACAGTTTTAAAACCAACACCATTCTTGGCAAAGCCCATTTGAATCTGGCTTTAAGTTTGAAACGTACTCCTTTTTTGACCAGTAACTTGAGCATCTATTTTAGGGGATACACTAGTAGAAAATCACATCAATAATAAAAGCATGGGAGTTAATAGTGAGTAATGACAGTGTATGTGTGTTTATTGGCTTTTCTTATCAAGATGCATTTGTATAAATTTTTCTCGTTTGTACAACGCCACCTAAGTAGCAGCTTGTTTTTTAGTCTAGCAGTGAAAAACTTTGAAATACAGGAAGTTTAAAATACTTTACAAAGCTACATGTAAGTTAGGGAAAGAGCCGGGTCTAGAAAGAGCAATCTGGTACCTCTTCTGTGATTTCCTAAAGACTTCAGGAGCTGAATCTAGTCTTTGCTCTATTTATCTAATAACCTTCCTTCAGGGCATTCAAGGTATTGAACATATATATAGAGCTGCAGAAATATTTCTTCACCCAGAGTCAGTGATGATTTTAATATCTTGAGGGTGAATAGACATTGTTAAGTCATTTTGATAATGCTTTGGGTCTGGTGATAGGACTCGTTTACCTTCTGGAGCATCTCCTATCAGAGACACCTTGTGTGTTCATTTGCAGTAGAAGTTTGAGGGATTGTAGAAATTTCTGGGTCTTGTTGCAGAACCTGAAAGAGGCAAGTGTAAACACAGTGCCATTACCATCTTTCAAAGTCTTTCTTTCACTGTCACTCCTTCGTATATCAGGTATGAAGCACCACATATATTGTATGTTTCATTATGTTTTATCTGGGGAAGGGTGTGATGTACATGATAAATGAGAAAAACACTGAATGTAGACTCACAATATTTAGATATACATCTTCATTGTGTTTTTTGTCTGAGTGATGTAGGCAAGTCTGTTGGCTTCTCTCAGGCTTAGTGTCCTCAACCATTACATGGGAAAGACAACCATGATGTCTCATCCTCATAATGCTGAGGATGCTTTTGAAAATTTCAGGTGTTTTGTGAAGCTGAAACATTTGTGAATGAGATTGTCGTATCATTTTTATTTTTCCTCCCAATTTTCATCGTATTACTTCATCCTTGGTATTTTCCTGAATTTATAGATTTGAAATCAAGTTCTGGCTTGATGTGTCTAAGGCCATTTGTGGTACTCTTCCAAGAGCTGTCTATTTATGAGGAAATACTTACCCCCTCTTCCTTAGTTCAGTTCTCTGGATTTGTACAATTCAGGTTTTCTGAGCCTTAGCACTATTGACATTTTGGACCAGATATTTCTTAGTTGTGGAGAGCTGTCCTGTGCGTTATAGGGTGTTTATCGTCTTTAGTCTCTACCCATAAATATCAGCCTCAAAACACCCTTCCTTCATCATGGTTAGGATGATCAAAAAAAAAAAAACCAAAATCTCCAGACATTGGCAAAAGTCCCTGGGGAGGAAGGGAGAGGGGAGCTAAGGTAATATTGCTTCCACCTGAAAAACAGAGCTTTAATTTTATAGTCTAAATTTTCCTCTGTCAGACTGAGACAGATTTGTATTTGTTTAATTCAACTTCAATAATACAACAGAGGTGGTATGTTTGAACAGTATTTGGTTCAAAAATGAGATTTTGAAATTATTTCATAATTCAAGGCATTTTGTGAAACTAGGCACTTTGTGCTTTGGAAGTACAATATAATTGAGTTTTAAAATAATCCTATTTTTCCAATCAGATAGGCTCTATCCATTTAAGTCATAAGTTTTCTTTTTAAAAGAATCTGTTCCTGGGTAATCACAATACGGAGACCTAAATTTTTTACATTGCAAAACGGAAGCCCTCCTTATGTAGACGTTACTAATATGACAGATGACATTAAACCCATGGCCACTTCTATTTGTGCTGCAGATGAGATTATGACAGGGAAGACATTTAAATGACATATACATTTGATCTTACAATTGTTGAAAATAAAAATTAGTGTGGGTTTAATAAGAAAATGTATTTGAAAATTTAGATGTTCTAAAAAAAAATGACCTATAAAATATTCATGAGGGAAAAAGTTAAACTTCAATTAATTTAGTAGTTACCTTGACTCTTGTAGAGCAAAGCAGTTTTAGTACCCAGAGGCTTAAAATCCCTTTGTTGTAGACTGGTGATAAATTCATTGTTGGACATGGTAAATAGGCCTACTCAGTTGATACATTTGAGGCCTCTGTAGCAATGACAGTTGAGTTGTTACTGAAAAACCTTCTCTCCCCTAAATTTATACAAATAGGAAGAAACTCTGTTTGATACCAGGGAGGCCAAAATGGCCGAAGGAAGAGACTACAAAACACTTCGCTTTGCATTTGTTTATGTAGCCTCACCACAAGGAGCATTTGTGTTCAGAAGTCTTGATGGAACATTTGTTAGGGAATATTTGAATGAGATGGTCAGTGGGGCTGTGTATGGGAATATATGGATATGAATATCTTGATTGATAGCTCTGGTCCCATCTCTACATATCTTGCTCTAAAAAGGGATTGTTATATCACCAGTTTATGCCTGTGGCTCTGGCCTAAGTTTTAACAAAGAGAAGTCTGTGTTTTTGTTTCTAGAAGCTATTTTTTTTTCCTTAGACTTCTAGAAATCGGGCAGTTGCATTCTAAATAACCTTCTAGATATTGTGTAGGTTAGGATAGTTCAGAGAGAGGGATAAGGGTAGAAAAAAGTGTCGAGACCAGATTTGACTCTGGGAATGGACCTGGAATGACATTTGAGGGAACAGGGTCCTTTTACCCACAAATTGTTCATGCTTAAGGTTCCTTGAAGTCGTGTCTTTGTCTTATTAGTATGAACATATACCTTGGCTGGTTGAAAGATTTTGCCAAATGTTCTATAGGTAGTTTCTCTCTCAGGAAATCATCCATAATTTCTTTTTTTTTTTGGCTTTTCCAAGAACTGGAGCTCAACATAGAACCCTGGTGGGTCTTTAGTGGACAACTTCACTTTCTCAAACTTAGAGTGTTTTAGCCAGGACTTTGAGTCCTTAATTTTCTCTTACCATAAGAAAAAAATCTATTATAGATGACTGGTTGTCTGGAGGTAGGAGCTGAGGTGGAAACAGAGGAATTCCAAGGGCAACGGAAGCCATCTAAGGCTTTTAAAGCAATTTTGTGGCTTACTGTTCTATTAATAAATAAAATTACTCTGACTGCTCCCTGGGGGTTGAATGTGAGAGGATCAGAATGTGTGTTGGAAAACCTGTTCAAGTATTTCAGTTGTCCAGGTGAGAGATGTTGGTGGATAAGGGTAATAGTGGAATAAAAAAAAAATGGAAATATTTAAGTATTTTGTAGGTAAAACCAGTGGAACCTGATAGATTTGATGTAGTGTATGAGGAAGAATGAAATCAAAGATGGGACCTGGGTTTTTTGACTTGAGTAACAGGATGGGTCATGTGCCACTTACTGGCATAAGTAATGATTGGGAAGGAACAAACATAAGAGAAAATGAAAACCTGAGCTTTACAGGTGTTAGTTTTGGCAAGTTTATAAGGCATGAAAAGTATGCAGTTGGATATATGTCTGGATCCGAGGAGAGAGAATTACTGTGTTTTGATGGGGTGATGTGCTTACTCTCATGTAACTCTTTACTTATTAGGCTTCTTGTGAATAAAAGCATTTAATGAGAGAAAATTGGCTTTTTAATTCAATCTTTTTACCTGTCTGCTCACATGAGCAGCCTCTAAACTGGAAATCCTTCTGATTGGCATTGGTGCTCATGTTCTGATGATGATAGCAGTATGTTTGTCTTCATGGTAAATGGGGTGTCAACCTGGTTATCTCAGATCGGAAGACTCCTTCATAGTTTAATCTCAAAGCTAAAAAAAGATTAATGGGAAATGTCATAGTGATACATCCCATGCTTAGAATCCAATAATTTCATTTTAATCAGTTGCACATTATTGGTAACACTGAATCATAACTTTGCTTTTCAAAGATACCATGACCTTGCACAGCTGTGCAGAGTGAATAAAAAAAATCTGGATCTACTTAGTACATTTTATTAGAACTGTTGATATTTACTCTTTTTAAGAGAATATTAGTGCCTTTAAATTTCCACAAAGTGTCATGCAGTGAAATAAAACAACTTAAGGGATTGTTTAAAAATCCGTAAATTTTGCACAATGTAGTAAGTATATATGACTCCAGCATGCTACATTAAACTGGAGGGGTGTGAAAGAAACATGGCTTTTACTACTTCATATTTTCTTCTCAAAATCCTCTCTATATTTCAGGAGGTGGAATTTCATGTTGACAGCTCAATATGAAATCCTAATTCATTTTGGATAATTTGGAAATGAAACTGAAGAATACCATTTGCTAACAGATAATTTACACTGCAAGATTTATTTTGCATAATATATTTTTATGAGAATTTCTGAATTCAGAAGGGAAGATACCCTGGCATCTTCTCCTGCATAATATATCGTCTCTCGATATTTGCTTTAGTATGTTTTGAGTTCCTTAGGGTTGGAAGGGTTATTACTGTAAAAGTAATTTTAACATTCTCTTTGATAAAATATGAAGGAAAAAAGAATAATCTGTCTATTGTCAGAACACATCATCATATGGTTCAGGTTAGAGAAACAAAAGGAACTTGACTTTCAAGCAATTGGAAAGTATCTTAGAACTCAATTAGCCAAGTATTTGCATGCTTCAAATGGTTTTTGTTTGTTTTCAACCGGTGACAGAATCGCACTCCTATTTTGATAACATGCTATTTAAAGTTCTGATTCCTCTTTACTGTCTCAGGAAGTAGAATATAATTGGATGAGAAAGGTTTCACAATTAGAAACAACACAAATAGATCTTGGGAGAATTCGAAATGTACAACTTATCTCAAGACCTGAAATAACTGTTTTTCCTCAATTATTTTTACTTGTCAATAACATTTTGAAATGCATTATTAATAATGCCTTGTAATGGGAGATGATTCAACTGCTATGCAGTATCGGAGTAGGTAACAATCCACAATCTATTATTGTGATAGAAATGCCAAAAGTAAGGTCTGCTTGTCTAAAACCTATGGTGGATTTTTGTATTTTGTCTGGTCTTGGAGTTCTTGCTTTTTACTCACGTGAAATTACCAACATGGATTTTTGAGTATATTGGTGGAGACTGAAAAAGATGATGTCACTTGAGCAGAATCCAGTTAATTCCCTGAAAGGCAGTATGAAAGTGCTTCAGGTTCAACAGCAGGAAGAACTGTGTTTGAAACCTGTATTTTATACATACGAGCTATGTGATACTGGTAAGTTATTCAACCCTTGGAGCCTCAGTTTCCTCATCTGTAAAGCAACATCCATCTTAGAAGTTAGATGAAATAAAACAGTGCCTGAAATAGTATGAGCACCTAAGAAATATTTAATAATTATTTTTATTAGGTCTCTAGCTTGCCCAACCTTGTTAGTGATTTTTCTCTTACCCAAGCTAAATCATTATAAAGAGTTTATATACAGGAGAAAACTCCTAGTTTGTTCAGCCAGGCCGAAGACTGATTGTCACAAAAGTTTTTTATAAAGGATTGTAAAGTTGAATTCATAAGATTATAGAATGATAAGGGCCCATTGAACACATGATCCAAATACTTATGTATAACTAAGGAATTTGAGTTGAAGCTTCCTCCAAGTCCCATAGCTACTTAAAAGCAGAGCTGTTGTTACTACACAGGCCTACTTATTCTCAGTCAAGTGTTCATTTATTACAACTACACACTGCCTCATAAAGTCTGAGATGACTTGAGAAGTAGGTTAACACAGGAATGTGTGAATGCTAACGTTGACCTGCTTCACAAATTTAGGTTGCAAATAATGACCTCCAGAAGAAATCTAGCTCCAGTACTCATTTGCCAGATGAGCAGAAGTCTAGTAGTTTTCTTAGGGCTCCTTCCCCCTCACTTAACGTATCCAAGAACCCCAGAAACTTAAGCAGTATGGAAGAGGGACGATTCTATTGACTCCCATATCCTAGCAGACCAGAGAGAACCTACAGTCTCCTCAATCTGACTTGCCCTTGCTTCTTGCTGCCAAATAGCACCTGTGTGGATTGTAGGATGTAATATGGTGCAAAAGGTGCTTGCTGGTCCAGAAGCTCTAAAGGAGGATTATCTAAGACCATGAGTCTTTAAGAGAGTACTATCCCATTCTCTTGTTTCAGAGTTAGGTTCCAAGGAATGCTAGTTGATCTAAATAAGGCAGTTCTTCATGCAGACCCTTGTGTTCCTAATGTCGTCATTCTCCACAATGCCAGCTCCTCCCAGTACAGAGCTGCAGTTTTCCTTTTCCTCTGTGGGATCTGCACAGCACAAGTCCACCATTTTCTCTTCAATCCCAGAAAAAAAGTTTGTAATATACTTGTGGGACAATAGTGCTATGCATTCATGCTTCAATTGCTAGTTATGTCAACTATCTCCAAATGGCTGTGCGTGATTTCATCTTTGGGGAGGGGACCAATTCCCAAGACACAGGCCCCTCTGGAGATGAAGGTGAAGTCTGGCATCTCTCCTGAAAGTAGGGAAAAAGTGAATGATGCTGAACTGGGCACATAGAAGACCTTTCATCAATATTTTTAAAATTATTACTTAAAAACATTAGATGTGAAGTCTGTATCAGGGTATCGGAATGGTATATCTTATATTAATTCAATGTATCTATAATTTTAAGTTGGTTTTTTTTGTCTCCTGTCTTTGGTTTTTCTCCAGTTAATGTCTAATTGTGTGGGAGACTTGCCAGTGAATTTGCAGTTTGATCCTTTGCTAAACTGAAATTCTCTGTGGTCTATATTCTCAACATAATATGTATGCATGTTTATATACATGCATGTGTGTGTGTTCAGATTTTTTTTTCTAAAAATACACTTGAGATTTAGCAATGTTTCAGTGGATTTGGGTACTTGTAATATTTTTATTTTGGCCACATTCATAAACATAAAAACATAAAATCCATGGATCTATCCAATACCCAGCTGCAGCTTTCAAATATGCTGTACTTGATAAACTTCCAGATTTGTTTTAATGGTAGAGTCATCCATATAGCCAATCTGGCTCATAAAGCAATTCCTGTTTGAAGTATTTGGCCCATAAAGGGAATACAGTGAATGGTTGTGGGTCACACTTAGTCACATCATTTCATTCTCTTGTCAGACAAGGTTGAGAATTGCCTGGAGGGACTGTTATAGTCTCCTTGGACCTGTGCTTCCTTAGAAAAGAATGTGGCTATTTGAGAGATTTATTCCAAGCAAAAGGCTACATAAATGGAGAAGTACTATTGTTATTACGATTATTTAGTTTGTGACTGGAGTTGGTCCTGGAGGTGAGATGCAGGTACTCATGTTCTCTTAAGAGATGGAGATCAGCCCTGAATATTTCCATAGATGTTTCTTGACCAGAGGTGTCTTGATAGAGTTTCTCAGGGTCAGTTTGAAGCTCAGAAACCTCACAAACAAATGGGGTTCTGTAAAATTTAGAAGCAAAGTTTCTGTGAAACCAGGCCAAAATTCCAAACTTGGAACATGAGCCTTTGGTGTGAGGGTTTGATCCAGACCTTTGGATTCTTTTTCGTTAACTTTTGAGAGTTCAGGACTGTTTGCTTGTAAATCTATTCCATAATGTGTTTTCAAAATGTGTTTTTAACAATACCCTAGATGTTTCAGGAGTACATCTAATTTTGAAAAAATTAATTTTGAAAAAAAAATGTTGGGGGTAGAACAGAATAATGCTTTAGAGCATTATTCAGGATTCTACAAATGTAATTTGGAAGTATTAAAAAAAAAAAAGGAAACACCAATTTCATCTTCCAAGATCTGGGCTGGGAAATTAAGTGAAGGCCCAATTGTAGCCCCAGCCATTTATCTCAATCTGGTTTCTTGTGGGCATGTCTTTATGTGCTGGTTCCAACATTTACGATTGGGATGTGAGGGGAAAATGAGGAAGAGGAAGTTTCTCATGGGGCTTCAGTTCAGCACTTTATCAGAGTTCTGCATTGATTAATTGGGTACATGGATTGGAAGAATAAATATTGTCAAAATGTCAATACTACCCAAAGCTATCTACACATTCAATGCAATCCCAATCAAAATTGCACCAGCATTCTTCTCGAAACTAGAACAAGCAATCCTAAAATTCATATGGAACCACAAAAGGCCCCAAATAGCCAAAGTAATTTTGAAGAAGAAGACCAAAGCAGGAGGCATCACAATCCCAGACTTTAGCCTCTACTACAAAGCTGTCATCATCAAGACAGCATGGTATTGGCACAAAAACAGACACATAGACCAATGGAATAGAATAGAAACCCCAGAACTAGACCCACAAACGTATGGCCAACTCATCTTTGACAAAGCAGGAAAGAACATCCAATGGAAAAAAGACAGCCTCTTTAACAAATGGTGCTGGGAGAACTGGACAGCAACATGCAGAAGGTTGAAACTAGACCACTTTCTCACACCATTCACAAAAATAAACTCAAAATGGATAAAGGACCTGAATGTGAGACAGGAAACCATCAAAACCTTAGAGGAGAAAGCAGGAAAAGACCTCTCTGACCTCAGCCGTAGCAATCTCTTACTCGACACATCCGCAAAGGCAAGGGAATTAAAAGCAAAAATGAATTATTGGGACCTTATGAAGATAAAAAGCTTCTGCACAGCAAAGGAAACAATCAACAAAACTAAAAGGCAACCAACGGAATGGGAAAAGATATTCGCAAATGACATATCGGACAAAGGGCTAGTATCCAAAATCTATAAAGAGCTCACCAAACTCCACACCCGAGAAACAAATAACCCAGTGAAGAAATGGGAAGAAAACATGAATAGACACTTCGCTAAAGAAGACATCCGGATGGCCAACAGGCAAATGAAAAGATGTTCAGCGTCGCTCCTTATCAGGGAAATACAAATCAAAACCACACTCAGGTATCACCTCACGCCAGTCAGAGTGGCCAAAATGAACAAATCAGGAGACTATAGATGCTGGAGAGGATGTGGAGAAACGGGAACCCTCTTGCACTGTTGGTGGGAATGCAAATTGGTGCAGCCGCTCTGGAAAGCAGTGTGGAGGTTCCTCAGAAAATTAAAAATAGACCTACCCTATGACCCAGCAATAGCACTGCTAGGAATTTATCCAAGGGATACAGGAGTACTGATGCATAGGGCCACTTGTACTCCAATGTTCATAGCAGCACTCTCAACAATAGCCAAATTATGGAAAGAGCCTAAATGTCCATCAACTGATGAATGGATAAAGAAATTGTGGTTTATATACACAATGGAATACTACGTGGCAATGAGAAAAAATGAACCATGGCCTTTTGTAGCAACGTGGATGGAACTGGAGAGTGTGATGCTAAGTGAAATAAGCCATACAGAGAAAGACAGATACCATATGGTTTCACTCTTATGTGGATCCTGAGAAACTTAACAGGAACCCATGGGGGAGGGGAAGGAAAAAAAAAAAACAGGTTAGAGTGGGAGAGAGCCAAAGCATAAGAGACTCTTAAAAACTGAGAACAAACTGAGGGTTGATGGGGGATGGGAGGGAGGAGAGGGTAGGGTGGGTGATGGGTATTGAAGAGGGCACCTTTTGGGATGAGCACTGGGTGTTGTATGGAAACCAATTTGACAATAAATTTCATATATAAAAAAAAGATTAATTGGGTACAACCATTACCTACGTGGTATTTTGGTTCTCATTCTGCTATAGTGTACATAATTCCTTTGGGAGCACTCTTCTGGGAAAGTTGTACTTTGACTCTAGGACAGGATTCGGGGATTTATGAGTCCTTAGACTTTCCGTTAATACTAAATCTCTTAATCATTGATATTAATTTCTCTCTTCACCCATCTGTATCATCTCCATATATGGCTCTCCCTAAGATCCCATTTTCCCCCATATCTTTAGTGTCTTCTTTCAAATTGGAATTTCTTCTGTCTTCAAACATTTGACAGCTTCCCTTCCTTGAAAAGTCAACAATAACCTAATTGCCTTCATTTAGCCTAGAGGTTTTTCCTCTCCACTCTTTTATCCTTTAGCCATACTTCTCAGACAGGTTTTTGATCATGATGACTCTTTCCTTACCATTGGCTTTATCCATATTAAGCCCTATGATCTGGTTATCACTCAATTGAATCCTAACAAACCGATTTGTGATTCAATTTGTCTGATGTAGTACAGGGAGAAGAGTATAAGCAGCAGAATTAGGAGATGTCCTATGAGGCGGCTCAAAGCTGAGCAGCTAAAAATGAAGGCAGACTTTACATCCTCTGCAACTTTACTATCCAATATGGTGGCCACTAGCTTCGTGGGGCTCTCATATCTTATAAAAAGGCTAGCGTAACTGGGGAACTGAATTTTAAATTTTAATTTAAATTCAGTGTTAAAGAATGATACTTGTTTCCCAATAACTGAATTATGTTTGGGGAAAAACTTGGGTATGTCAATGTATTTTCTCAGCTGTACATTTTGGGAGATCTATATAGATCAAGTATTTCTGATCAATTTAGCAACCAAATTGGGATGTGCTGTAAGCTACATGCCAGTTTTCAAAGACTTAATACTAAAAAGAAGAATATGAAGTATCTCATTCATATTTTCCAAAAATCTTAGATGTTGAACTAATAACATTTTATGATATGTTGAGTTAAGTAAAATATATTATTAATTTAATTTTATCTCTTTTTACTCTTCGAATGCGGCTACTAGAAAATTTAAAACTACATGTATGACTAGCATTATATTTTTATGGGACATTATTGCCTTGGAAACATAGAAGGGACTGACTTCTAAGTTTACGTCTGGGCTGGAGTTGGAAAGCAGCTACTAGTGAGTTAGAGAATCAAGGGTCTGTCTCAGTGATAGGAAGTTTATTTAAAATGCCTGGCGGGGTAGGGATAAAACCAGAATTCCCAGGTAAGGAAAAAAAAAAAAAGCCCAGGACTATGCTTCAGGCCTGGATCCCAATGAGGAGAAGAAGGGCCACAAATGGGGGCGTCCAACTCTGGACACGTGATGCAGTGTGGCTGCTGCACTGAGGGCATGCTTTGAGTTATGAAGAAAATGAGTTCTTTGGAAATTGGGAGTTTTGTGAACAAAGAAAAAAGTGAGCAGTTGTGACAAAGCATAGGGTATTCCCTCTTTGTCTCTTTTTCTCCCCCTTTAACCAACACAAAAACTTCAAGGGGCTGAGCCAGAAATAACTAGTATGAACTTAATCTGCCCTCTCACTGGTGGCCTAGGACAACACCTGTTATAATCCTAAATCAAAAATAATTTGAGGGGGATGTTCTAATGTTTTGGCATAGGAAACTCACTCTCCCTCAAGATAAGATACAATGTTTTTAGTTACTTTTTCCTTTATATAGTAAAACCTTGGTTTGTGAGCAGAAGTCATTTCAGAAACATGCTTGTAATCCAAAGCATTTGTATATCAAAGCGAATTTCAAGAACCATTGGCTCAGTTGTGATCATGAGACATTCACTGTCAAGTACTATTCGTATTGCAAGACATTGCTCATTAATGAAGTTAAAATTTATTAGAAATGTTCATTTTGCAGAACACAGAACAACTTACTGTGGTCCAAGGTTTTACTGTATTTAGCTTTGACTTGACAATTTCATTAGGACTTTTCACATCTGCTTTACCTGCTATGAACATTCTGTTGTTAGATATGGAAAAACCTAAAACAAATAGATGAGGTAAAACTCACCCAGAAGTGATACCTGTGAAACTCCAGGGGCCCTCCACATAATTACTTTCTCCTATAATGGGAATTATAAGTGTGGTTCTATGAAGCAAAACTGGGAAGTTCAAATTTCTTTCCTACTTTCTATTGTACTCCCAATAGCAATTCTAGGTCTAGAGGTGATGGTTACATGGCTAATCCCAAGATCAAGGGTTTTGCTGGAGAATCAGAAAGATTCCATCCTTTTCAAATATCCAGAATCTTCCTAGTTCTTTGCCAGCTACAGCCTTTTTCTTACAAGAAGGGCATACGTTTTTAATAAGCATATCCTGGCCTCCAGAATCTGAGGTCTGGCTTTGTTCCTAACTAAATCTAGCATGATACATGTATTTTAAATTATTTTAGAAAGAGAAAGTGTGTGAGTTGGGGAGAGGGAGGGAGAAAGGAAGAGGGAGAGAGAATCTTACGCATGCTCCACATTAAGCATGGATCCTGACATGTGGGGCTCAATCTCACAACCCTGGGATCATGACTTGACCCAAAATCAAGAGTGGGATGCTCAACTGACCGACCCACCCAGATGCCCCAAGGCCTAGCATGATTTTAAGCACAGCCTGTAAGTATTGTGATCATCACTTTCTTCATGTGTAAAATATGGATAATACTATCTATGTCGTGAGGCTTTCTTGGGATTAACGAGATTAAGTTGCAAACTTTTTATCACCGTGCTTGGTATATAGTAAGAGCTCATGAAATGTGAAAATTTTTGTGTTTTAAACATCCTTTTGGATAATTTGCATTTTATTTCTTTAGTGTCCATAACCATTTGGCGAGGAAAGGATCCTCATCTGTCTTTTGTGCCTGAGAAGACAGAGGTTCAGAGAGAGAAACTAATAGCCCGAGGTTGCCACATTTGAAGTCATCAGCAGCATAAGTGGTTAAGAGCACAGACTGAATTCTGGAGCTGTGTGATAGGAACAAATACAGGGCCCCTCCTCTGCCTCCATTTCTGCATCTGTAAAAATAGAGAAGAATTGTAGCTGTCTCATAAGATTTTTAAGAACTTAAACTAACTTAACGTTTCTGAACACTTGGAACAGTGCCTGGAACACACTAAATGCTAAAATGGTCTGTTACTAACCTATTATTTTGTTTTTATCTCGGACTTGAAAATGAGTAAAATTGTCTAGGTTCTTGCTTTCATATTTCCTTCCGTTTTAGGTAAGAAATGTTAACTGCTTTGGAAACAAAGCATCCCTCTCTCATTCTGCGTTAGCTCAAACCTGGTTAAAGCCACTTGTATGCATTCTTTTATAATGATACAGGTGAACAATAGTAACTTTATTTTTTGGTCCTCAAGCAGTGACATCTTTTTGTAGACCATTGTAAAATTGGGATCGTGCCTGTTTCATATTTCTCTGCAAAATGCCAGGCTCCCCCTGTGGCTGGAATTCTTACCCCATATGACTGACGTCTAACAAATGTTCTACTGCCAAATGCACTCTTTTCCTTTGGCTGGGCGTCTGGGTTTGGCTCCAGTGTTCATTTCACTTGGGAGATGTGGTGTCAATCAAGACTGTATTGCTGGGTAAGATAAGTGGGCAGAGAACACATTTTAGAAGGCATTTCACAGAGCTTTGGGATTGTACCTGAGCTGGGAGATTTAGCAGAGAGATCTCAGGCTTTCGTTTGCTCTGTGCTATGCCTGTATGATGTGTTGTATAGGGTTTTTCTTTGCCTTTTAAATTATGACCTTTCTGAAGGCCAAAGCCTTTGTGTATATTCAGCTAGATCTGTCATAGAGAGGGCACCAAAATGATCAATACATATATATAAATTCTATACCGTACCTATTCTGAGAGCATTCCTTGTAGACTAAGATCATTCTAATACTGCATGCTAGTGTTTGCACAATCTTTTAATAGAAGGCACTGGAAAAAGAACAGAATTTATGCTCAAATAATTAGAAGGAGATTGAACTTGAAACACCTGAATTTTTCAACCAATGATTTAAAAAAATGGTAAAACAAATGAACAGTTCTCACTGTATTTTTCAATACATTCCTTAATACCCATTGAGCCCATCGCCCCTCCCACAACCCTTCCAGTAACCCTCAGTTTTTTTCTCCATATTTAAGAGTCTCTTATGTTTTGTCCCCCTCCCTGTTCTTATATTATTTCTGCTTCCCTTCCCTTATGTCCATCTGTTTTGTCTCTTAAAGTCCTCATATGAGTGAAGTTGTCTTTCTGGGGCTAATTTTGCTTAGCCCAATACCCTCTAGTTCCATCCATGTAGTTGCAAATGGCAAGATTTCATTCTTTTTGATTGCCAAGTAATACTCCATTGTGTGTGTGTGTGTGTGTGTGTGTGTGTGTGTGTGTGTGTGTGTGTGTGTATACACACACACACACATACATACCACACATACATACCACATCTTTATCCATTCATCCATCGATGGACGTTTAGGCCCTTTCCATACTTTGGCTATTGTTGATAGTGCTGGTATAAACATGGGGGTGCATGTGCCCCTTTGAAACAGCATACCTATATCCCTTGGATAAATGCCTGGTAGTGCGATTGCTGGGTCATAGGGTAGTTCTATTTTTAATTTTTTGAGGAACCTCCATACCGTTTTCCAGAGTGGCTGCACCAGTTTGCATTCCCACCAGCAATGCAAAAGAGATCCTCTTTCTCCAAATCCTCACCAACATCTGTTGTTGCCTGAGTTATTAATGTTAGCCATTCTGACAGGTGTGAGGTGGTATCTCATTGTGGTTTTGATTTGTATTTCCCTGATGATGAGTGATGTTGAGCATTTTTCATGTTTTGGTTGGCCATCTGGATGTCTTCTTTGGACATGCATGGACATGTCTTTTGCCCATCTCTTCACTGGATTATTTGTTTTTGGGGTATAAATAAGGTTTTGTGGGAGCACAGTGATTATTCATTTAGGAATTATCTATGGCTCTATCATATTACAGTGGTTGAATTGCTTATGGCTTACGAAGACAAAAATACGTATGTGGACCTTGACATCTCAGTTCTGTCCTTGATCACATGTAAACAAGTGAGCCTGGCAATTTTCCAATAAAACTTTATCTACAAGCAGGCTAGATTTGGCCAATCCTTGGTAAATTGAGGAAAGAAGGTACTTTAGAGTCAGATATACCAACTATGTGACCTGTGAAGCAACACTTCACCTTTGTGAACCTCAGTTTGCCCAGCCTTAAGACAGGGATATTAATGCTTAGATCACATGATTGTTAAAAGGATAAAAGAGGAAAATGTATGATTAGGAAGTAGCACATATGAGATCCTCTGCAAATGTTTGTTGGCACCTTTTTATTTAACACCTTAGGCCTACAGACTATCAGGAATTTACAATTAAAATGTAGGAAAATATCACCTCCATCAAACACCATGGGAGGTGTTTGTCCCAGAAAATGGGGACAGAGAAAAGATTTAAATTAAAAAAAAAAAACTTGGGGCACCTGGGTGGCTCAGTCAGTTAAGCCACTTACTTCAGCTCAGGTCATGATCTCGCCGTTCAGTTCATGAGTTTAAGCTCCTCATCGGGCTCTGTGCTGACAGCTCAGAGCCTGGAGCCTGCTTCAGATTCTGTGTCTCCCTCTCTGCTTCCTTGCTGATTGCGTGCACATGCTCTCTCTCATAAATAAATGTTAAAAAAAAAACACAATTCTTTAATGTTTATTTTTGAGAGAGAGACAGTCACCGAGCATGAGTAGGGGAGGGGCAGAGAGAGAAGGAGACATAGAATCTGAAACAGGCTCCAGGCTCTGAGCTGTCAGTCCAGAGCCAAACACGGGGCTCGAATTAACGAACTGTGAGATCATGACCTGAGCCAAAGTTGGACATTTAACCCACTGAACCATCCAGGTGCCCCAAAAGATTTAAAATTATAAAAAACATGTTTAGTTTCATTTAAGAACTCTAGTTTGGCTTGTATGAATAGATATTAAAAAGGGGGAGAATAATATTTGCAAACCCATATCATTTTAACATCCCAGACTCCAATTTAACATCAAATTTTGAAAAACACACTGTTTTAGATACATTTCATACTCTTAAATACTGAAGAACCTAGTGTAGTCTTATAATGTTTGGAATGTTTCTCGATGTTCAGAAATATCTCTGCCACATCATTAAACCAACTATTCCTCACGATCGCTTTTAAAAAATGAAGCATCCAGGACTAAAAGCTAGAAAAGCATCTGTATGCATGTTTCAAACCAGTGAAAAATGAAAGTGTTAGAAGCAAACGATGCCCTTGGGCCATTGCAGGAATGTTGATCCCGAACATCATCCATCACCAAATTTTGAAAGTGGGATTGTGGGATATTCTTGTTGTACCGGGCTTAAAAAAAAAAAAGTCCCTTGCTTCTATTCATAACCTATTTTCTCCTCTAAGTATAGTACAGTTTACTTCCTTTACCTCCGTGAAATCAAAAGCTTCTGGCATAAAAATAAAACCTACACTGGAGCATCCCAAGACAGATGGGGACTTCTGAGATAGACTCGTGCCTCTGGGTTGGCTGAAATCCCCACTCAGTGGTGTAATCTTGCACAAGAAACCCAACTTCTCTGGTCTTTTGTTTCCTCCTGTTTGGTGGCAATAAGATGCGCACTAATTATGTTACTGTAAATATTAATGGTATAATGAACATAAATGGCTACTTGGTGGTTCCTAGACCCCCTGTAAGCTTATTTCTTCCCCAGTGTTCATATTATTTTAGAGAAAAAGATACAGAGCTGTGAATCTCAAATTGGGATACAGGACAGCCAGAATGGCCACAGTGGCGTGTCAGGGGACAATTGAAGCCTCAGGTCAGACAGTAGGTATCTTCTCAGTGTATCACTTTGACTCAACATTTTTATTAGAATTTGAAGGTAAGTTTGAGCCCCACTTCTGTCGTCTTCTTCTTCTTTTTTTTTTTTTTTAGACACAATAAGTTAGTTCATCTCTGTGACTCTGGATTTCTGTACCTGGAAAACAGGGATCATATACATCTAATAGGTGGCTTGAGGATAAATAAGATTATGTGAAAATGTAACCACAGAGAATTTGTGACATTTTTGTGAACAGTGAAGCGGTCTAAAGATGTAAGTTTTGATGCCATTAGCTGGTGAATCCTCCATTTTACCAGTAAAATGGACTAAGAATCTGCACCCAAGGGAAGCTTTGAGGAGTCTCTCCTCTGCCTGAAGTCTTATGTTCTAGCCTTACTTGAAACACCTAGGGTGGTTTTTTGTTTTATTTTGTTTTTTCAGCTGAGTATGGATACAATTAAACCTCCCTTGATATCCCCATTTGTAAAATAGGAATTACCTCAATGATCGTTCTGAGAATTAAATGGACGTAATGTATATGAGATGATCCTGCAAGGGGCTTAAAGACTGGACCCTGAAACCTCAGTTCGTTCCCAGTCCTCCCCTCTTCTGTCCTTATTACTTACAAATTTCTTCCAACTTGAAGAAAACATTTTGAAACCTGGATTCTGTTATCCATGGACGTTGGCTATAGCCCTTGTAACTTGTTTCTGAGTAACATGGCCTTAAAATATCGTCTTGTTCAGAATTGGAGATTTGCCACTTACTTTGGAGAATTTTCTCTGATTAGCTCTTTCAAGAGGATGCAAAATAATGGATTATAGGAAAATACTAAGCAATTCAATACAAACCCTTCATCATGCAAAGAAATAATTTTCTCTGGTAAGCTTCCATTATGCCTGTTCTAAAGTCATTAGGGGTTTTTTTGTCTGTTTTTTTTTTTTTTTTTTTTAGTTTTTTAACACATGTCATAAATTTCTAGCAGTCCTTATATCCAGCATTTTCAAATTACCAATTAATAAAAATACCTTCACTTGTTCTTTAATTTACATTATGTTATGGCTAAAGTTTAAATTTGCAAACAGCACCTGCTAACTAACTTTTGCAGGCCCAGCTGGATACGAAACTTTTCAGAGTTTTAGAAGATGATTGGAATAGCTTCCAGTACACATTCTTACATTACAGAAAAGGACTCTTCTTTTCTCTTGAGACTAGAATGTGTTGAATACTAGGTAGATACTAGACACTAAGGACATTTCTTGTATTTTACTATAGGACTCCTCACAACAGTCACTGGACATACACAATTAGGTAATATTTTCTTTACAGATTGGTCAAAAGCAGAGCTTGAGGAACAATGTTAAGGAAATAAAACTTAAATAAGGTCACTCAGTAAATGATGTCTCTCAGTTAAAGTGGGTAACTGTAATTTGGTCTATTCTCCAGCCCTTCATTTGGTTAAATTCTTTAATAGTTTCTGTTCTATTCTACCTCCCCTACTCCATAATTCTTAGAACTACAAATAGGGAAAGCCAGCCTGAGTTCCACCCACTTTCCAAAATAGCATGGCATCCCAAGATAAGACACTAGACTGAGTTTTAGGATTTTAGAGGAGAAATCATACCCCTTCAGTCTGTTACAATGAAAAGTGGGAGCTGGGCCACCCATATCTCCTAGTATGTATGTTTAAACCTCATCAAAAATGTACTACTAGGTATTTATCCAAAGGATACAAAAATGCTGATTTGAAAAGGCACATGCACCCCAGTGTATAAGCAGCACTATCAACAATAGCCAAATTAAGGAAAGCCCCCAAGTGTCCATTGACTGATGAATGGATAAAGATGTGGTATATATATGTACAGTGGAATATTACTCAGCCATAAAGAAGAGTGAAATCTTGGCATTTGCAGTAACATGGATGGAACTAGAGAGTATTATGCTAAGCTAAATCAATCAGAGAAAAACAACTACCATATGGTTTCATTCATGTGTGGAACTGAAGAAACAAAACAGATGAACATAGGGGGGAAGGGAAGGAAAAATAAAATAAAAATGGGGAGGCAAACCATTAAGAGACTCTTAAATACAGAAAACTGAGGGTTGCTGGAGGGGAGGTCAGTGGGGAGGATGCGCTAAATGGGTGATGGGCATTAAGGAGGGCACTTGTTGGGATGAGCACTGGGTGTTGTATCTAAGTGATGAATCACTAAATTCTACTCCTGAAACCAGTACTACACTACATGATAACTAACCTGGATTTAATTACATACATACATCCATAACTCAGTTTATTATACTCCAGGTACTAAAATCTGAAAAGAACTCTTTGCAGTGAGGCCCACTGCCTTCTATCTTAGTGTCTCCAACTCTGGCACCTTAAAGACACTAAAGCTTTCTCCTGTATACTCTGAATTACTACCAATTTTACCTTTCTCCTTTACACTCTCAATTACTATTTCCTATATTACACTAGGCTTAGTGATGCATATTAACAAAGAGTAAAAATCCATCTCTTTGGGTGGACAGATCAGTGAGTTTTAACAAACATGTACAAGTTACACAATTATGTAGTAACCACCACAATCAAGATTTAGAATATTCCCATTAGCACCCAAAGTTTCTTTTGTTCTTTCATAGTCAATCCCTGTCTGCATTCCTACCTCCTGGATACTATTGATCTGATTTCTGTCCAGAAACATTTGGTCTTTTGCAAAGCGTTAAATGAAATCGTACAGTATATGGTATTTTGTGCCTAGCTTCTCTCATTTAGGAAAACTTTCTTGAGATTTATGTAAGTTAAATATATCAGTAGGTCTCAGATTTTTATTGCAGTTGTATTCCATTGTATAGATGTAACACCAGTATCCTCTTATTATTTGAATGACTAGGTTATCAATTTATGATAGAGTATGTTTAACTCTATAAAAACGTTAAACAGTTTTCTAAAGCAATGGTAACTTTTTGCTTTACCACAAGCAATAATTGAAATCTCCAGTTGGTTCACCTTATCAGTACTAGATATTGCCGGTTTTTTGTTTTTGTGTTATGTTTTAGCCATTCTTATATAGTGGTAATTCATTGTGGTTTATGTTTGCATTCTTCTATCGGAACACCTTTTTCTTGTGGTTATTTGCTTCTTTGATAAAAAGTGTGTCCAATCGTTTGCTACTTTTTTATTGAGTTGTGAGAGTTCTTTACATATTCTGATACCTGTTATTTGTCAGAAACATTTCTTGAAAATATTTCCTTCCAGTTTTTAGATTGTTGTTTCTTTTCCTTAACAGTATCTTTGAAAAATCTCTTTATTTTGATGACATTCCCTATACTGGAATTGCATTGAATCTGTAGATCAGTTGGGGGAATATTGATATCTTAACAATATCTGTTCAGATTCATAAAATTTGTGTATTTATTTATGTAGATTTTTCTTTGATTGTCCTTACAAATGCTTTGAAATTTTCAGCATATAAATGGTGTACGTATTTGTTTGACTTATCCTTAAACACTTTTTTTGATGGCATTATAAATTGTTCTGGGTTTTAAATTTCAATTTCTGATTATTCTTTGGCAGTATACAGATAACAGATTAAATATTTATATATTGAACTTATATCCTGATACATTTCCTTATGGGTTTTAATTTTTCTTGTATATTCTTTGTGATTTTTCTACCTAAACAATTATGTTAAGTGCAAATAAAGATAATTTAATTATTTTTCATCTAAATGCTTTGCCTTTTTCTTGCCTTATTACACTAGCTAGGACCTCAGAAGTGAGATTGGACATCTTTGACTTACTCTGTTTAATCAGGGAAATAATTCAATCTTTCACCATTGAATATAAAGTTAGCTGTAGATCTTATGTAATGCTTTTTATCAGGAAGAGTAAGTTCCTTTCTGATCCTATCTTATTCAGAGTTTCTATCATGAATGGATGTTGAATTTTGTTGAAAGATTATCTCCCATGTATTGAGATGGTCAAATGTTTTTTTTAATATATTAATAGGGTGAATTACACTTACTAATTTTCTAATGTTAGGGTCTACTTGGTCATGATGTATTATACTTTTTATGTATTATACTACTTTTCTAATCTTTTAAGGATTTTATGTGTCTTTGTATTTAAAGGACATTGGTTTGTAGTTAACTTTGTGATGTCTTGGTTTATTTTTAGTATTGGAGTAATGTTAGCCTTACATATTGAGTTAGGAGGTGTTTTATATCTAAAAAAAAAAAAAAAAAACAAACTAGAAAAACGAAGACTTTTCCAGTGGCTTGAGTTTCCTTTCCTCATTTTGTTTGGTGATTATTTTTACTACCTTCTGTCATCTAAATTATAAACCAAAAGAGGAAATAGAAGATTAAAACAAGGTTTTTGCAAGATAACCCATAATTTGGCAAAATAAACATCTTCAAACTAATAATACAGTTCCAGAAG